>NC_064645.1:347363948-347673448 GCF_023864345.2 Schistocerca serialis cubense
CAGATTCTTTTTTTATAATACTCCACATAGCCTTTGGTTTATAAGCTGAATTATAAATGTATTCATCAGTGATCATTATTTTAGCTGTTTTTATTACTTTTCTTAATATTTTTGAGTATTTTTTATAGTATGTGTGTACTTCAGGTGAGGAATTTTTTGAGTTGCATATTTCATGAAGTGGCCTTTTCTTCTGGCATAAAACCCTTATTCCTCTTGTGATCCAGCTATTTGTTCTAGAGTTCCTGCGTATGGTTACAGTTTTCAGTGCGGATGGAATTTGAAAGAAATGGGTTAATGTATCAATGAAGGTGTTAAATTTTTCATTTATATTGTTCATTTTGTACAGTTCCGACCATTTTTCTTTCTGTAATAAGTTGTTGAAGTTGTTTACATTATCCTGATTATAACTTCTACAAGACATTCTTGAAGACATGTTGTTAATAATACTGACTTTTACTTTTATGCTTAATATTTGAGCAATATGGTCACTTAAGTCTGCATTGAAAATTTGTAGTGAAGTATTGTGTAAACTCTTCTTGACTAGAAATTGATCTAGAGCTGTTTGGCAAGTTTCTGTTACTTGGGTAGCAGCTTTTACTTCAGCCTTTAAATTATAAGATGTTGCAAGGTTCAAAGGATCTCTCTATTTCTATTATTTGTGAGTGAATCATTATTGAAGTCACCACAGATTAACAGTCACAATCCATTTTATTTACTTTATTTAGCAATGACTCAATTATGTTTAAGAAAGTTCAAAGTTTCCAGATGGTGAAAGTCAGGTAGGGCAATAAAATCTACATACTCCTTTGTGCAAACTGCCATCCCCACCCTGCTTGCTGTTTCTCCTGCAGTAGTAAGAAGCCGAAATGAATTTTCGTATTCTGGATTAATTCTGGGTTAAGCCAGTCCTCAAAAATGCATAACACTGAGACATCTTTAAGTTCACCTGCTAGCAGTTCATTAATTTTATCGATGTTATTACGCAGGGATTGCACATAATGGTGAAAAATTTTTAGACGGGCGTATTCATGATTTGATAATTGGGAGTCATATTTACATCATCACATATCTTTAGTTTGTTAGGATTTTCAGTAGTGTTGTGTTACAATTGGTAGTGATGTGCACCTTCGATTTGTTCAGAGGACTGATCAGCATGAGGTTAGACCATGTAGTATGGAATTTTGTTGTTAGCACCACATTGGGTACTGTTTTATGTATTGATACTTTTGTTTACCCTTTAACTGCTCTGGACGTGTTAACGTGCATCTTCGTACCTGTCCCTGTGTGCTCTGGACATGTTTACGCGCGCCACCAGTCCTTCTACCTGATACTCTGAACGTATCTACGTGTAGACACATTCAGAGTACCAGGTAGTAGGACTGGTGGCGTGTGTTAACATGTTCAGAGCACACAAGGACAGGTACAAAGGTGCCCGTGTTAACACGTCCAGAGCAGTTAAAGGGCTAATGGAGCACATGGAAGGAAGCTATAAATGATGTGAGTTATTTGTTAGTCCCACTTTAGAAGTTAAAGTGATGATGGGTTTCTCATACTCTTTGGCTTGAAGGGCTAATTTATACAAATTATGTTTGTTAATGAAAAATACTTGCTCTTGAGTGCACCATTTGCAGTCTCACATAGAAAGTATTAGATTCATGAGGTGTAGGAAAGTAATTAAAGTACATGTAAATCAATTTGTTTTCACAAAATTTATCTTATTCTGGACCGCAGCTCTGAAACAGTCAGCATCTTTCCATACACACAAAGATTTTTTTGTAAAAAAAGAAAGAAAAAAACAATTTTTCCATTGTATTCATAATAACATAAGGGAACCACTTATTACTTTGAAAGCCATGGCACATTGGCAGTCAGACTTACTATCCCCAGATCCCCAGCATTAACAGGAATTATTCTGTGTTTGCCCCTACAGCAAATAATCACAACCAACCCCTGAGCAGGCATACTAGGGTTATGCCAGAAGTTTTCAGCAGAATATTTTTTTTATTTAAAGTATAATTCTTACACCTTTTCGAACTACTCTCCATGTGCACCTACACATTGTTGTATCCATTGGAGCCACTTCAAAATGCTCCAGTCCAAGCTTCTAGAGATAAGTCACTTAGAGCACTATTGAATGCTGTGATAGCCACTTCATTGAATGAAAAATACTGCCCTTAAATTTTTTCCTTCGTCTTTGGGAACAGAAAGAAGTCACACAGAGCCATGTCATGTCCGTAGATTGGGTACATAACACTCGCACGTTTTCCTCCTCCAAGGAGTCCGTTGTGTGGCAGCTGTGTGTGCTGAAGTATTGTCTTGATGCAGAAGAAGTTGCCTGCTCCTCTGCTTTGGCAGACATTCAGTAACATGCCACTCAGTATTGATTGTGCAGTATGTGTCCCAGGTCACATAGGTGATGCCACCCAGCTTGTTGAAAAAAGTGGCTGCCATCTTCTTCCAGAGCTCCTACTCCTCCAAACTTTTGGTGGTGGTGCTTCACCTGGGGAGCACCATACTGAAGACTGTCTCTTTGTTTCAGGATCGTAATTATAAACCCATGTTTTGTCACCCGTGCTGATATTGTAAGTGTCTTTGGAGCGCTCTTTGTCAAATTTTTCAAGAATAAAACAGTACCAATCCATTGCTGTGTTTTTTGGGCTTCTGTCAGGAAATGTAGCAATCAATGGGCACATCTAAATGATCTTAAATGATGATCTGCACCACAGTTGATCCAATATTTAGGATCGCAAAATCTTAGATGAGTCATCTTCAGTCATTTACCTGACAGTGCCAATGCTTTATGGGGTCACAGCTGTCGACTGGGATGAGGTTCGTCTTCAAGAGACTCCGGAACCCTTGAAAATTTAAAATCCAATTTCGAACAGTAGACCTCAAGAAGCAGTCAGCATGATAAGACTGCTAACTTGCATGTCGTGCTTCTTTTTTTGTTGGAAGACTTTTAAGCATTTTAATATTCAAATTTTGGTTGTTTAATAATTATTTGGTTATGCACACTTGAGTGCAACAATGGGAATTGATGATATGAATTAGGAGTGTTTTGCCATTGCAGGAATGTATTGCAGATACCATATAATCACCATTATTTCACATTAATAGTTCATTTAATAAATAGAAATGTTGAATTTAACGTGACCAAAATTTAGGATCCAATGCTGATCATGTCAAAATAATATTGTATACAGAATGTGGTGTAAAGAGAGAAGTATGATATCTACTCCTATGTCTTTGGATTCAGCATTTCATCCCATTATCTATGTGCCAGTGCTAAAGACAATTGCTTGCATTTTCTGTGGTGCACCATGACAGTTGTTTCCTGTCTGGCATGGTTCTTTGCAGTGTTTACTACATTGTGTAATTTTTATTTACAAATAAAATTTTTTGGATTTTATGTGCTTGGTGCCGCAAATAAGTTGTTTCTTTTCAGGAAGACATTATTAAGTCTAAATTTTAAGTAGCCTGCATCCTGCAACTTTACAGCTTCAAGAATGTAAAGAGCCTATTCTGATTGCAGATGCCTGTGATAAAATACAGTTACAAGTGAAACTGCAGGCATTGTTTGTGCCCAATATTGTAAAATCTTTTTACATTTTCAGTTCCATTTTAATGCCAGTGACACCTGCTGCCTATTTGATTTATACATTGATGTCATAAGATGTACTACTTCTGACTGCACATCATTAATTTTTCCATTGACACAAAGACAAGAAATAAACCGTTTTAGAGAAAATATATGTACGTTATGTAAAGTTTCGTATTTTCCCTTGTTTCCTGGTGAGTAGCTGATCAATGTTTCTGATTTGAGGTTTTATGATAAATCTGTCACACTGTTCTGTAATTGTTTTATTGTAGGTAACTGTGAACAGTAGAATAAATGAAGCATGAAAATCTGGGTAGAAATGTATGTGGTAAAGTCATTCAGTTGTGTGTGTGTGGGGGGGGGGGGGGGGGTTGGACAGAGTGAGTACATAATAAATTGTGAAAGATACAATTTCTGTAACTATTTCCTTCACTCCTTATCATATTCCTCATTCTCTTTCTATTTCTTACTTTGTAATTCTGGAAAAGCACAAACACACAATAGAAACCTTAAGATTCTTCATCTAGAACCGTGACAGTTTCTGCAGCATTGATAAAGAAGTGAGTTATGTGAAACTCGTATGTCATCTGTCTTTTTGTTGTTTTCCTGTCATTTGTGAAATTTGTCTTCATTAGTTTTAAAGACAGTTAATTTTTTCTAGCCATCTTATGGGAACATTTTATCGTACAATTCGTCTTATTGAAAATGGCATAAAGCCTGTATATGTATTTGATGGTAAGCCACCGAATCTGAAATCAGGAGAGCTTGATAAACGTGCTGAAAGAAGAGAACAAGCACAAAAGGAATTGGAAAAAGCTGAAGAAGCAGGTAATATGCCACACAGCCTTGTCAAATGTTTCTTTTATGCTAATGTTGTATTTATATGCTGTTAAAATGTTCTTGCTTTCTTTATCAACAGGCGATGTTGAACAAATAGACAAATTTAACAGAAGATTAGTGAAAGTGACAAAAACACACACAGAAGAATGCCAGCAGCTTTTGAAACTGATGGGGATTCCTTACATTGTGGTACTTTTGATCAGTTTATTTGTTTATACACATAATGATTTTGTTGGTAGATACTTGTACTGCTGAGTTCTGTCAACTCTTAGTCTGCATTACTCAAGCACATTGAGAAAATGGTGACTTTCAAGTTGATAGTAGATAGGGATGGGGAAAGGAGAGTTTTTAGGATGATCCCAGTCACAGACAAAAAAACTATGTATCTTAAATAACAGTAGTCAGTGGCAAAGTGTGTTATTAGCTCTTGCCAACTTTGATCTTCCATTCATTTGATGATGTCAAATTCACATTATTATTGAAAAGTGTGCGGTTAAAGATAAAGCTACTATGAACCTAAAGGTTTGAATACCACAATATTTCACAATCATCCTCATCCTCCTCATCATCATCATCATCATCTTCTTCTTCTTCTTCTCCTTCAATATATGTAAAGTATGCAGCCAACTGGTTGCATAAGTTTAATGTAAAAACGTTGACCAGGTTTCAATACCATGGAAGGTATCTTCTTCAGAAGGAAAATCACCTACAATGTTTTAAACATGTTATAAAACAAATGTCTAAAAATACTTGACAACATTGAAAAGGAGAACATGGTAAAACTGGTACTTGCATAAATTACATTATGTTAAAATTGTAAACATAGAGCTGAGAAACTCAGGTCACAGTGGAAAATGTAGAATGAGAAACGGTGATGATAATAATAATAATTATGATATTGTAAACTTTCGCGTGAGGTAAGTTTTTAAAATATAAAATATATGTATTAGGAATAGTGTTCAAGGCTGCTTATATGTTGCGCGTAAGTGACAACGTGACAGATAGCAGTAAACTGGTGCTTTTTACCTACACACTGCAGTATTGTGGATTTTTATGAATTTCCTTAACCGCAGACCATCTTTGTCACTTCTCAAAAAGGAATAGGTTGATAACACACATATTATATTGAAAATGTTTACTCAGATTTTAATGTCGATACGAGATGCTACCCAAAATATCTGAGATTTTCCATTGTACTGGTCAAACCAGTAGCAGTAAGACCTTCCGCCACTAGATATCTTGAGGTACATGTCTTAGCTACTGCAGCAAAAAGTTGTGTTATCTTTGCTGCTTGCAGCTGTGAGTTGTTGTGGTGCGTGTCGCGATGTATTTAAGTGCTTCTGCAAATTGTGAAATGGATGACATGAAGGAGCAATGGATTTACATGAAATTCTGTTTAAAGTTGAAGAAAACTGCATCTGCAAACCATCACATACTGACAAAGGCATTTGGTGAGAGAGAACTGAATCAAGCAAGAGCATTTGAGTGGTTCAAGCACTTCAGGGAAGACTGAGAATCTGTGGAAGACGACAGACATTCTGGTCAATTGTCAAAACACACACACACACACACACACACACACACCAGAAATGATCATAAAAGTACTTGAAGTGACTGACAAGGACCGAAGGTGGACAGTTCACGATGTTTGTAACAGGCTTGGGCTGTTGTATGGCACAAGTCAACAAATTCTAGCTGAGGAACTAAACATGAGACAAATTTCAATGAACTAGAGAATTTGAGTGTCCGGTACACTTATCCAGAGTCATAGCAGCTGATGTGTCTTGGATCTACAGTTATGACCCTGAAACAAAGCAGCACTCGTCACAATGGGAAACACCATCTTCTCCAAGGCCGAAAAAACTCTTATGAGTTTGCAACAACATGAAGTCAGTAAGTCAGTGCCCCCCCCCCCCCCCTTTTTTTACGTTTGGGGATAATGAATAAGGAGTTTTTTCCACCTGATCAGACTGTCAAGCAGTTTTCCTGCAAGGTTTTTTGAGGCAAATGAGGGAAAATGTTTGGGACAAACGGTTAGAGGTGCGGAAGAGGAAAGACTGGTTAGAGCACCATAACAACATGCCCATGCACATCTTGCACATTGTGAAGGAATTCCTGGCCAAAACCAGCAGGGCAGCATTCCTGTACCCTTCCTACTTGCCAGACCTAGCCCCGTGTGACTTCTACCTGTTCCCAAAGATAAAAAGCACGTTGAAAGGGCAATTTTGTGTCCCAACTGAAGACATCCAAGTGGAATCGTAAGAAGTCCTGGACACCTTTAACCCTACGGTGTGCTTCCAAAATTGGGAACAATACTGGGATTATTGCATATATGCCCAAGATGACTATTTTTGACGATGACCGAAGACATTAGGATGTAGGACATTAAGACTTCACAAATAAAAAAGTGTAGCATACTGTGACTGTAATATCAATGAGTCACTGTTGGAATCTGCCAACTTGTCCAAATATCTGGGTGTAACACTTTGTAGGGATATGAAATGGAATAGCAGGTGGTAGACTTGGAGTTATTGGTAGAATACTGGGGAAATGCAGTCAGTCTACAAAGGAGAGAGCTTACAAATCACTCGTGTGTTCGCACATGGAGGAGATACTTAGAGACAGGAACTGTCGATGACATGCCTCGCTCAAGCAGCTACTGCTGCAGTGGATGACCGTTACCTGTGGGACTGTGGCACGGAGGAACCCTGACAGCAACACCACCATGTTGAATAACGCTTTTCGTGCAGCCACAGGGCGTCATGCCACTGCGCAACTTCACTCCCGATGTCCATGGCGAGGTCCATCTTTGCAACCACAACACCATGCAGCGCAGTACAGATGGACCCAACTATGTGCTGAATGGACCGCTCAGGTTTGGCATCACATTCTCTTCACTGATGATTGTCGCGTATGCCTTCAACCAGACGATCGTCAGAGATGTGTTTGGAGGCAACCTGGTGAGGCTGAACGCCTTAGACACACTGTCCAGCGAGTGCAGCAAGGCGGATGTTCCCTGCTGTTTTGGGGTGGCATTATGTAGGGCAGATGTACGCCACTGGTGGTAATGGAATGCACAGTAACGGCTGTACGATACGTGAATGCCATCCTCCGACCAATAGTGCAACCGTATCGGGAATATTGGCGAGGCATTCGTCTTCATGGACGACGATTCACGCCCCCATCATGCACATCTTGTGAATGACTTCCTTGAGGATAACGACATCGCTCAACTAGGGTGGCCAGCATGTTCTCCAGACACGAACCCTATCGAACATGCCGGGGATTGATTGAAAAGGGCTGTTCATGGATGATGTGACCCCACCAACTGCTCTGAGGGATCTACGCCGAATCGCTGTTGAGGAGTGGGACAATCTGGACCAGCAGTGCCTTGGTGAACTTGTGGATAGTATGCCATGACGAATACAGGCAAGCATCAATGCAAGAGGTCATTCTACTGGGTATTAGAGGTACTGGTGTGTACAGCAATCTGGACCACCACCTCTGAAGTTCTCCCTGTATGGTGGTACAACATGCAATGTGTGGTTTTCATGAGCAGTGAAAAGGGTTGGAAATGATGTTTATGTTGATCTCTATTCCAATTTTCTGTACAGGTTCTGGAACTCTCGGAACCGAGATGACACAAAACTGTTTTTTGATGTGTGTATAATCCCTACATATCCTCACATAGGGATCATGAGGATAAGATGAGATTTATTACTGCAGGCACAGTGGCATTCAGTCAATCAGTCTTCTTGCACTCCATATGTGAATTGAACAGGAAGAAACCCCAATGACTGATACAGTGAGACACCCTCTGCGATGCACCTTGCGGTTTTTTCAAAATGTTCATATAGATGTAAGCATAGTTTTCTGATTTTTACTATGAAATTCTCGGATATTTTGGGTAGCGCTTCATATATTATCGTTCTTTGTCTTCAGTGCCCGTATCTGTCAGTGTTCAACAGAGGCTTTCTGCTCTTGTCGCTGTTGTTGTTGTTGATGATGATGATGATGATGACTGAATGATTGATGAATTTCATTTCAGTTGGTTATCTATGTTGGTGATGAAACTCACAGTATTTGTTTGATTTCAGATCTAATATTACGGATCTGTATGAATGTAGTTTTTGTGTGTGTGTGTGTGTGTGTGTGTGTGTGTGTGTGTGTGTGTGTGTGTGTGTGTGTTCATCTATAGTATCTAGCTATTTATCATGAACTGTTAGTAAACTGGTGTTTTGCATATGCAAATGGGTTTTAGGCACCTTGTGAAGCTGAAGCACAGTGTGCAGCCCTTGTGAAAGCAGGTAAAGTGTATGCGACAGCAACTGAAGACATGGATGCTTTGACATTTGGATCAAACATTTTATTACGACGGATGACCTTCAGTGAAGCACGGAAAATGCCAATTCAGGAGATCCATTTAAACAAAGTTTTGGAAGGCTTGGAACTCACACGGGATGAGGTATGTATTCCATCAGCTGATAGTCAGTAGCATATCATTTAAAACTCGTGAGAGATGTTCTTCACTTCTCCATTAGACATTTGTTTTGCATCTGTTTTTAATAAATTTGTTTGTTGTTGGTAATAACTTACACACAGAACTACTCGGTCTTTGAGAAGGTGGTAACATTTCTGTAACCAACAGTCGCGTTGTTAGAGGGGGATTGAAGCTCAATCCCTTAACAATGGAGATCCTCCATGTTTGCCAGCAGAAAAGTTTAGTCATATGATTTGTTTAAGTTTTGGAGAATGTAATTTGTAAAAGGAACAAACAGTATGTGCAAAATGTTTGTTATAGGTCAAAGTATTTGTTTGCAGGACAGTCTTGGCTAAAGCATTTATGGTGGTAGCAACTTTCCATAGCATACTGCTATCGGCAATTCATTATCTTTGGTCATAGCCAATCAAGTGATAGTAAATGGTAATGAATGAGATTTGCTCAATGTTATAATCTTGGGTATCAATTATTTTGACATTTTTGTTTTAATGAATGTGTCACGATCTCCGAGTGTGTATTTAGGTTGGGACTTAATAGTACAACTGTAATTGCTGTGAGCGAAACAAGCAGCAATAATATTTATCATGGTTGCCACAAATATTTGGCTGTTTTTTTAAATATCACAACTTCTGAGTTGGGGTTAGGTAGGGACATAATAACGCAGCTTAAATTGCTACAAGTGAAACAATGTACCAGCTAAAACCATCTACAAAGCAAAGGTAATTAAAATAGAAAATATCACTGGCATTAAGCAAACTTTTTCATTCTCTCTTACAATTTATTATTGTACTGATGAACATGACATAATACCTACAGCACAAGGTATTATTGTATAGTCGGGAAGTTGTTTGTCTCATTAGGTACCTAGAAACGTATCTTTTTTTTTCCATTATAAATTAACTTGGATTCTTCCTCATTTGACACTCTTCACAGTATTTTGCACCATTTCCTGTTTTCACCATCTACCCTTATACAGGTTGTCCATAATTAAAGTTCCAGTTTTGAAACATTTTAGAAAGAGAAACAGTTCTCAGACTGAAGACAAATTTGAACATCATATTATTGTCATGTGGGGAAACATCATGTAGCAACAAAAATTTAACAGACTTTTGCCATTAGCTGACAGTGTGAGCATCATAACATAAATGGGGTTGGCTACAAATGACAGATGAATCACAGTATGATGCATATGCTTCGATTTGCACAGTATACCATCCGTATTGTTCAATGTGCATGACTGTAAAAATTCAGCAGTCAACAGTTGTGGCACTGTTTGTTAGGTAAGCTCATCTACCACAGCAAGATTGTGCCATATCGGATTTTTAATTGCCCTGGGGCCAGAAACTGCATAAAAAGCACATTGGCATCAGTTTCTAATTGTCATGAGATTGGCCCAAGACATGTTCAATATAAAACTTCCTGGGAGATTAAAACTATGTGCAGACCAAGACTGAAACTCGGGATCTTGGGTATATGATAAATCGCACAAATCTAAGGGCTGTCAATTCGACTAAATACCTTGAAATTACAATTACGAGCAACTTAAAATGGGGAGACTACATAGATAATACTGTGGGGAAGGCAAAACAGACTGTGCTTTGTTGGCAGAACACTTAGAAGATGCAACAAATCTCTAAAGAGACATCCTACATTACACTTGTCTGCCCTGTGCTGGAATATTGCTGCATGGTGTGGGATCCTTACCAGGTAGGATTGACGGAGGACATCGAAAAAGTCCAAAGAAGGGCAGCATGTTTCATGTTATTGTGCAATAGGGGTGAGAGTGTCATTAATATGATATGGGAGTTTGGGTGGCAGTCACTGAAACAAAGGCATTTTTCTTTGTGGCAAGATGTATTCATGAAATTTCAATCACCAACTTTCTCTTCCGAATGTGAAAATATTTTGTTGACACCCACCTATGTAGGGAGAAATCATGATCATAATAAAATAAGAGAAATCAGAGCTCAAACAGAAAGATTTAGGTGTTCCTTTTTCCCACGGGAATGGTAGAGTAGTAGTATGAAAATGGTTTGATGAACCCTCTGCCAGGCACTTCAGTGTGAATTACAGAGTAACCATGTAGATGTAGATCTTTACCTTCTGTGAGCAAGTGCTCTACTGTCTGAACTACCCAAGAACGACTCACGACCTGTCCTCACAGCTTTACTTCCGCCAGTACCTCATCTGATACCTTCCAAACTTCACAGAAGCTCTCCTGCGAAACTTGCAGAACTAGCACTCCTGCAGGAAAGGATATTGCGGAGACATGGCTTTGCCACAACCCGAGGGATGTTTCCAGAATGAAATTTTCACTCTGCAGCAGAGTGTGTGCCGATATGAATCTTCCTGGCAGATTAAAACTGTGTGCCCGCAAAAGGCAAAGGTCCCAAGTTCGAGTCTCGGTCCACACATAGTTTTAATCTGCCAGGAAGTTTCTTATCAGCACACAGTCCGCTACAGAGTAAAAATTTCATTCTGTGTGTCCAATATGATATGCACTGTTTTCTGACACAAGTTGAAATTGAGAAACACTATGTACCACAAGAGATCAGAGTATCTTGGAGGTCATGTTCCGAATGTGGTGCACATAGCATGCCTTCAATTCAGGTACGTCTGTAATTGGAGCACGGAAGATAACATCTTTTGGCTGACCCACAACCAAAAGTCACACAGATTAAGATCAGGTGGTTTGGGTGGCCAGGCTGTTTTCTAGCATTTTCGAAATACCTCTGCAGCAGCCACTTCACTGTCTGTGCAATGTGCTTGGAATGATGTTAGTGTGTAAAAGACTCACATGGCATTTGCCAGTGATGGTACAGGCAACAGGACGTACAGGACTTACCTCCTCAAAAAACTACAGCCCTATGATAAATGTTGCAATCAACCGACACCACACAGTCCTCTTTTCAGATTGAAGTGGTGCTGGTTGATGTACATGTGAATTTTGTTTTGCCCATGTTCTGCAGTTATGCATATTGATATGTCCTTGAAGATGGAAATGGGCTGTTTCATAGGATTTTTTGTACCATGCTTTCAGGCATGTACATTGTTCGGGCAGTCCCCCATGCACAGCATGTTTACACACAATCACTTGACCCCAACTGTAATGCTGTGGCCACATCTTTGATGGATGTCGGATCAACTGATTTCCTCCCTCTGCCACACTGCACTTCAAAAAAACCTGTCTTTTCAAATTCTGTAATCATTTTCTCCAGGCACTTAGCAGGCATTAGACCAATGCCTTTTCTCATGCGCTTGAGTGTCTGGAACTTCTGCAAGGGCTACTGGCACATAGTCACCGTTCTAGTAAAAGAGCTTTACAACCAGCACACAATCCTTCATGGAGACAGTCATAGTGGGTGTCTTGATGCAAACTGAGGAACACAATGTGCCTCATGTCTGGTGGGCGTTAATAATATGCTCTTCAAATTTGGTGTCATTCTGAATGGTGCTTTTCTTTCTACAGCATTTTGATATTTCCACTTCAGTCATGAACACTTTGTACACAGGGTAAAAAGACTGTATACAATAGTTTAGAGTTAGATGAGACACTGTAATCCTCTTGTCCACTCGCAACACATGGTTACATGACCATGCTGATAGTTGATGCAGCATCTTATATCCCACATCACTCCCACTGACACAATTAATCCTGTGTCTTCGTGATGCATATTTTAGCATGTTTTTTACGTTCCTGTCCTTGTCCTGCCAACCACCCAACTCCCCCCCCCCCCCCCCCCCCCCAATTCTTCTCTTCTCTTATTCCAGTACGCACATACTGACCATACGTAATACAGTCACATCTGGTGTCTCTCTTCCTTATACATATCACCTCACTGACGTGCATCCCACATTTTTTTTATCACATTGTGTTTTCACGTAAATTTGAGTTTGTTTTTGCCTTTCATTGTTAGCCCTGCTCCATCGTGTTTCACCTTCTTTCCCCACACTTCAATCATTCCGTTCTTTTTGTCAATTTTTCCACATATTTTGAATTTTTTGTGAGTTTTTAATTTTTTAGGTAATTTACTTATTTTTATGCATGTTTATTCTCCACCATGGATCCGTTCTCCTTCCATCTGCACCAATATAGAAGTTTCGTTATCTGTAGTTAGAACCCAATCACACATCCTGTTCCTGTGTTATTGCCTGGCTCTTTGAACCCCCTCAACAGCCTTACCCACAAATTAACCATATCCGGCTGCAACCCCTCATTTCACAATGACCTTCTCCCTCACCAACTTAGCGCTACAAAAAAATGAAAATCAGGCCCAAACCTCCTTGCAGTACCTCCTGTCCGTCTGTCAAATTCTTCTGTTTTGCAATTCTACATTCCCAGTTCCTATCTCACACACTGAAACTCTTGCTCTCCAAGAGCTTAAGCAGCATGTACAACACTACATCATAAATCTTTCCAACCTGTTCACCATCTACTTCCACTTGGGACTAACACTATCCATCACCTAAACAACAACCTCCAACCCCTCCCCTCCATATCCCCCCATACCTGACAAAACCTACTACATTTACCACTTTTACAGAATCTCTCTCCCACCATCATACAGAATCCAGAACCCAAACAGACCCAAAACATAGTCATGAACCTTTCCTCCAAAGGCCCTTGTCTCACGGAAGTATTAGTCTCTTTCGAAGGCCTTGCTGTCTACCCACTCCCAAATTAAATCAGGCTTACTTGTTAAAGACCTTTTCTCCTTCTCTTGGGCCCTGCAGTGTAAAGACCTTTTCTACTTCTCATGGCCCCCACTGTTGAATGCTGCCTGACTCGTTCACTTCTCCATCCAGCTGTGATCCATCCCACTACACTCAAATCACCCCCTGTTAACATTACAGAATTTCTTAACCTCAAACCGTGCCTCACCATCTTTTGCTAAATCCCTCAGCATGGAAGCTCACCATACAACTACAAAAAGAACTTCAATCCACCACCTAAAAAGTGATCCAGACTTAGGCTCCACCACTGTAGTTTTGAACTGCAGGGATTGCCTAGTGGATGCACTCCATCAGTTGTCAGATTTGTCAATCTACAAAACCTGCCACAGTGACCCTATTCCAGAAATCCAACAGGATTTTTAGTCTCTCCTCAGATCCTTCGGCACATCCCAGAATCTCTCCCCTGAGTCTATATTTCCCTTCATGCCTACTACTTCCTGCACTCCTACCTTCTAAATGCTTCCTAAAGCCCATAAACCCAACCACCCAGAACCCCCATTGTGTCCAGTTACTGTGGCCCCACTGAGAGAATCTCTGCTCTCATAGACCAACATCTTCAGCCTATTACCTGTAACCTATCCTCCTGTATAAAGGACTCCAATCATTTCCTCCACTGACTTTCCACAGTTCCTATTCCTTCACAGCATATCACAGCACCTTGCTCATCTCTGTTGATGCCATCTCCCATTACACTAACATCCCTAATGCCCATGGCCTTGCTGCTATTGGACACTACCTTCCCAAACACCCAGCTGATTCTAAACCTACAACCTCCATCCTGATTACCACAACCAACTACATCCTCACCCACAGTTACTTCTCAATTGAATGCATCCCCTACAAACAGATGTGTGGTGTGATAATGGGCACCCACATGGCATCATCCTATGACAACCTTCTAACACTTTAGACGACAAGAATGGATGTGGAGCTGATTTGCCAACTTCACACCGTTCTCACATCAGTTGACTTACTTGGTATGCACAGCCAATCTTCCTCTCTGTATAGTCGGCCACGTCGATCTCCAAAAACTTCTTCTCTGAAGAATAAAGCTGATAGGGAATTTACCCCACCCCCCCTCTCTCTCTCTCTCTCTCCCCCCCCCCCCTCTCTCCTCCCCCTCATGAAATAAGTGGATACTCGCAAAATACTTTTAGTTTAGTTTTGGTATATTTCAACTTCCACAAAGAACAAATTCACTATTTCTCACATAAACATTCGAAAGTTTGCAAGTCAACCATAATTTATGAACTTTTTTTGCTTCTAGCAAGTCCAACACATGAATTACTTGAAAGTCTAACCTCATTTCTTCGTTTGTCCTTAACAATCATCACAGTCACTAAAAGCACAGAATAATACATAAATACTCCTTGTTCTTCTCTACTCATACACTGAAACTCTATGGGTCATACAGCAGGTATTCGTCAGCCACCGTTCGGCCGCCGTGTCCACATTTTGCTCGTGACTGTTTTTAGACCTGCACACACAAACATACAAAGTGCAGTAGGTCGGATTCGTCTCTCTCACACTTCTGTTTAAAATATCGTGTGTTTGAGACGGAGGAAGGCCAGGTGGTTCTAGAATTTAGGAATTTAGGCAGAAATTCTTGAAGCAGTACATACTCCCCCCCCCCCCCCCCCCCCCTCCCCTCAGATCGAACACGCGATATATTATATACAGTCATTGATGATGATGATGATGAGGTCCCATACTCCAAGCAGCGTAGGGGATGATGCGGGAGACCCGCATCACTGTACTAGGCAAGGTTCTAGTGGAGGAGGTTTGCCATTGCCTTCCTCTGACCGTAATGATGATGAAGACGACACAACAACACCCAACCATCTTGAGGCAGGAAAAATCCCTGACCCAACCGGGAATTGAATCCGGGACCCCATGCGTGGGAAACAAGAATGCTACCGCAAGACCACGAACTGCGGACCCTACAGTCATTATGTACATTTATACCACGTGTAATAACAATTTGTATTTCAACAGTATACCTTGTTCTTTTCATAACTGTGAAACCCCTTTTTTTATTATTTAGCTAGTCCATATTTTACTTTAATTATAAAAAGTGAACATTTCAATCAATGTTGGAGTTTGTTTTCTTATATATAGGAATCGTGAGGATTAAACCTTTAGTTTCCAGTCATAAGCTCCAGGTGTTCATGACACTTGAGTACTTTATTTTTTGTTCTAATTCCTTGTACTATTTTTTCCTTAGTACGTGCTAGTATCATTATTTGTAGTAGTTTGTAGTGTGGAGGAACTCTGGGCCAATGAAAGTGTTCTTTTCAACACTTGTAAATTCACGTAAAACATAATAATGCTAGTGATATATAGAATTCAAACTTAACAGAATAATTCCTATTGCATGTGTGACTTCTGTCAGATACTGTCCTTTTCCCATAGGATCAGTACCTATACCTTACATGTGGGTTGACCTTATGAGTTCACTTCCTCCCTCCATTCTGGTAGGTACACCCCTTCGTAATACATCCCTGTTCATCAAGCCACAGGTCATCCTCTCTCTATATAGGTAGGCCTGCCTTATATCCTTAGCAAATGGCGGGTACGTCCCCGTTATCCTGTATGAGTAGGCCTCATGGTTTGTTGCCCTATTATACATCTTTATGTGCACTATAATTAAATATTTCCTGGTAAAATAAATATCTATTTAACACTTCACTCTCACGTCTTAGCACTTCATTTAATACCCTAGAGTCCTCCTCTACTTCTCAGCTTCTACAATCTTAGTAGATGCTATGTATACACATATTATTCAACTCATGATAGACACTATGTCTACCTATTTTGTTCAAGCCCTACTATCCTGCTATTTATTATTTTATCTTAGTATTCGCTACACTGACTTTTTTTAAATAAGCATCACAATTTACTCCAATCTGACTTGCGTTCTCCTTCATTGCTCGTACTTCCTCCTTACGTATACTCTTAAGATCATAGTTTTTCTGAGATGTTGAGTCGCGATAGGCAAAATATAAAGATTCACACAATTTTAGCTTTCGCCCTTAATGGCCTTTGTCAGCAGTAGACACACACACATGCACGCACACACACACACACACACACACACACACACACACACACACACACACACACACACACGACTGATCCCATACATCTTCCCACCACCACTTACTCCAGTCCAGTCACAAGCGTCACCTATCCCATCAAAGGCAGGGCAATCTGTGATGCACCCAATGAATCCTTCGGTAGTCTCTGCCTGTCGCCCACCTCCCTGCTCCCATGCCAGTGCTCCGCAGGCTTCTATTCTACCAACACACCCACAGTCTTTTGTGCCCTCCATTTGTTTCCTCCTTCCTCTTCCCCCGTCTAACCTCCTGACTTTGTCTAGCTGCCCTACCCTGTCCCAACCACGTCCCTGCGCGTTCCCATAAGCCATTCTTTACTGTCCCCCACCCGTACCCTATTATCCTTCCCCCTCCCTGCCCCAGTCTTCTCCTTATCCTCACCACCGAGACTGCTTCTTCTATCGTGCTCAGTTGCTTACAGTCTGGCCTCAGTGGCCAGAGGCAATGGTCGTGTATGTGCGAGTTGTGCTTGCATGGATATATGTGTGTGTGTGTGTGTGTGTGTGTGTGTGTGTGTGTGTGTGTCTTTCTACTCCTGATGGAGGACATAGTCCAAAAGCGGAATATTTGCAGCAGTTTTTCTTGTTGTGCCTATCTGTGACACGACACTGTATGGTGTGAGTAGCAGTCTGTCATTTTGATGTTGTTATTCCATCCTGGTCTTTCCATTGTTTTATTTCTGCTCAATAAGTCTTCTTCCTCCACTCCTAAATTAAAAAGATTGGTTCTCACTTCCCAGAATCATTTTAGCTTCATTTTCCGTTTATTGAAGAAGCTTTTAATTTTATTATTAGTCGTGCATCATCCAGTCTTCATAAATGACCATAAAACTATGATCTTCTCTTTTCTTTCGTTTTCTTTACTTTTTCTTGTTTAATCCATGAATCTTTATCAGCTGTCACTCAAGTCTTTTAATGCAGATATTTGGTAGATCTAAGCCAGTTCTTCCAACCATTCATATTTGGATGAAAGAGTTTTGGAGCATCTCTGTCGCTTGTTTTTAATGTCATCCGTACCTCTCCAATCATGTCTATTGTTTCTACCAACTCAAGCAGTCTAATTTGTTAATTGTAGCTACATATTTTAAATTAGACCTTTACAACACTTTCTTACTATTGCAGCACTTAGCAGATACAGATTCAAATTTTTGTCATGTACTCTTTAAATGATGACTGTCTCCCATACATTCTTCTGTTATTTCCCCTAGATGCATGGAGCTCTATATTCTTCTGATTTTCCTCTTTTGATGAACCAGTTCTTTATTTTGAAGAAGATTTTTTTGTCCTTTTGTATCAATAAGTTGTAAGAATGTGTTTAAAATTATACCCTAGTCAGCTTCAACCTTCTTCCTGTCTTAGGCTAGGGGTAGGATCTTCTTTAAAAATTTGTACGCGCGCGCGCGCACACACACGCACACACGCACACACGCACACGCACACACACACACACACACACACACACACACACTTAAAGATGTTGGGGATCGACATCAGGGGTTCATTATCTGCCGAGAAAAGTGTCAGGCTACCGCACACACTTAAAAAAATAGCATCCATTGCTTTTAAAATTACCACCGTGACTCACATAAAAGTAAATTGCACATTTTTGAATAGTACTGAAATTATGAACTTTTTCTCTTAAACTCTCTCCCAACTTGATAGTGTATGGAGGCATCTTTGATGAGTGACATAAATAGCTTTATCATACGAGATTTATAGGTTTATCATTTTTGCTATCCTTTGGAACTGTTCAGTTCTTTCGTTTGCAGTTTCCGACTTACCAGAGAAGATTGCAGTGTCACTTGCATATGCCAGACATACAGCTGGGATGTTTGACTTAGTCTTAGCTTCCACTTTATTTGTAAATTTGTGTTTGTTATTACGATAATTGTTGTGTAGCTGATGAATTACCTTATCTTGAGACTCCACTTACAGTTCCCTTTGCATTTTCTGCCATTGTTGTGTCTCGCTATGTTACAGTCTACAATAAATGATGATGTGATTAATAAATCAAAGGAATCCCATCTATCTTCTACAAAATTTATTTGCATATTATATCTAACAAAATTCATTATTTATAAAAACAAAGATGAGGTGACTTACCGAACGAAAGCGCTGGCAGGTCGATAGACACACAAACAAACACAAACATACACACAAAATTCAAGCTTTCGCAACAAACTGTTGCCTCATCAGGAAAGAGGGAAGGAGAGGGAAAGACGAAAGGAAGTGGGTTTTAAGGGAGAGGGTAAGGAGTCATTCCAATCCCGGGAGCGGAAAGACTTACCTTTGGGGGAAAAAAGGACAGGTATACACTCGCACACACGCACATATCCATTCACACATACAGCCACAAGCAGACATATTTAAAGACAAAGAGTTTGGGCGGAGATGTCAGTCGAGGCAGAAGTGTAGAGGCAAAGAAGTTGTTGAAAGACAGGTGAGGTATGAGTGGCGGCAACTTGAAATTAGCGGAGATTGAGGCCTGGCGGATGACGAGAAGAGAGGATATACTGAAGGGCAAGTTCCCATCTCCGGAGTTCGGATAGGTTGGTGTTTGTGGGAAGTATCCAGATAACCCGGACGGTGTAACACTGTGCCAAGATGTGCTGGCTGTGCACCAAGGCATGTTTAGCCACAGGGTGATCCTCATTACCAACAAACACTGTCTGCCTGTGTCCATTCATGCGAATGGACAGTTTGTTGCTGGTCATTCCCACATAGAATGCATCACAGTGTAGGCAGGTCAGTTGGTAAATCACATGGGTGCTTTCACACGTGGCTCTGCCTTTGATCGTGTACACATTCCGGGTTACAGGACTGGAGTAGGTGGTGGTGGGAGGGTGCATGGGACAGGTTTTGCACCGGGGCCGGTTACAAGGATAGGAGCCAGAGGGTAGGGAAGGTGGTTTGGGGATTTCATAGGGATGAACTAACAGGTTACGAAGGTTAGGTGGACGGCGGAAAGACACTCTTGGCGGAGTGGGGAGGATTTCATGAAGGATGGATCTCATTTCAGGGCAGGATTTGAGGAAGTCGTATCCCTGCTGGAGAGCCACATTCAGAGTCTGGTCCAGTCCCGGAAAGTATCCTGTCACAAGTGGGGCACTTTTGTGGTTCTTCTGTGGGGGATTCTGGGTTCGAGGGGACGAGGAAGTGGCTCTGGTTATTTGCTTCTGTACCAGGTCGGGAGGGTAGTTGCGGGATGCGAAAGCTGTTTTCAGGTTGTTGGTGTAATGATTCAGGGATTCTGGACTGGAGCAGATTCGTTTGCCACGAAGACCTAGGCTGTAGGGAAGGGACCGTTTGATGTGGAATGGGTGGCAGCTGTCATAATAGAGGTACTGTTGCTTGTTGGTGGGTTTGATGTGGACGGACGTGTGAAGCTGGCCATTGGACAGGTGGAGGTCAACGTCAAGGAAAGTGGCATGGGATTTGGAGTAGGACCAGGTGAATCTGATGGAACCAAAGGAGTTGAGGTTGGAGAGGAAATTCTGGAGTTCTTCTTCACTGTGAGTCCAGATCATGAAGATGTCATCAATAAATCTGTACCAAACTTTGGGTTGGCAGACTTGGGTAACCAAGAAGGCTTCCTCTAAGCGACCCATAAATAGGTTGGCGTACGAGGGGGCCATCCTGGTACCCATGGCTGTTCCCTTTAATTGTTGGTATGTCTGGCCTTCAAAAGTGAAGAAGTTGTGGGTCAGGATGAAGCTGGCTAAGGTAATGAGGAAAGAGGTTTTAGGTAGGGTGGCAGGTGATCGGCGTGAAAGGAAATGCTCCATCGCAGCGAGGCCCTGGACGTGCGGAATATTTGTGTATAAGGACGTGGCGTCAATGGTTACAAGGATGGTTTCCGGGGGTAACAGATTGGGTAAGGATTCCAGGCGTTCAAGGAAGTGGTTGGTGTCTTTGATGAAGGATGGGAGACTGCATGTAATGGGTTGACGGTGTTGATCTACGTAGGCAGAGATACGATCTGTGGGGGCTTGGTATCCAGCTACAATGGGGCGGCCGGGATGATTGGGTTTGTGGATTTTAGGAAGAAGGTAGAAGGTAGGGGTGCGGGGTGTCGGTGGGGTCAGGAGGTTGATGGAGTCAGGTGAAAGGTTTTGCAGGGGGCCTAAGGTTCTGAGGGTTCCTTGAAGCTCCGCCTGGACATCGGGAATGGGGTTACCTTGGCAAACTTTGTATGTGGTGTTGTCTGAAAGCTGACGCAGTTCCTCAGCCACATACTCCCGACGATCAAGTACCACGGTCGTGGAACCCTTGTCCGCCGGAAGAATGACGATGGATCGGTCAGCCTTCAGATCACGGATAGCCTGGGCTTCAGCAGTGGTGATGTTGGGTGTAGGATTAAGGTTTTTTAAGAAGGATTGAGATGCAAGGCTGGAAGTCAGAAATTCCTGGAAGGTTTGGAGAGGGTGATTTTGAGGAAGAGGAGGTGGGTCCCGCTGTGACGGAGGACGGAACTGTTCCAGGCAGGGTTCAATTTGGATGGTGTCTTGAGGAGTCGGATCATTAGGAGTAGGAGTAGGATTAGGATCATTTTTCTTCGTGGCAAAGTGATACTTCCAGCAGAGAGTACGGGTGTAGGACAGTAAATCTTTGATGAGGGCTGTTTGGTTGAATCTGGGAGTGGGACTGAAGGTGAGGCCTTTGGATAGGACAGAGGTTTCGGATTGGGAGAGAGGTTTGGAGGAAAGGTTAACTACTGAATTAGGGTATTGTGGTTCCAGATTGTGTTGCTCGGAATTTTGAGGTTTTGGAGGGAGTGGAGCTGGAAGTGGGAGATTGAGTAGATGGGAGAGACTGGGTTTGTGTGCAATGAGAGGAGGTTGGTGTTTGCTGGAAAGATTGTGAAGGGTGAGTGAGTTGCCTTTCCGGAGGTGGGAAACCAGGAGATTGGATAGTTTTTTGAGGTGGAGGGTGGCATGCTGTTCTAATTTACGGTTGGCCTGTAGGAGGATGCTCTGAACAGCCGGTGTGGATGTGGGAGAGGAAAGATTAAGGACTTTTATTAAGGATAGGAGTTGACGGGTGTGTTCATTGGCTGAGTTGATATGTAGGTGAAGGATTAGGTGGGTGAGGGCAATGGATTGTTCAGTTTGGAACTGGTATAGGGACTGATGGAAGGAAGGGTTGCAGCCAGAGATGGGAACTTTAAGTGTGAGGCCTTTGGGGGTGATGCCAAATGTCAGACAAGCCTGAGAAAATATAGACAAGCCTGAGAAAATAGAATATTATTTTTTCTACAGCAGAAGTAAATCTGATGGTATTAACTTTTAGACAATAAAATTAGAAAAATTTTTGACTTTTTGGTTGTATCTAGCTGACTTTAATACGAGGGTTGGAACTTAAATAGTGGCAACTATTTATTCACAACTGATACAAAAGAGTTGCATGTTTGCACCTGTTACTGTCCTTCAAAGTAGTCACCAGCATTGTGTAGAACCTGTTGCCAGCCATGTGGAAGGCGTAGTATACCCTTAGCAGAGCCTGTTCTGTTGATGGTGTGAATGGATGTAGTGTTACCTTTTATTATCTTCTCCTCGTTAGCTATTGAAACAACATCGCTTTGTAATGTAATTTTAATTTTCACCAAAAGCACATTCAACACATCGCGGAAAAATACACGTCTTTCGTATCAAGACAAGAGAGAGAGAGAGAGACATCCATCAGTTCGTAAAAACAAAAAAAACCACGCAAAAGTAAAAAAAAAAAAAAAAAAAAAAAAAATTTATAAAATTGGTCGCTGGCGCAGCGCTCTTCTGCGTGCGCGATCGTAAATTATAATTTTGTGGAAGTCAAAAGACCATTACAATCCTCTACTGACACGATCCGCAAGCGAGCGTGGCAGTATTTCTGTGCACAATGCTCTTTGTATACAGTCTTTTTTGGTGTGTATCTTCTTTAGGAGTCGTAACATTAATGTCTTTGAATTGCAGCGTATTATCGTTGCTTAGCACAGCGTTTGAATTCAGTTCACATGATTCGTGTTTACAATGGAATTAATTCGAACAATAAATGTTTCTATTATATTGCTCCAATGTCTTTAAACGTAGTATCGGATTCTGAGTGTGTGTGTGTACTGCCTGGATCTCTTGCGTGTGACTTGAAGAAAATCCAAAGTTTGTTCAATGTGTCAACACGAAATTGTGATCTCCAGCAGTCGAATTTTGGTGGCGTCTACCGGGGTATAAATGGTCAATGAGGGCACAGGAAACACCTCACTGCCTACGACAGGTGATGAGCTTGTCTTTTACACCAACCTGAAGACGTGCCGGCTTCCACAACACCATACACTTCAAAACATATTGACACTACGTAAATATTGCTTGACAAATGTTCCATCACGTTGGTTTCTTCTTTGCATTTTCAGTTCCATTTATATGAATCATGTGCTACATGCACAAGTCCTTTGCAGCTCATTAACATCTCCTTAAAATACATTTCTTGATATAGTAAGTACATAAATATACAAATATTTACAATTAATCATTACATGAGGTAGTTACATTGTTGTCATATGGTACATATACAGAATTAAATGAAAAAATATAGTAATTTTTTTTTTTTACGTTACATTCAATATTATTGTGCTGACATGTGAATTACATTACATTCAGATTGAAATATACATTTTATTTATTCTATTTGTTAGCTCTCTTTCTTTCTTTCTGTCTTTTTTTCCCCCGTTACACTTGCAACATTTGAAGATAATTGTGGCAACTCGCTAGAATATTCAACTTAAAATTCATCTTGCACCCTGGAATAAAATTTACACATATTTCAAGCTTCAAGACAGCCCTCTGTAGGAGGATAGGTTCATGGGGTGGTTGCTAACTACTTCATAAATACTAGTAAAGTCATCCCCTACAGTGGACTACACAAAATAAAAATATGATAAATAAAGTACATGTTAACTTAATATAACGTAAAAGTTCCTATACCTAATACCGTTTCTAAGTGTGGTGTCCCCACTATTGCTGTTTCTAAGAGTGGTACCCCTCTATTACCGTTTCTAAGAGTGGTGCCCCTCTAAATATCTTAGGATCCTACAAGTGTGTGTGTGTGTGTGTGTGTGTGTGTGTGTGTGTGTGTGTGTATATATATATATATATATATATATATATATATATATATATATATATATATATATATATTTCAAGTCAATCATGTTCCTATAAAGTTTGTGTAGTTCATCTCCTTTCTTTCATGAGTATCAAGCAATATAAATAAATGTTTTACTTAATAAATAAATAAATCTTCTTAGGTAATTGCTGTTGCGTTCCATGCTGTATATCCATTCTGTATTTACCTTGTGGTACCTGTAAAATTCTATTCATAAATAAATATTTGTGTATGTCTCTCCATACTGTCAGATAATCACGAATTATATAATGTCAAATATTTCATCAACATGTATAAATTTTTCTAAGAAAGGGATGAGAGTATGAGCCGCAACAGAGGACTGACGTTTTGTTTTCTCCTTATTCTCCTTTCTATTTAATGGTGCATCAGTTCAGTACAGTTGATGAGCTTTAATTATGTCATTAGATGACTGCTAAATATGTTCTCTTAAGTAATTCTTCCAATCTGAAGTGTCAAGCCTACGTAACTCCAAAAATTTCATGACAAGTTCCCATTAGATTAGTGTTAAAGTGTTATAGATTTAAATCTTCTGGTATATTTCCAACAGTGGCTGCTGTAAATAATTCTTTCCACATAAATCTATACTTTCACCTTTAGTTATAAGAATATATAAGACACCACATAAGTTATTATCTCAGGCATACCAATCTTTCAATAAATAATATTCTTTCCACTACTTTCTTCTGTATTCCACGAGTACATTTGATATAGCGTTCAAATCTAGTTTCTCTCCTCTCAACATATTCTCAATTACTCATAACATTCTCACCTATCCATTATTCATTCTTCACAAAATAACATATACTTATTCCTCAGCATTATATATATATATATATATTTTCCTCTTATTCATCACCACTGACTCTTTACTTCAACAACAACAACAACAACAACAACAATAATAACACCATTTTCTCATCTTATATACCATTTACCTCTCTCCGTATTACTATTTGTCCTCTTATTAAACTAAAATTACATTCACTCATCTCATTCAGTCACTCACATCACTCATATCAACATTACTATTATCACATGCCTCCTAAAGAAAATAATTCTGTTCAGTTCTCTGCCTCCTCTAATGTGTATATGCCTCCTCTAATGTGTATATGCCTCAATAGCAACTCCTCTTATAACCAAATATCTTATTAGCTATTGGATGGTTCACATTGCTTTCTAGACTTACCTGCATTCATTAGATTGTAAGTATCTGTATAACTTAAATGTAGGCTGATCATAACTGTATATCATATTAATTATCTTCTCCTCAGTAGCTAACATTTTACTGTATGTATTTTTTCAAATGTCTGTGTGGATGTAGACCTCTGGGTTTATGTGTTAAAGGATATTCTAATGAATAACAGCCAGGGTGTGGAATATTTGCAATTCGGTATGGTCCAGAGTATAAGATCTGCCATTTCCTGTTTAAATGTTTCAGTTTTGTGGGTTTAGGATGTGTTCTTAGTAAAACTAACTCATCAACTTGAAATGTTTGTGCTTTCCTGACACCTCTGTCATATTTCTGCTTTCTTTCCATAGCTTTGTCACATAATGTTGTGTAAGCTTGTCTTACCTTTTCTTCTAAACTAACATGATTTGTTGTTGCTGTAAATTTAGGTAGAGGGTCTGTCCATTCATTTCTTTCTGTTTTATCCATAATTAATTCAGTTGGTGTGTATCCAGTAGAAATGTGAGTTAAATTGTTCACTATTTGTTCAAATGGTGCTAGGTATTCTACCCATTTTGTGTGCTTCTCTAGTGTGTGTGTTCTCATAAACTGTCCAAATTCTCGAAATGTTCTTTCTACTGGGTTTCCTGCTGCGTGAAATCTTGAAATTAAAATATGTTTAACATTCTGTTCTTCAATAAATGTCTTTCATTTTAAACTGGTAAAATATGCTGCATTATCCGTGATCATAACTTCAGGTTTTCCTATTCTTACAAAATAATCTGTTAATAGACGTCTGGTAATAGCAGTGGTAGAAACTGAACGTAAAGCATATAATTTTAAATACTTTGTGAAAACATCTAACACAGCAAGGATGTATTTCATTCCTCCACGTGCTTGTGGATAGGGTCCTGCAATATCTAAAGAAATTAGCTGTAATGGCCTCTTAGGTATGATTGGGTGCAATTCATTCATGCTTGTGCGATTACAATATTTGGCTTTCTGACATGATGCATTTCCTAATATTACTCAATACTTTTCGCCTTAAATTTGGAAAATAGCAATATTGTATAATCTTATCTGTACATTTGGTTACACCATAGTGTCCCCAAGTTCTGTGTGTAAATAAAATAAAATCAACAACATGAGCTTCAGGTAAGCAAACACACCAATGCTGTGATTCAGGGTTTCGTCGGTGAAATAATACTTCTTTGTGTAACGTGTAATATTTTTCACGATGTGGGTCTGTTATGGGTTTTGGTATCACTGACGAACTTGGTATAACATTCTCTTTAAGTTAATGTACCTCTTTCTGAATATTATGTTTCTCCCTTTACTTGTTCCTTTGTCTTATCTAAAATGATCTGTGTCATTGTCTCAAACGTCTCATCTAAATAATCATCACATAATTTGCATTCATGTACAAGTTTTTCTGCTAGAGTTGTGTCATTCTTTAAAGATGCTACATCTGCTCTGTCTTCAAGCTTTTCTAACTTTTCCTGTAAGGATTTCTGCTCCAATGTTACATCATTTAATCTGTCTGAAAGGTCTGTAATCGTCAGGTCTAAGTGTTCTTGGTTTGTTTTTACGGAATTGTGTGACTGTCGTAATTCGTCAACTTGGGTACTGGTTTTCTGTTGTTCAAAAACCACTGTTAACAATTTCTCATTACATCGTTGTAAGTCAGTTTTTGTCTCGTCACTGAATTCCACAAATACCTTTTCTTGTCTCGTAACCTTGTCTGATAAGTCAGTAAATTTCCTTCCAAGACTACTGGTGGTTTCTGTCAAGTTGGCAATTTGTCTCGATTGTTTTTCAAAATTTTGTTTTATGTCCCATGTCAGTTCATCGAATTTAGTGTCAAATTTCCCAATGTCACGTTTTAAATTGTCATTTTTCTCATCTAAAGCGTCAAATCTTTTGTCTAAAGTGTCAAATTTTCTGTTTTGGTCACCAAGTAGCTTCAGAATCTGGTTGAGCATCTCAGAGTCCTGTGTCTTAGTTTCATCATTTTTTCGTGTCTGATTGATGTCTGGTTCTGAAGTTGACGTTGTCAATGTCACGTTTTGTCGCGTAGTACTCACTCTCCATTCGCCTGTGTATCTGTTTGAATATAGGGGTTGTTGTCTTAATCGATCCGGTAAAATTAGGTCTTGAACATCCTCCCTATTAAGTTCAATATTCATTTGACTGTCGGACATGTTTTGCAATGTGTCACTTTCACTAAGCTCGTCCGCGGAAACAATTTCTACGCGTCTAGCGTCCATCTTGCGATTTTCATAATTAATTGTAAATAAAATTTTCCAATGGTAAAAATTTTTTTTTAAATATGACATGTTGAAATCTGAAATTTCTCTTATGGAAATGGATATTTCTATATGATTTCTAATTAGAAATTGAATTATTAAACTGGTACTGAAATTTCCCTCTCACAAATAAATGACTGTGAATATGCTCTTCACTTACCATTTCCAATAATAGTAGTAAATCAATTTTAACTACAATTTGAAAAAATAATTTCGAAATAAATGGATCGGAATAAAGGAAGTACAGATGGCTGCTTGAAACTGGAAAAAATGTAAATTTCTGTACTCACCAATTTTTTTCAGTTTTATGTTGCAAATGTAGCGTCAAATATACAGTTTTCAATCCAAAATTTTTCTTTCGCGTCCGTGCAAATTATTTTATGGAACGTTATCCTTCCCCCCCCCCCCCCCCCCCCCCCCCCCCTTTTTTTTTTTTTACCAAATTAATTTCCTCAGCATGAAAATGAAAATTAACACAAATTAATTACAGGGAAAACAATATTGTTGTAAATTTCATGCACGTAACATTACAATTGAAATGAATGAGACTTAGTCCAAATTCATTTTCTGATGCTATTAAGTGGTTAAAATTAGATAAAATGTCCAAAATTTATAATAACTGCACTTGTATCAAATCCAAACTGCACTTGTATCAAATCCAAACTGCACTTGTATCAAATCCAAACTGCACTTGTATCAAATCCAAACTGCACTTGTATCAAATCCGAAGATTGCAGGTCCTGTCACCAGGACGCCAATTGTAGTGTTACCTTTTATTATCTTCTCCTCATTAGCAATTGAAACATCGCTTTGTAATGTAATTTTGATTTTCACCAAAAGCACATTCAACACATCGCGGAAAAATACACGTCTTTCGTATCAAGACGAGAGAGAGAGAGAGAGAGAGACATCCATCAGTTCTTAAAAACAAAAAACCCATGCAAAAGTAAAAAAAAAGAACAAAATTATTTATAAAATCGGTCGCTGGCGCAGCGCTCTTCTGCGTGCGCGATCGTAAATTATAACTTTGCGGAAGTCAAAGTACCATTACATGGAGCAGTCTAAAGTTATGGTGATTCTCTTGTACGACTGTGATGGTGTTATCCTGATGCATTATGTTTCTCCACAGCAACCGTCAATGCACAGTATTACTCTTCGAATTTTGGAGCACCAGCTGCGACCAGCTTTGCGAAAGAAGCAGTGACACTTTCTGCGCAACACACCCATCATTTTGTACGACAATGCGTGGGTGCATACAGTGCAAGCTGTGGCTGCTCTGTTCGGTCAGTGGGACTGGGAAGTACTGTACTATCCACCATACTCCCCGGACTTAAGTCCTTGTGACTTTGTTTTGATTCCGAAGGTGAAGCAACCGCTTCATGGCATTCGCTTCAGAACTGTTCCAGAGAGTCAACAGGCAGTAGACCGCTCCATTCGCACCATCAACAGAACAGGCTCTGCTAACGGTATACTATGCCTTCCTCATCGCTGGCAGCAGGTTTCACGCAATGCTGACGACTACTTTGAAGGACAGTAACAGGTGCAAACATGTAACTCTTTTTATATCGGTTGTCAATAAATATTTGCCACTATTTCAAAGTTCCAACCCTCGTAATTATCATCTTGGTTCAACCACACTCATTATTGGGCTGTTGAACTTGCCATTAGGCGATAAGTAAACTAGAAAGCAGTAATGTCGTTGAGGACAATTGAATTGTGTTTCTGAATATTTACTGGTTGTGCATGAATTATTCAGTGAGACATTTTTGCTTCATAACTGTTGTCAGAATAAAACTGTTTTCATGATCCCATTCTGACATTTCTACAGTAAGCCAATAATCATTACTATATGTGAACATCGGAGACAGTGGAAAAATTTCTCTTATACCCATGCTCTTGGTGTCTCAATACACTTATGGAAGGATGGGTGATGTGCACACTAGCTAGCATGTGTTTGTCCAGGTAAGAATAAAGGTGCTATGTTTCTTCAGTAAAAATTGGTTGATTGTGGACTTGAAATCAACAGTTGTAGGAAGAGGGAGGGAAACTGGATGAGTATTGGCTTCTTATTCAGTTGTATTCACGTGGCGTAATACTTAGACTTATTAGTTTGTAAAATATTTAAACTGTTATGATCTACATTTACATGACACATTAATACGGACATTGTTTTGCAGTTTATTGACCTGTGCATCTTGTTGGGATGCGATTACTGTGACAGTATCAAAGGCATTGGCCCCAAACGTGCCATCGACCTTATAAAGCAGCATCACAGTTTGGAAAAAATTCTTGAGAATATTGATACAAAGAAGTACCCACCACCAGAAGGGTGGATGTATAAGGAAGCAAGGCAACTGTTTTTAGAACCAGATGTTGCTGATCCAGAAACTATTGAGGTAAGGCACTCTGTTTTTCAGTAACATTTCCTTTTTTCTTCACTGTTGCATTGTTAAACCAGTGTTGTTCAGGTGTCTGCAGATTTGCTGCCATTCATACCTCTTGTAGCAATAGCAGTGTCATTTGTATAGTGGAGCAATCCATGTTGCTGTTATTTTTACACATGTGTCCTTCGAGATGATCTTACTTAAAGGTGCTTTCCATCTTTTAATGTCTTTGTACACAAAGTGCACACTTACGATCTGTAGTGGTTGAATGGTCAATAGAAAGAAGTTGCTCAATTTTATTGTTAGTGTTAATACTTATAATAATGTTGCTAGCAGGAGTCACTAAAAACAAACTAGATGATATGTATGTGATTTATGATTTCCCCCCCCTCGTCCCCCCTGGCGTGTACAGGGTGACTCACGAAGATATGCGAATATTTTAATATGTTATTCTAAAAGTAAAATTTAAAAAAAAAGTCATATAAACTTAGGTCTGCAAATGTTTAGTTACGGAGTTATGGCTAATAAAAGATTTTGCCTGAAATTTAGCGCGTAAAAATGTACGAGTTTAAAGTAAAACACGATTTCCATTTAGTTTGCTGTTGTTGATGTGGTGAATCTAATAACACATGTCCCAGATGTGTATCTGCAGTAGTTTACTAGAACATCCAGAGAAGCAAAGATTATTATACAAGTAAATTTGTTTACTTTTCATTAAGAATGTAGAAATGTTTGTCATTGTTGGCAACTGTCATTGAGTTGTTTGTCGTTTCCTATCCTTGAAATGAGTTGGTTTTCCGTATTGTTCAGTGAAAGAACATAATAAAACCAGTGTATTTAAATGAAACCACTTAGTAACTGTTGTAATATGTAATAATAAAAGCAAATTATCTGACACATTCATACAGTTTCAGTTAACGTTATTACCTTTATCCAAAATTAAATTCTCTACAACTTCTGTTAAAAACTTTCTGCAGTTATCTGGAATTTAAAAAACAAATTGGGCCAAGTAGTTAATAAATTAAAATTTTTTATGAAACTACGTCTTTGCCTCTCTGGATGTTCTGGAAAGCTATTGCAGATACATGTCTTGGACATGTTTTATTAGATTCATCAGATCAATAACAACAAAATTAATGGAAATTGTGCTTTACTTTAACCTCGTACAGTTTTGTGTTAGCTCCATATTAGCAAAGTTACTAAATTTCAGGTAAAAATCTTTTATTAACTGTAACTCCACAGCTAAACATTTGTGGACCTATGTTTATATGAACTTTCTTCTTTAGTTGTACTTGTAGAATAACATATTAAAATATTTGCATATCTTTGTGAATCACTCTGTATGTGTACAAAATGTTCTGAGACATAATTTTCTCATGAGTGATTTGCTGAATACGTCAATAGCCGAGCCTGTTATCATCTGGCTGTCTGTTGAGTTGATGCACATTATAATGGTCCATGTTCTCTTATCTTCCCATTTGTCTCAGTGATGGACCAGGCATTCTATTCTAGGTTCACATTCCACTTGACTCATTGTTGCCTTTTGTTGCAACAAAGCATTTCTAGTTCCATCTTGTTATCGGGCCTTAACTTCTGCTCTTCTTTAAGGGGAGGGAGAAATGGGATTCCAGGCCTTTCTTGCAAACAAATCAAAATGATGTACAGGTACCAGAAGTACCTCTAGCGTGAAGTTCCTGGGCGGTCCAACTATGTAGATGAATTAGTTAAAAATCTCGGATTTGCCTTCTGTGCACTCAAGAACTCTCATTGTCTTGACCTGAAGACTTTCACTTACTATGCTACAGGAGAGTATTATCGGGTGTTTTAAAATGAATATTAGGTTTTTAATGCTTTGTAGCATTTATTATATTCAACTTGCAATTATAAATAGTACATCAAATGCAAGAGCAAATTGACCAGTTTTTCTTTTAAGTGTTCAATGTGAGCACCATCCATCCCACAGCATACATTGAGTCAATAGATGAGTTCTTCCCAAATCTTGTCTGGAGTAATTGTTGCAACAATTGCTTCAATCCTGTTTCTTAAGTCATGTAGATGAGCTGCTAGCAGAGGCACATACACATGATCCTTTATGAACTCCCAAAGGTAGAAATTGTACGGCCTCAGATCAGGTTAAAGTGGATACCATGCGAAACTGTCATCTGGCCCCTTGTGACCAATCTAGCGGTCACGTACAGTGTCCTTTAACCAATCTCGTACTGAGTTTAATGCCAGTGAGGCAGTGCGCCCATGTTGCTTCAGCAAAAAGAAACGTCCATAAAGTTTCTGCCGGGATGTGGCTCAAAAATATTCAATTTAGGGGAGTCTCATTGCAACTTACAGTCTTGTGGGAATTTGCTGACCCCTAGGTGCGCACATTGTGTGTTTTCACATTTCCACTTAAGAGAAATGTTGATACATCATTGAAGATGACACAATCTAGAAAATCATCTTACAGCAACCTTTCATTCGCAAAGTTATCACGTAAACTGTAGTCTGTAAACTTTAGAGCTTGTAACAACTGCAAACAATAAGGACAAGTCTTTTGTTAGTGTCTTTTTTAAATGAATCAGCATCTGCTCCAGTTGTTTAATAAGAAATTTATTAAGTCCACACGAATGGTTTCAGTCTTTACATTAGGCGATTATCGAGCATATCTTAAAGTTTCAGATACACTTGATAATGGTCTAAAGCTCGGTTCGCACGACAATACTGAATTGTATCACTCATTGTGTGAAACGAGTTGCACGCAAATGGTTTCTTATATCTCTTTTGACACAATGCCACCAATGTACGCTTGAGTTTCGTTGTTTTGGGAGCACTGTAGTTTTGTGTAAAATTTTGGCAGCTGTAAGCGTTGTGGCCAAGTTAGTGCTTATTTGTGTGAAATCTCTGCGTGTGACAAAAGAAAAAGAAACTTTTGGGTTCATGACTGGATAAAAAGAAGTTACTGAGCAACCTTGCTGAAAGAAATTTTAGTGGAAGACCTTAAAAGCTAATTTAATCATCTGTTGTACAAGTTGTGAATGGAAAGCACTGCTGTGACATTTTTAATAAAACAGTATTGAATAAAGGATTCACCTTTCCAGATTTCTGTAGCCTTTCCTTGTACCAACTATTTTCCTTAAAAAAAGACACTGCCAACAAAAAGCTTGAGATTCTGCCAACGCAAACCTAATTGAATGAATTTTGCTCTGCATCTCATATATAATCAACCTAATCACGTACGGCCACAAATGCAACAACACCTCACTCCTAGTTTTTGTAATCAGCATCATTAAAATCCTACAACAACCTTTGCATAGCATAGCACCCAAAAAGTGACCAATTTCCTCCCTTCCCCACTTTATACTTCAGTTTGTTAACACACTACTGACACCTCTAACCTCAAAACCAGTGTAGCCGGTGTCAGCAAGTTGAAACAAGCGAAGAGTGTTTAGTTTCAGCAACAAGTTGCATGCAACATAGTGCCATAGTGTAAACTAGACTTGATAAAATGGTCTGAAATTGGTTAAGTGGACTCAATAAAGTTCTGACTAAGCAATAGAGCAGATTTCATTAATTGAACAACAGATGTAGAATTAGCATCATCCAACATGGAGAAACTAATAAGTCTCATTAAGTCTCCACACAGACATCACTAAAATTGCTAATTCATGACTAGTCTTCCAATCTTATTTCTTGGGGCTATTCATGGAACACTCTGTCACTCATTCAATGCCTCCAGTCACCCTTTATCATCCCATATTCTTCTCTTTGCAAAGATAGCCGGTATCTTCAAACTATTGATACCATGTACAGATATTACCACTTGCAAGATTACAATGGAACATATGTTTCACTGTAACAACAGATTCAGACCTTGTGAACTGAAGCACAAAAAGCTTTCTGTTCATTAGTTTGCATCTTTGCTACTAGCACTTTGTAACAGAAGATGCAGGAAGCAGTGCAGGTATACAAACAAAGCTGTTTGATGAGTTACTCCTTCATTTGATACAATTGTAAATAAAGCAAGGTGAATGTAATAAATGGTGATGATGAAGATGTCCAATACTCCGAGGAGCGTAGGGGCAATGTGGGAGACCCGCACTGCCAACTAGACAAGGTCCTAGCGGAGGTGGTTTGCCATTGCCTTCCTCTGACCATAATGGGGACGGATGATGATGATGATGATGATGATGATGAAGACGACGACACACCAACACCCAGTCATCTCAAGGCAGGGAGAATTCTTGACCCCGCCTGTAATCAAACCCGGGACCCCATGTGCAGTAAGCGAGAATGCTACCACAAGCTGTGGGCCTATGAAGCTTTAAAACCCTAATACTCATTTTGAAACACATTTCTTATAATCAGCATCATTAAAACCCCACAAAAACCTATGCGTAGCATAGACACCCAAAAAGTGACCAATTTCTTCCATTCCCCACTGTGTACTTCAGTTTGTTTACACTCTACTGAGACACCTAGCCTCAATACCGGTGCAGCTGATGCCACCAAAGTTGAAACAAGCCAAAAGTGTTTTTGCACGATTCAGAAAAGCTGGTGCTAGTAGGAAGAATCCAGATTGTGCAGGCTGTCAAGCAGTCATTAAAGTGAAGCCTATCATGTTGGGCAGAACATTCAGCAACTGGGTGGTCCAGCTGTTTACCTTTTGCCCCACGCTCAAATTCAGTCGTGCTGGATTCATCAGAAGACTTCCTCTCCTTCTCGTGGTCCCTACAGTGGAAACACTTTTTTTTTTTATCAGAGGCAACTGGACCACCCTGTTGCGAGACATGCTGCCCAACACGAAATACTTCACTTCAATTATTGCTTGACAGCCTGTCGCATCTAGTTCCTTCCTACCAATGCAGCTTTTCTGAATTGTGCAGGTAGGCAACTATCCTACATTTCTGTGACCCCCTGGCCTCAGTCTTTGCTAATCCCTGTCCCCCATACCCATCGCCATCTCTGCTCTCTCTCCAGTACTATGCAGCTTTCTATTCGACCAGTGCACCGACTAGTTTTTTCCCCATTCTCCGTTTATCTCCCTTCCGCTCTCTTCCCCTCCCCCCGCCCCCTCCTCCCCCCTCTCTCTCCATCCCAAACCACTCAACTGCACTTAGCATACCTACCCTGTCTCCACATCGTCCCTGCACACTCCCACAAGCAGCTCTACACCAACCCTTCTCATACAGTGCTACTCCTCCTTATCCTCAGTAGATTGCTGCTCCCATCAGGTGCAGTTGCTGTCCACAGTCTGGCTGCAGCGACCAAAGGCAGTCATCATGTGTGTGTGTGTGTGTGTGTGTGTGTGTGTGTGTGTGTGTGCGCGCGCGTGCGTGCGTGCGTGCGTGTGTGTGTTGGTGTGTTGGTGTTGTAGTGGTATATGTTACTATAAAGCGCAGCAACACATATCATTTTCCTTTTACTAGACTGATGACAAAATGTGTGTGTGAAAACCATGACTTTAATTAGTAGTAGCATAGAGAGCATCTACTGTGCCCGGGTTTGTTGGAATTTACATGCGGATATGAGAAAGAAAAATGCAGGAACAGTGCAGAAAGCGACGACGGATGTGTAATTTGGACTGGCTAGTGAGGGGTCACTTGCACTTTGCAGTGATATTTTGGGGGTGCTGTGGACTCCAAAGGAGGAAGGGGCCTGACAACAGTGGTTGAGGACGATAGAAAAATGAATGTTGTTATATAGACTCTATGCTGTGTTATCTTGAATTAATTATGGACTTGTGGATTTCATCAAGCATTGAAGCATCATGCATGTCTGAAAATCTTTGTTAGTTATCAGGTATTGTGAGTTGAGAACTTAATAGAATTCAGAAGAATTATGGAAACTGGGTGATTTCATAGTGAATTGTTTAATGTATAAGTTCTCTTGTAGCCATTGCCCCTCTGAAATTGGAAAAGAAGTTGGCAGTCAGATTCATGGCACTGCATAGCAAGGCCACAACATCAAGAGAAAACAAGACAGTTACCAGGAAATTCAGGAAATAAGGTAACTGTTACTACAGGGAATGAGTAAAGACTTGGCATCTCCCAATATATCGATCCTTAAAACGAACCCACAACAAGAAAAACACCTCATGTTATGTCCTAAGTGAAAGATACACACAAGAGGAAATAAAATAAGAGCTATGACAAGAAATTAAAACTAAACAAGAAATTAAAATTGAAATTTTATGAAAAACAGTAAGATGTCCGATGTTGCATAGGGCGACAGAAATAAACAAGCCATCAAGAACTGTATCATAAGCACATACGTTGTAATGGTGCAAACAGCAGCAACACTATTGAAACTAAAGGGATTGTGACTTTAATTAAACCCAAACAATTTAGATTGTCACGATCTTCAACAAAAGGAATACCTGTTGGCCATAGCAATCAGGTCAACAACTAATATTATTCCCGTGTTGGAGTATGTTCTTGGCACATAAATCATGAGAAGATAAGCCGACTGCAGAGAAGATTTTCAGTAAGCAGTTTCAATGAGGCTGTGATGGCTTTCGAGGGCAACACTTCATCAATTTGCAGTTGGTGGCAATGCAGCAGACTACAGCAGTGGCTACACAACAACTGTCCGAGACTGTGCCACACACACACACACACACACACATTCTGGAGGTGATACACTGTACAGCTTACCTAATTTGCCATACCAGCTGCTGTGGCACCCTGCTGATGCTATTTTGTGTGTGTGTGTGTGTGTGTGTGTGTGTGTGTGTGTGTGTGTGTGTGTGGCACAGTCTCGGACAGTTGTTGTGTAGCCACTGCTGTAGTCTGCTGCATTGCCACCAACTGCAAAGTGATGAAGTGTTGTCCTCGAAAGCCATCACAGCATCATTGAAACTGCTTACCGAAGATCTTGTCTGCAGTTGGCTTATCTTCTCATGATTTATGTCCCAAGAACACACACACACACACACACACACACACACATATACACATTCTGGAGGTGATACACTGTACAGCTTACCTAATTTGCCATACCAGTTGCTGTGGCACCCTGCTGATGCTGTCGTGTGTGCGTGCGTGCGTGCGTGCGTGCGTGTGTGTGTGTGTGTGTGTGTGTGTAGTTATTTAATTGGAACTAATTGTTCACAGTCAGTGTTGAATAACATTGGGTGTAAATACATTGATAAATGACAAAGGTTTTTAAAATGATATAAGTTTTAAGTGGTACTGTAGTTTGGATTACATGTCCATCACAACCAGAAGCATGGATAGCACAATATTAGCGGAAATTCTAGATAAACTTAAAGCATTAGAAAAAGTAGGGGAACCATCCCAAAACAGCAAAAGTCAAGCAGATAAACTAGGGGAGCTATCTCCAAGTAATTAAAAAATTACCTGACTTAGCCACAATAAAGACAGAATTTTCAAATTAGAAGAAACCTCAGGAGTTCAAAATGAAAATAGTTGAGCATTGTTATATATATGTAATAAGAGTGAGGTCCAGAAGTTGTGGAAAGAATTAGAAGACACTGGACATGAACTTGGATGGAAAATAGCTACATCTAACATAGGATTATCACCAAAATTATTAGAAAAATTACAAATAGGAAACAGAGTTAGTTGTGCTAAGCAATTTCCAAAGTTTAAGCCAGAAGGAGAAGTATGCCTGACATATTTCTTAAGAGTATTTTCTCGATCTATGCTTCAGAAATGGGATGCTACTTAAAAAATAAAATAAAAAAATTGGGCTAGGACATTTATTAACTGATGCAGCAGAATGGAGAACAGCTCATTCAGAGGAATTTAAATCGTGGGAAGACTTTCAGGAAAAATGTAAGAGAAAATATTGGTTCACAAGAAAAACTTATGCTACAGTTATTAGATCCTAAGTACCATAATGGTTCATGGGGTACATATAAGAAGCATGAAAAAAATTTGCTTCAAGTGCTGGTAAGGAAATTGCCTTATTTTGCAAGTAAAGAAATATATAGTGGGTGGACTAATACAGAACAGTTATTGGTATTTGTAGGTTTCGATATCCCGAATAAAGAAAGAGGGGCGATTTTAATCATGCAGAAAATCTGAATGCAGGAAACGAGGTGGAATGTTACATATCTAAATTTTCCAGGAAGAAGAAGAAGTAATTTTTGTTGTATAGATAGGAGACCAAATAATGATTGCAATAGAAAGAGAAATACAGTAAAACTTGCTCAAATCGGCACATGTATAATTCGGAAATCTGCCCAAACCGTACAAGTATTTCAGTCCCGACGCATTCAGTGCGCTTCTGTATGCTGATTTTTTGTATAAGTGGAATGTGCCTAATGCAGAAAGGGAAAGCAAAGCTTAGAACATACACTATGTGATCAAACGTATCCAGACATCCGGCTGAATATGACTTAAAAGTTTGTGACGCCCTCCATCGGTAATGCTGGAATTCAATATGGTGTTTGCCCACCTTTAGTCTTGATGACAGCTTCCACTCTCGCAGGCATACATTAAATCGGGTGCTGGGAGGTTTGTTGGGAAATGGCAGCCTATTTTTCACGGAGTGCTGCACTGAGGAGAGGTATTGATGTTGGTCGGTGAGGCCTGGTATGAAGTCGGAGTTCCAAAACATTCCCAAGGTGTTCTGTAGGGTTCAGGCCAGGACTCTGTGCTGGCCAGTCCATTACAGGGATGTTATTGTCATGTAACCACTCCGCCACAGGCCGTGCATTATGAACAGGTGCTCAATCGTGTTGAAAGATGCAGTCGCCATCCCTGAATTACTCTTCAACAGTGGGAAGCAAGAAGGTGCTTAAATCATCAGTGTAGATCTTTGCTGTGTTAGTGCCATGCAAAACAACAAGGGGTGCAAGCTCCCTCCATGAAAAACCTGACCACATCATAACACCACCGTCTCCAAATTTTACTGCTGGCACTAAAGACACTGGCAGATGATGTTAACCGGGCGTTCGCCATACTCACACCCTGCCATCGGATCCCCACATTGGGTACCGTGATTCATCACTCCACACATTTTTCCACTGTTCAACTGCCCAATGTTTACGCTCCTTACACTGAGAGAGGCATCGTTAGTCATTTACCGACGCGATGTGTGGCTTATGAGCAGCCGCGCAACTATGAAGTCCGAGTTTTCTCACGTCCCACCTTACTGTCATAGTACTTGCAGTGGAATCTGAAGCAGTTTGGAACTCCTGTGGGATGGTCTGGATAGATGTCTGCTTATTACACATTATGACCCTCTTCAACTGTCGGCGGTATCTGTAAGTCAACAGATGAGATCGCCCTGTACGCTTTTGTGCTGTACACGTCCCTTCACATTTCCACTTCGCCATCACAATGGAAACAGGGGATCTAGGAATGTTTAGGAGTGTGGAAATTTAGCTTACAGACATATGGCACAAGTGTCACCGAATCACCTGACCACATTCGAAATCCATGAGTCCCGTGGGTGTCCCATTCTGCTCTCTCACGAGGTCTAATTACTACTGAGGTCACTGATATGGAGTACATGGCAGTAGCTGGTAGCACTATGCACCTAATATGATAAGCATATGTTTTTGGGGGAGTCTGGATACTTTTGATCACATAGTCTACTTAATAATTTATTGTATAACGCGGAAAAAGCCTATACACAACTATTGTATTACAGTTCATTAGTTATTCATGACTCCACCACGACATTACTTTGGACACCTCTGTTAAACAGTGCACATCCAAGAAAATATGTTCAGCGCAGTGCGGTGCTGCTGGTGTGGACCAAAAACTGCGCCGCTCTGTGAAACAACGTATAAGTTACGCTCAATGTCAGTACAGTACATCAAAGCAAATGGTTCATTCGTCAGCACTCTGTTTGTGAGCTCTCTCGTTTTCCTCATTATTGATGCACATCGGTGCATACAGGAACATTGTTGCGCCTCTACCAACACTGTGCTGCAGTGTGTGCAGTGAAAGAGGTGGGTATTGTTCCATCAAACAATGGTTTTACCCAGCAAGGTCATTATTTTCTGCCAGTTTCAGTTGACTAGTAGCACTTTAAGAGATACAGTAACATGATGTCAAATAAACGGTATGCGTTGTTAACACTTAACGGAAAGATTAATGTAATCAAGGCGAGTGAGAAAGACAAACTCTTTGTGTGCAAAATTATGTTGTGTTCCAAATGCTGTAAAACGGACATTGGAAATGGAAATGCCATGTGGCTAGGACCTCTTGTCGGGTAGACCGGTCGCCTGGTGCAAGTCTTTAGAGTTGATGCCACTTCGGTGACTTGCATGTTGATGAGGATGAAATGATGGTGGTAAGGACAACACAACACCCAGTCCCTGTGTGGAGAAAATCTCCGCCCCAGCCGCGATTCGAACCCGGGCTGTTAGGTATGACATTTCGTCGTGCTGACCACTCAGCTACCAGGGGTGGACAAACAGAAATTTATGAGACTTTAAGAAACAAGGATAAGATACTGTCCAACTTCATTTTGAATTATGACCCAAAAAATGTGTTCAGTGCCGATGAAATGGGACTGTTTTATTGCATGCTGTCTTCAAAATTGGTAGCAATTTGAAGTGAAAAGTGCACCAATAGGAAAATGTCCAAGGAAAGACTCACTGTACTGCTGTGTGGAAACGTGTTAGGTGAAATAGAGAAGCCACTGGTGATTGGAAAGGCAGCACAGCTGCATTGTTTCAAAAACATAAACATCAGTAACATTTCATTCACATGGCGAAGCAATAAAAAGGCGTGGATGATGAGTGGTCTTATGGAAGAATGGCTGCGCTCTTTCAATGCCAAAAACGAAGAAATGAAATCGCTAGGTTCTCTTTTTCTAGACAATGCAACCTGTCACCCGAAAGTAACATTATCAAACGTGAAATTGGCTTGGTTCCCTCCAGGTTAAACCTGCCTCACACAACCCATGGACTAGGGGGTTATTTACACATTCAGGTGTCCTTATAGGCGATTACTGATACAATTTCTTATTCTTAAATGTTGAAGAAGCCAAAAGTGTGTTTGCTCTTGCACGGTCAGTTTCTGTCCTGGATGCAGTAAATTGAATTGGCTTGGCAGTAAAGGAAATAAAGCCTGAAACTATCACCATGTGCTTCAACAAAGTGGTGTTTGGGGGTCAAGAACAAGATGCTTGTTTGGCCATCGAAACTCAAGAAAATGCAACAGCAATTGCTGAATTAATGAAAATTTGAAACATTTCGTGTAGTGCTGATGATTACATTTAAAGTGATGACTTTCTTTCAACTCACCCCACTTTCACTTCAGCAACAAATCTAAAAGAAATCTGCAACACAGAGGATGATGAAGAAGAAACGAAGAAGAAGAAAAAGAAGAAGAGGAGAAGCAGGAGCAAAATATATCCCTAGAAAAATTAACACGTCTGAAGAAGCCATTGCATGCAGAAACAATGGTGCAAAAAATTGACTAGAAAAAACAATTTTGAACATGGAATTAAAACAAGTTTCCCCTCCTTGACATGTGGTGAAAAAAGTGAAATGGAAAGCAAATAAACATGGTAATAATATGTATGTACATACAATAATAAACGAATTTAAAGTTTGAGTAAAAATATAGAAATGCCATGTTATTTATCAATTAGTGTAATAGTCAAGTGTTCTGTTGTCCAATATACGGTAAATGAACATCTACTATGCTGGAATCAAGGTACATAAATACAGTATATGCATAATTATAAATTTTTACTGTACTTTTGTGCCTGATACTTGACAAATTTTACGTAGCCCAGTGAGTTTTGTGTAATCCGGAAACCTGTCGAATTTGGAATATTATTTTAGTCCCAGGCACTTCTGTTTTGAGTAAGTTCTACTGTAATAGTGAAAGGAATAATTCACACGTTTTTATAATCAGTGACCCAAACACCATCGACACTGGTAAAACAGGATGTCAACCAAAGTACAGGTACAAATAATTATCCAATACTAGTATCACATCTTGGGACATGGGCCAATGTCTAGGATTTATCAAAGCTATTGTAGGCCTGTACAATGAATAATTAATTGAATTCACTCATTCAATACCTACAAGAGAATGGTTATCACAAGAAGGTAATATAGAAGAGGAAGAGCAATTAAAACCAGTGATTGAGGCAAGGGTATCACATATAAACGTAGATATTTATATAGATCTAGGAAACAAAATTTCACACGAATACCTGCTCACTCTTAGAAATAGGAATAAGTGTCCCGGATTACCAGTAACAGGACCATATATTGTAGAAATAGCAGGTAGTAAAGGAAAACAACTTAAAGAGGAAACTCGGCTGTCATTAGAGATACGAGCTGTTGAATTTGTGTGGACTGTGTTAATAGTACCCCATGTGAACCTACAGGTACTGTTTGGCCTAGACCGATTATTAAAATATAAAAGTAAAACGTAGTTTACGATCATGTTATACTGGACCAAGGAAGGCTCTAATCACATTACACCATTTAAAATAGGTAAATTATTAACTAATAGGGATTTATTACTAGTTGCCACAGCTCTGTTAGTGGATGATGATAAAGAAACAGAAAATCTGCAAGGGTACTGGGAACAAATAAAGAAGAACTCTCAGGTATCTGACCTATTAAGTGAAGAACAAGAGATTTTCATATGATCTTAATGAAATAAAGGAGCGTATTTTCTGAAAAACCTGGAGCGAATGTCGACTATGAAGCCTTTTTTTGCAAATCTTACTCAGTTCCCAAAAGTTTAAGAACAGCAGTATATAAGGAAATCAGAAAATGGTAGCTAGTGTTATACTTTAAGCAAACATATAGAGACAGACCTGTATCTATTGATGATTTGTTAACGAAATTCTATCAAGGAAGGTACATTAGTTCAGCTGAGTTGATTGCCAGTTATTATCAGGTCAAATAACACAACCATTGATGCCACTGGCAGCTGTAGTGGGTGTAGCAAGTGTAGCAGCATCTGATGGCCGCATCCATACAGAAGTTCCGCTGGTGATGGTCTGTCTCGTGGGTGGGAGTGATAGGATGCAAGAAAGAGTTGCAGCACTTGGTCCTGTGTCTGGGTGGTGCCAAGCTTGGCCATCTGTTGTTTAAAAGTGCTTATGAAATGTTCTGCTTTGCTGTTGAACTGGGGGTGAAACGGAGCACTTGTTTGATGTCGAATGCCATTTCATTCACAAAACTGTTCAAAAATACGTGAAGTGAGCTATGCAAAATATGGAGGACAATGCTTGAATGGCACTAAGCGATGTGGTAGAAGCCATAGGCACTGCAAAGGGAAACCTTGCTAAAAGAGTCTACCACTATGAGCCAGTGAATGTTCCAAAGTGGTCCTGCAAAGTTTATGTGCACTCATTGCCATGCGGATTGAGTCTTAGGCCAAGCTGAGAACGCCTGTGGCAGAGCAAATTGGTTTTTCACACATGCGTAACACTGTGATGTCATCTGTTCAATATGGGTATCCATGCCCTGCCAAGTGCAGTACCATCACACTAACTGTATAGTGCAAACAATTCCCCAAGAGATCTGTGTTTGCTTCCGTGGCTTGTGCAATTTTTCTGTTGTGAAAGGGAAGAGATTCCAGCAATTCAGAGTTCTGCACATTGATTTGGCAGCAGGATGCGGCAGATATATCAAAATCAGTCTGGGCCATTTGTAAGGCAAGATAGGGCATATGCTTTGTCACAGGTCTGTACACAATTTCGAACTGATACTGCGAAAGGAACAAAGCCCAATGTTGCAATTTTTTTTAAGAATGTGTGTAGGAACCGGCTTTGAACGTTGAAACAGGAACTGCAAAGGCTTGTGATCTGTCAGCAAAAAGAACTTGCAGCCATACTTGATGGAATTGAGTCACACCATACACAATAGCCAGAGCCTCTTTTTCTGTTCGAGAATAACGGCACTGAGTTTGAGTTAACAACTTTGGCACAAAAACAATAGATCTGTCTTGTGCACCAGTTCTGCACGAAAGCACAGGGCTGATTCTGTAGGAAGAAGCATCGACTTGCAGAACTACTGGCTTGGCAGGGTAAAAATGCGCTAAACATCTGTCACTGATCAAGGCATTTTTGAGTTTCTGAAATGCATTGAGACACTCTTTGGTTGACATGAAAGGCACATTTTTCTGATGCAAGTGATGCAATGGAGCCACGATCTGAGCAGCATTCGGTATGAACCGAATGTAGTAAGTCATCTTGCCGAGTACTGACTGCAGTTCAGACGCATTGCGAGGAACAGGCATTTCAAATGAGATTGGAGGGGGAGGACACCCTGAATGTTTATCACATGATCAGAGTATTTTTGTTTTTCTTGTAACAAGGCTATTTGTGAAAAGTTGCATATTTGCAAAATAGGCTCTGTTTCCTGCTTGTTTTCTTTCTCTTGTTGCCTTTCAAATGCTGTTACCATTTGTTATTACAGCTCCCAAGTAGTTAAAAGAAGACACTCCTTTAAAGTATTCTCCTTTGATGTTTAGGTTCTTTATGGGTTCTTTTTGCCTCAGATTGTGATGTTACAATATATTTTCTTCATTTACTATGAGGCCAGTTCTTAATGCTTCTGTTTCCATTGGCCAGTATGTTTCTGGAAGTGTATTGATATTTCTTCCTTCTATAACATTGTCATCAGTATATGCACATAGTTTTCATAAATATGGTGCCTCTTTTGTTGATTTTGTTTAACAAACTATGCAGGGCTATATTGAATAGTGCAGTGGAGATACTATCACTTTGCTTCACACCTTTATCAAAGCCAAAGCTTTCACTTGTTCTTTTGCTCTTGTCTCTGTCATTGTCGCTCTGATTAATCTTATTACTTTAGCACATACGAGGGGGGACCCAAAAGAAACCGGACTCCGAGGGCGCGGCCACTTGTAGACGTAGTGCAGGGTTCTTACGATAGATAGTGTTAGTAGAGACCTTCATGAAACAGCTGTGCAGACGGGCGTCAGTGCAGAGCTGAACGTGCAAGTGTGGGCATTGTGTTTCTCTGACTGTTGGCAGGTTACCTCTGCGAAGTCGTTATGACAACTTTAAAAGAACAAAGAGTGTGTGTGAAATTTTGTTTCCTGCATAAAAAAAACTGCAACGGAGACACACCAAATGCTTCAGGAAGCATTCCAGGAGGACACTATGAGCCGCACACAGGTTTTCGAGTGGTTGGGGCGTTTTAAACGTGGTGTGATGTGTGTTGAAGACCAAGCTCGTTCTGGACGCCCTTCAACATCGCGGAATGGGGAGAACATTGAAAAGGTCCGCCAAAAGATCAACGAGGATCGTCGCCAAACGATCGACCAAATTTCAGCAGAGACAGGAATCAGTTGGAGCTCCTGTCAGCGGATTTTGAGTGAGGATTCGCACATGAGACGTGTTGCTGTTAAATTTGTTCCACGCCTTCTCACACAGGAGCAAAAAACCATCCGCTTGAATGTGTGTCAAGACTTGAAAACAGAGATTGCACATGATCCAAACTAAATTCTTGAACAAAGTCATTACAGGGGATGAGAGTTGGTGTTATGGATATGACCCAGACCAAAAAAAACAAGGCAAGTGAGGTCAAATGTGAAGACGATGATCATTGTCTTTTTTGATGTTTGTGGAATTGTGCATCGGGAGTTTGTACCCCCCTGGCCAGACCGTTAACCAGCACTTTTACTTGGATGTTTTAAGGCGTCTGCGAGAGGATGTGAGGAGGAAACGCCTGGAACTTTGGCGATCAGGTGATTGGTTTCTGCATCACGACAACGCTCCAGCACACACAGCCTTACGAGTGACCTACTATTTGGTATCCCAGAGGTGGTCTGTCGTTCCCCACGCTCGGTATTCGCCGGACCTAGCCCCGTGTGACTTTTTCCTATATCCACGAATGAAAAAAATGCTAAAAGGGGAGCGTTATGACGATGTGGAGGCGGTAAAAACAGCTTCGCAAAGGGCACTGGACAATATCAAACTTGAAGAGTTCCAAACATGCTTCCAACAGTGGGAAAAGAGACTTGACAAGTGCATCACATGTAATGGAGAGTATTTTGAAGGTGACTGAAATAATTTTGTAAAAAGGTTCATCAATAAATTTTTTATGACAACAATCCGGTTTCTTTTGGGTCCCCCTCGTACACAAACTTCTTTCAGTACTCTGTATAGTACTTGCTGGTTTGTGCTGTCAGAGGCTAGTTTGAAGTTATTGAATAGGAAATGCAGATCTGTATCATATTCATAGAACTTTTTCATCATTTGTCTTATCATAAATATTTGATCAGTTGTTCCTCTGTCTGGTCAAAAGCCACACTGATATTCCCCTAGCATGTCTTCTGCGCACTTCTCTATCCTTTTGTTTAGTACCGAGCGAGGTGGCACAGTGGTTAGACACTGGACTCGCATTCGGGAGGACGACGGTTCAATCCCGCGTCCGGCCATCCTGATTTAGGTTTTCCGTGATTTCCCTAAATCGCTCCAGGCAAATGCCGGGATGGTTCCTTTCAAAGGGCACGGCCGACTTCCTTCCCCGTCCTTCCCTAATCCGATGAGACCGATGACCTCGCTGTCTGGTCTCCTTCCCCCAAAAACCACCACCACCATCTATCCTTTTGTTTAGTATACTTCTGAAGATCTTATAAGCTGTGGTTAAGAATGTTACACCTCTATAGTTTTCAGTGTTAGGTTTTTCACATGCTGTTCTATCCCCTTTCTTATAAATGGCAATTATTATTCCAGTTTTCCATTTGTCTGGCATAGTTTGTTTCCCATATATTTGATATTAATGTGTGTGGTTCCTTTATTACAGCCTCTTCACCAGCTGTTATTAATTCAGGAAGTATGCTGTCTTCCCTAGGCGTTTGGTTGTGTTTCGTCTTGTGCACAGCCTGGGTGACCCCTTGTAGTTTTGGCTTTCTTGCCTTGTTGGCATCATTGTCTACTTCCAGCTCCACTCTTTCCTCTTGTGCAGCTGTCTCTTCTTCTTCTTCTTCTTGGTTTGTATTTAGTGTATCTGTGAAATAACCTGTTTGTCCTCCTACTATCTGTTCTTCCTCTCTTATCATTTTCCCATCTTTGCTGGAGCATTCCATTATTTTTGGCTGGGATCTGCTCTTTATTTTGCCTACAGCATGATAGAAATTTCTTATTTTACTCTGTCCCTTTGTTAGCTCTTCTCCTTAATTCCCTATATTGTTCCAAATTATTTCTAGTTTCTCTCTGCGGCACTTTTTTTCTTGCCTGGATCTTTACCGCTATTGCTGACCTGCAATTCTTGTCAGTTCATTCCTGGGTTATTCTGTTCCTTCTTATACCTATTATTTCTTCTTCAGCATCTTTAAAGGCTTTTCCAATCCTTCTCCATCTTTCATCTACTCCTGCAATCTCTTCACTGCTTGTCTTTCTGCTTTGTGTTACTTGGTATTTTTTTACTTCATCAGAGATTTTCAGTTTGTCAGTATTAGTTAATCTTCTTTTTTATTCTGTTGCCATTTGTTATTGACAGTTTGTCCCTGAAGTCTTATTTCATCACAAAATGGTCTGAGTCACAGTTCAGTCTTCTGCAGCCCGGTACATCTATCCCTCATATTTATTTTCTACGAATCTTGCCAAGAAACCTAGAAGTTTAGTTGGAGGGCGCAGTAAGCTAAAGCTGAGGTCAACTCGAAGGTTGGTTTGAACTTCACAGTGACTTAAAATGCATGGTCCCACTGGAAGTGATATGTTGTTGCTTTCCTTCATTATGTTCAAACTGCCATTTTCAGCCAGTTACACGAGGGCCTACATGGACTCCAAACCAATGTGCTACCTGACATTTTTCACTATTAGTACTAGAGGAGAAAGAAGTAATATGACAGATAATAATCCTAGCGGTGACCAGGTATTGAACCCAAGACCTATGAATAAATAGCGTGACAGTTTACTGCTGAACTCCAGAGCCACTCGGAGTACTAGTTAAAGAAGCAAGGTGTATGAAACGAGAGAGCAGCTTGTGTCAAATAGGGAATATCAAAGCTCCTGTAATAATGGCAATGTTCTTTGGACACAACAATGGAAAGAAGAGTTTACAGATTTTCTCAGTTGTGCAGCAAGTGTTTAGTTAAAATACAAGCAATCTACCAGGAGAAAGATATATTGACAGGTCATGGAACGTATGCAGCAGTATGTAAAAGATAAACTGAAGTTATTGATATATTTGTTAGTGTGCAGAAATTCCAAATCAGGTGGTATGGAAGTGCACTGGCCAGTCAGTAATAATATAATATGGTATGATTTTCTTTTGGGAAAAACCAGTGCTTGGAATATTAAGAAAGAAACGCTGTAGCACAAATTTATTCAAATAAGTAAGGGTTTTCTTAGAGGTATTAGAAATCTGCGTGGAAGAACAGTAGTGGCAGAAATCTTGGCATGCACCTTGCTGAAGCTGGTAACAGCTATATGACAGATAGTCAGTTTCCAGGGTAACTGACTGGCTGCAATAGTGGGAGGAGCTGTTATAGAATACCATGGACCTGTGATTTCTTGGACACTGAGAAGCCTCACCAAATAGTAGTCAGATGAGTTGTGTAGTGCAAAATACAAAACTCTTAGAAACAGTCAAGTAAACTATATAAAAAGTCATCATACCACTCCCCACTCTCCAAAACAAGAAAGAGTTTGTAACCAATTAGTGTACAACTGTTTTTCAACCTTTGTGCTGTGCCTAGTTTCATAAAACTCTGTCTAATCAGTGTTAATGGGTCAACAGTTTACTACAGCCATGTTGTTGCACCCCACTGGGAGACAAAAACGGCAGAGCATCTGCACGACTTCACAGAAAACAACATGCAAAAATGTATGCAAAGAAATGAATGTACGTGTGTGTAGGCCCAAATAGATCCTACTTCAGCACTAATTGAACATTAAACTGCAAATTGACAGCCTCAGAAGTTTCTTTTATGTCAACACTTATACATTGTTAGTAATAAATGAGGAATACAATGCATTTCAAAATATCTTACTAAGAAAGTCGGTGTTCAGCAGTATACTTCATTTAAAACTTTTTCCTTGTGTTAATTTTGTAATGTAACAATTTGTGCCACTTGCTTTTTTTTATTAATTACTACTTTTCAGCTGAAATGGACTGATCCAGATGAGGAAGGTTTGGTGAAATATTTGTGTGGTGACAAACAATTCAATGAAGATCGTGTGCGTAATGGTGCAAAAAAACTGGCAAAGGGCCGGTCAGGGACAACTCAAGGTCGCCTTGATACATTCTTCAAAGTTTTACCCAGTACGAACAATACCTCGCAGAAAAGAAAGGTATGTAAATATCACTTGTCTCTTGGTTTTGTGAGGGACTTGCGAAACACAATTTTTCCGTCTTGCTCACATATTATTATTTATGATTCTGACTATGTGTTTCATTTAACTGCAATCATCGGATCTCTCATGAGATAAAAAGTAAAAACATAAATACATGGGCTATACAATTCTTTGCACATATTACAAGAATATTTTTCATGAGAACAGAAAAATGTCCATAGGATGCGCTTTATTTCGATAGATCACAAAATATTAAGTATTTACAATTAATAGGGTACAAATACAGTAATATACATGAGTAATACATACCAAATACTTTAATATATTTATGAGATGTATACCCTCAAACAGCTCTTCCTCATGTGAGGTGTAGGTGCATTGTGGTGGTGGCAGTTACTGGTAGGAAGGTAAATTTTTCAACCGCGATCAGGTGACTCTCAAGCCACGACGGCAGCGCACTCTTGTTATAGATGAGAGATAAGTCCAAACATGAATAAAAGGTAAATTGGATTAAAAGCATAATTACCATTTTTGTTAATGTGTTAAGCAAACATTAAAATGACAAACCTTATGGACTAATACATGTGCATCTATACAGCTCTAATGAGATTTTAACAAACGTGATGTAACATAAGAGTTGTGACTGTGTAGTTACCAGTTCGCACCTGCAGCTGGTACAAGTATGACTATTTGATGATATACATTGTATCAATCATTTATATTACGGTACCCATAATATCGATCTTAGACATCTTTCCATCCGTGCTGAGGACTGTGCAAGTTCATCATACAGGGGTTGGAGTGGCTCGTGTATCGCATCATAGTGGGACGAAGACTTGGTCACACAATGCTAGATCCTTGAAAACAAAAAGACAACAAGTGAGTTGACCTCACAATGAGACAGGACAGAGTTGTCAGATTTGTGCTTGCAGCTTGGAGATCTGTGCTCGAGGAATTTTTCTGGTGGTTGAATTGATTGGCCATAGACAAGATCAGCTACTCTAGCATGGAGATTTTCCTTGATGGATGCATGAAGGCCTAGAAGCACAATGGGTAATGCTCCCTTCCAGCACTGCAAATTGTAACGTCTTAATGCTGCCTTCCAGCACTGCAAATTGTAACGTCTTAATGCTGCCTTCCAGCACTGCAAATTGTAATGTCTTAATGCTACTTTCAATTGCCGGTGCAGTTGTCCCACAAATCCATTGGCTGTAGAATGGTAAGCTGTAGTGCAGATATACTTCATGCCTATCAGTGTGGCAAGTGATGTAAACAAATATGGCTCAAACTGTCAGCCTTGATCCACGGTAAAAATGAAGAGGCAAATCAAACTGGGCAATCTGTCCTCAAAAGAATGGAGTTGCCAGAGTTTCAGAGATTATATTACTCATAGGGAAAACCTCTGGCCAATGCTAAAACCAGTTGATGTCCATAAGTCGGTAACTGAAACCATCAGATGATGGTAATAGCTTGATGATGTCTAAATGGATGTGCTCAGATCATTGATTAGGTGGTAGAAATGTGCCATGTAATGCTTTGACATGTTGAGTAATTTCATTCCTCCGTTAAGTCATGCACTGGCTCTCAGCTTGTGATCTGACGCTGGCCACATGAAAGTGTTCTTCCCAAGATTCAACTTACTGCAGATCCCTGGATGCGCCAATGATGCAATGGTTTAGTGTCAAAACTGCAGAGGGACAGGCAGTCGTGTCTTTGCTGTTGAAATGTCATAATACATCCATATGTTCGCCAGTGGTAGTGGGTCACATTGGAGGTGCAGGCTTGTTGGTTGCTCCAGTAATGCATGTAACTAAGGGGTTGAGCCATTGTGACTTAGTGACAGCCTCTTAGTTGATAGCAGTTGTAAGTGTTTTGACATGAAAGAGAGAGCGCGTCTTCTGGAATGTTCATATCACCCTAAACGTGAATAACATGCATAGTAAATTAGCCGTTATTATCTAGGTGGTGTTGATGTCGTGGTGATGCCTTGTCTGGCATCTGAAGAAAGACAAACATCAATAGCTTGTGGTCAGTGACCAAAGTAAATTGCTGCCCTTTGAGTATATGATGCAACTTTTTTATGGCAGTGTACACAGCATTCAGCTTGCGATCGCATGTCGACCAGCCTTGCCCCGTTGGTAAAAACTTGTGCCTGAAAAACATGAGAGGCTGGCAACACTGCTCTATTTGCTGTTATAGTATGGTGCCTGTTGTTGATGCCGACATGTCTGCCATCAAAGTGAAGGGGGACGTAAGAAATAGGATGCACTAACAGCATAGCTTCAATGTTGCCAGTTTTCATTTGGTGCAAGCTGCTTCTGCTTCACTAGTCCATAAGATTTCATTATTCAGTTTCGAAGCATCTCTCAGCTAGCCATTCAATGGTGTTGTCAACAGTGTATAGTTTTGTTCAAAATGGTGATAGAAGTTTATTACGCCTAGAAATTCTCTCAATTCCCAGATCATGACCAGCCGCGGGTATTTGACTATGGCTTTAACTTTCTCTTTCTGCGCTTGAATTCCTTGGGCGTTGATGGTGAATCTGAGGAATTGCAATTCTATCACTTTGAATACACAGTATGAAGTGTTAATAATCAGTCCCTGCAAACTGAGGTGGTTGAAGGTTTGATGCAAATGCTCCATGTGATCTGATTCTGAAGAAGATTTCACCAAAATGTTCTCGATATATATGTAACATAATTAAAGGTTGCACATTATTTCATCCATAAGACGTGGAAACATCTGTGCAGCATTACATATTTTGAACAGCATTCTCATATAGTCAGAGACTGAATGGAGTAATAACAGCAATTTGGCTGTATCTTCGGGTGCGACAGGTATCTGATGATGCACACGTACTAAGTCAGTGGTAGAAAAATGCATGTACAATGTACATTGTGTGCAAAATCTTCTTTGTGCCACAACGGATATCTGTCAGGAATTGTTCTCAAACTGAATTTTTGGTAGTCACCGCACAGGTGCCATCCATTTTCTTCTTCGGCACGACATGTAATGGCACAGCCCAGCTACTGCATGAGTGTTGACAGATCCCTTGTGCTAACATTGGTGAAAATTCTTGCTTCACTACCCTCAACTTCTGAGGTGTTTATCGACAAGGCTCTGCATGGATAGAAGGTCCTGGGTTAGTGAGTATATAATGGAAGATGATATGTTGTATAGGCGTTAGCACGGGTGTGCTTAGGAAAGTTCTGGGAACTAAGTATGGAAATTCTCCTGTGATGGTACATACTGTACTACCAATGATACATCATAGTTTTCCTTGGCCGGTTAAATAAGTAGTAGTATCAAGGAGACAGTGATGCCAGAGGTCTAGTAAAACACCATTTATACAACAGGAAATGGGCTCTGAGGATGATGCCTCATGTCTGCCACTCGAATTTGTGTCGTAGACCTAGATTGAGAAATAGTATCACACGACCATAAGTTTGAATCAATGATCCATTGGCAGTGAAAAGACAGCAATCATCTCAGCTGTGGTGTGCCAGTCAAGTAGCTAGACACACTAACACTTCAGCTCCTGTGTCTACTAAAAACTACTGCTTCGTGTATCTCTCTGACAGAGGCGTCGATTGCCATTGAGAGAGCCAGTCGCCATCATCACTCACTTCACGCCAGGTTTCTCATCTCACACGAGGGTTGCATTTTTCATGCTTCCGCGCTGAACTTTTGGTGGTACCAGAAGATCTTTGCTGCCGATGGCAATTGATTGGACCTCCTCGCCAGCCAGCCCTGTTGTGGGTAGTGACAGGAACACGATGTTATCAAATTGGTTACTTGGGCCATAAACTTGGCAATTTGTGCTTGTTAAGATGTGAGGGCTGCCATAGGGTTGCTGTCCTTCTGTGGGCCTACAGATGCAATGCTTGTGTGGTAAGATAAACTTTTGAACTGCGATCTGCAGTCTGGGCAAAGGTGCGTACTGTTAATATTTTCTGTGCATCAGATGGTAGGCATGATACCTAGATATTCTGAAATATGCCTTGGATTGCAACAGGCGGGTAGTTAAAGCATTCTTGATCGTCGCATACTGATCGGTCCTCAGCTGGACAGCTAGAATATCTTGCATCTCTGTAGGCATATCTACATTTAATGCTGTGAGAACATAGCTGTATTTAATCTGGTCTGCTGTCACCTATGTTAACATGAACTCTCACTGCAACTGAGCAAACCATAAAATAGAGCTTTCCTGCCAGAATAGAGGGGGGCCTGATCAAGATTCTGCTGATTATTATGCCCATAGATCATAGATGGCGTGTCCGGCATAGTGACATAATGATGGGACTGGTAAGGGACATGCTATACAGTGTGGCTCATGTGGTTTTTTCAAGTACATGAGGTGGTTGGCACTGTTTTTATAGTTTTACTTTTTGTCTCTTGACAGATCTGATGATGACAGTTTGCCGAAATTCACAATCAGAATCAGCAACAATAAAATGTGACCAAGATTGAAAAATTTTGAACGTGTCAAAGCCTGAATTCAAAAATTATTAATTTGAAAATGTAAATAATCTGAGGAATAAAGCCCCCACACACATACAAAATACCTATATGGCTACATTGTACCACCTGACTACCCTATGCCAGCACTGCAGCTTGACTTGAAAATATGATGCCCATGAGTTTCACCCTCTATATGTTTTATATAGTTTTCCAGTGTGTGTTGGAACAGAGTTCATGCAAAATAAATTGACTCATGCACACAGACGTATTCTTGTCCTCTTTGCTAGGCAAAGCCAACCTTTTGCTCCGAAGCGTCGACCACCTTGGTTTTCTGTTGCCTGCTGTTTTGTACACTTTGTCCATTATGAATGCAACATTCTTTGCCCACTTTGGTGCAGTTGACAACCAGTTCACTACACGGTGTGACCGGATGTGTGCATGCTGGCTGTTCAGCAAGCTTTCTCAAACAATGTTGAAGAAACTACAGAGTAAAAAAGTAGTTTTTTCTGCATCTTATAGCCTTATTTGTTAGCTTCACAGGAGGAGGGTTTTTTACCATTTTGTTAAAATGTGAAACTTTATTTACCAGGATATGTGACTACTGAAATTGGAACAAAAAGAGTGATTGATTTATGCCTTTCTTGTTAACCTTTTTTCTTTTAGAGAAGCATCAGTGGCAAATTCTGAGTAACACCCATGTTTTTCTTGGTGCTGTGGTGTATTGTTTCTATTAGCAAAACACAGCAGAGTTTACAAAGCTTCATCTAACAAACATGCTAATGCAGTTGCAATAGCTGCAGAATCCTGAAGTAGTGGATTATTAACAACCAGCCGAGGACAAGACAGGGCAATAATTTATGAAGAACTTAATTTTCAGCATAAAAATGGCCCTTAAAAATTGCATTATTCTATTGAAAACTGCTGTAGGTTCTTGTACACCATGGTAGATAGGAAATTTCCCATGTTAACCATATATGGCAAAATAGTCTCCTTTTTGCAGGCTTTCATTTGCTAGAAACTTGGTTTGATATCTCAAAAAAGGTTTATGAGATACAAGGGGTGTCATGAATATTTCATTCTCATGTTTTATCTGTGCGCACAAGCAAAAGTGAGTGCATTGCATGCAATCAGTTCTCTTGAGATTGAATACAAATACATATGTAGCAAATACAAACAAAAATTAATTATGTTCATGTCATACACAGTTACGTATAACCTAACATGCGCCACACACAAATTCATAGTGACTTCTGTTTTTCATTACAGACTATTCTAATTTTGTATGAGGGGTTATTTAACATCAAAATATCACAGTTGCAGTTAACAAAAAGATAGGAAGCTTACCATGAAGCAGGCAAACATTGGTGTATGTATATATTCCATTGGTGTCCACTGCCGTACTCGCTTTGGCAATCTTGTATCATCCATTCTTTCTGGGTGCCAATACCAAAGTAGTCTTTGTGATTCAATTGCCTGTATTATGGTATTTTCAACTTCCATTTTCCTCAGTTTTTCCTTATTTCTTCTGTGATCCGACTTCACAGAACTACAGACATTGGTATAAGATGCAGCCATTTCTACCTGACAGTTCCTTTAAAATCGTGCGAGAAAGATTGCGTGTACACACCACAATTCACTGTACAGTTACGTTATTTTCATGCATTTAGTCACTAATATGATTCATCTTATTTTCCTTCGCCCTGACCAAAGTTTTTCAAGGATTTTTGCTCCTCATTTGTGGCTTTTCTTTTCACAGTCATATATACAAGAGCCATTATATTCTTGTAAAGGTAAGAACATATACGTCTACATCTATATGGATACTCTGCAAATAACATTTAAGTGCCTGGCAGAGGGTTCATCGAACAACATTCACAATAATTCTCTGTTTTTCAGATCTCATACAGCACGCGCAAAAAACGAATACCTATATCTTTCCGTGAGCTCTGATTTCCCTTATATTATCATCATGATCGTTTCTCCCTATGTAGGTCAGTATCAACAAAATATGTTCGGAAGAGAAACACTTGCAATGCTTTAATTTATAGTTGACTGATGCTTTGTGTGAAGGATATTGTTTAAGATGAAGCAGCTAATTATTATACACAGTGTAGTAATCAAATATAAGAAGGGAATACTATAGTGAAATGTAGGAAGCTATTAACAGTAAAACATCAAAAGAATTTATCACAAAATTAAAATTGATTGTAGAAGAATTAGCTCTGATAACTCACAGAAACATAAATGAAGAATGCGACCAGATGATGAATAGAAGACACAAGAGTGGATAAATGATCTAGCTCAGAAGTTAGAAGAATCAAATTTGGAACAAAAATAACAACATTTAATTCATAAAATTTTAAGACAAACAATATATAAACATCTCACAATCATCCTTGATAAGATAAAAGAGAATTTTCAGAAAAAGCATCAGGGAAATTTTTACAAAAATTTTAGCAGATATCTTCAAAATATAAACTCTTAACATCTATACTGAGAGAGAATTTGCGAAAGTTAGCCCCTAGTAAACAAGAAAACGCAGAGATCCCCATGTATGTTTTCAGCAATCTTTGACATTGTGATGAGTCACAGGAACATTCAAAGTAAACACTGACATACCTGCTGTAACCATCCATGATAATAAACTCTCCAACCATTAAGGGGGTAGAAATCACAATAACTGGACTTAAGAATTACAAGGCAGGCAGTGAAGACATAGTCTGTGCAGAAATCTGGAAAAAAGTTCGAAAATCTGATTCTGAATCTCCACTAACATCTAATTCAGATGTAGATTTTCAAATAACCCATCCAATATTTTAAAAAGGAGATAAATTGCAATAGGGACAAGAAACAGTCTGGCACTGAAACTTTATGGATACCAAGAAGAATTTTGTGGCACTGAAACTTTATGGATACCAAGAAGAATTTTGCACGTACAGAAGCTCTCCAGAGCAAATTTTCAGCCTGAAACTAATAATAGATGTTAAAAGTACAAAGGTAAACAGTTCCTTGCATCATCCTTGTATTTTAAAGAAGCATATGATAATATCCACAGACTCACTTTTAAGAATTCTCAGAGAAAACAATGTTCATCCAGAACTAATAAAAGTTTTGAACTAACTTTAACCAACCAAATAAAGTTCAGGGGAGAAAGATACAAGTCTTTTACTATAAAGGCTGGCATCAAAAAGGTGATGGATAATCCTCACTCCATTTCATTGTAGAAAATCAAAATCTGCTAAATAGGAGCAAAACCGCCAACAAGAACAAACTGCTTGAGGTTTAAAGGTACTCTAGGCTTTGGTTTAGAGGTATTTTTTGCTAAGATTATCAGCCTACAAAAATCACACTGAAATCAAAGTACCATTTGAGACACTGATATTATGCCTGTGAAACTTCTTGAGTAAGTAAAATCTGCATAAGTGATCAGAAAATGAACACAATGCTGCAATTTTAAATACAATGCAGAAGTCACCACACACAATCTAAGCAAGGAGGCAATATGGATAAGTAGAGTCAACAAAATGAAATGTCGGACAGGTGCGAGTAGTACCTGGTACTTTGATGACTCTGTACAAATTTAATTATGTAAATAATAATTATTATTATTTTGTGTGGCTCAGTGGCCTGGTGCAACTCTTTCTATTGGATGCCACTTCAGCAACTTGTGTGTCCGTAACCTACCGCAGTTATCCAACCAGGGAAAGGGAACAGTTTAACATGGAATCTAAATTGTGCGTTGTTTCTGGTAACTCCTCACATTGTTGAGACCTGATGGCCAGGTTAAGACCTCTGTTTCCCGGTACACACTTACTGCTAGCCCACCAGGACTGACATTTACATAGATAGTTCATTGATAGGTTTTGATGAGTGAGTTTGCAAATATCAAAATATTTGATACATATAGCCATATCTTTTGATTGTATTGACTTAAAGCTTGAGTTATTTAAACTGCCAAAGGAATGTTGACCTTATATCATTTTGCATACATTTCAACGTGACACCTCTACCTGTTCCTGAGAAGGGGAATCTTGACAGACGGACAACAGAGATTCTATAAGGGTTCCATTTTTACCTATTGAGATATGGACCCTAAAATGGCCAGTTAGTGTTCAACATATAATTAAAAATGCTTCTCAGTAGATATTAAGATCAAAAAGGGCGGTCTTGTGCGGAACAAATTTGGAACCTGGAAATTATTTTACAACACAAACAGAACCTGATAATTACCTTTGTTGACTTCAGAAAGGCGTACGACTCTATAGCCGGAAAACTCCTTCAAAATTCTAGCTGAATACAAAGTATACAACAAAAAACAGACTATCATAGAGCAAACCTTGACCAACACAACCTCCAAAGTAAAGCTCTGTGGGGGACTATCAGAGCCCTTTGAAATTCACCCAGGTGTCCGAAAGGCGATGGCCTCTCACTGCTCCTTTACAATCTAGTGTTAGATAAGGTAATAAAAGAATGGGAAATATCACAACAGTGGATAACCTTAGGAAACTTACAGATTAAATGCCTGGCTTTTGCAGACAATTTGGTGATTGTCACGAAAGGTATAAACGAAACAAAAGAAGCTACTGAAAAATTACATGACATTGCTTCCAAAACTGGACTACAGATCTCTTACGAAAAGACACAGTTTATGAGCACAAAGAGACCCTCATCTCTGAACACAAAGTACGGCATGATTTACAAAACGGCAAACTTCAAATACCTCGGTGAAACACTACAAATGGGCGGACATAACAGAGACTCAAATGAAGAAAGAAAAACTAAACTCGAAAAGGCATGCAAATTAGTGTGGAATCATTACAACAAGAAGTGTATCTCACAAAAAGCCAAATTATGCCACTACAACACTGTATGCCGAAGCACTGTATGCAGCAGACACCACACTAATCCTAGGGCATAAACGTATCAGACAACTAGAGAAAATAGAACGGAAAACACTTAGGAAAATATTTGGTGCAACTAACAACAATGGAGTATGGATCAAAAAACCTACAGAGGAACTATACAAACATATGGAGACAATCACAGAAAAGATTAGAAAATGCAGACTACAATTCTATGGACAGCTATACAGAATGCCATCACACAGACTGACCAAACAGATCTTTGACTGGGTAACCACTAGAAACAACAAATGGATGGCAGAGGTATAAAACAACCTGAACCAACTCAACATCACACCAGACACAATAAATGACAGAATAACATTCAGAAACATCATTAAGAAAAGTAAACTACATGAGATACACCATGACAAACAAACAGGCGTAAAATGAACCGAAGAATGCAAACAAGATCACAGCCGCAAGATGAAAGAAATATGGGGGTACCAAGATGAAGCCAAAGACACGAAGTGGACAAGAAGCATGGACAGAGGACTGGTAACAGAAACACAGCAAGAGAATGAGGGAAGTTTGAGCAGCAAGAAAGGCAGCAAAAGGAATTTAGTCTAACTGCGCTCTTTATGGGCAAAACACCAATTTTTATATTATAACACAAGTTCCACGAGAAAAGGTCAATATTCACAGATTACAGAAACAATCATTGAAGCAAAAAATGTCTGCTAAACATGGACTTTGAATGCATATCTTAAGAGCTACGAGCACTTATTCAATAGAAGAGATGTGTTTCAAAGTAGTGAAGATGAAAAACTGCTCATAGTTATTAAGGTATGCACTATATAGAGCCCATGTTTACAGGAAACACGTTTTTTGTGTTTTGGTCCATATGATATGGAAAATGAAGATCTTTAAGTAGAAGATTTTGTTTCGCAGTACCGAAAATCGAGAAGTACTTTCAGCTCTTAAGATATGCACTTTAGAGCCCATGTTTATAAGACTTTTTAGCTTTGAATGATCATTCCTCTCATGCAGCTGAATACTGACAATTTCTCCTGGGACACCTACATCTACATCTACATCTACATCCATACTCCGCAAGCCACCTGACGGTGTGTGGCGGAGGGTACCCTGAGTACCTCTATCGGTTCTCCCTTCTATTCCAGTCTTGTTATCAGGTTCTGTTTGTGTTGTAAAATCATTTCCAGGTTCCAAATTTGTTCCGCACAAGACCGCCCTTTACGGAAGCCTGCTTGGTATTCCCCAATCAAGTGATCGGTCTGGCATTCCAGTCTGTTTAGTAAAACTTTAGAGAGGATCTTGTATATGACTGTTAGTAGGGATATTCCTGTGTAGTTGTTCGGGTCAGTCTTGTCACCTTTTTTGTGTTGTGGGTGAATCAGGGCAATTTTCCAGTTGTCAGGAATTTTCATGGTTTCCCAGATATCTTCCAAGATCCTGTGGATGTCTTGAGTGAGTTCTGGGTCTTTCCAGATTTCCACGATGATGCCGTCTTCTCCTGGTACTCTACGATTCTTGAGTAACTTGATTATTTCTTTAACTACTTCTAGAGTTGGAGGTTCACTATCTGGATTGTACGTGCTTGTTTATGTCATAAATTCTTTCATAGGGAGGTCCGAGTTCAGGAGTTTTTCAAAGTACTTTGCCAGAATGTCACTTTTGGTATTGGTTTCTAGGGTTCCATCCGGTCTTCTGAAGCACAAGTTGGGTGGTTGATATCCACTCATATTTTCTGTGAACGTTCTGTAGAAGTTTTTTTTATTGTTTTTCGTGAAGTCCAATTCGATCTCTGTCAGTTACAGTCGACTTCGCTGATCTAGTTGCAGATGCAGGCAGCAGAGGACTCCAGGGATACCGGTGCCTATTGTAATCACAAAAAATCCACTTTCTTCATTTTTCTGTCCCCTTTATCTCAATAAATATAATGCTTGATACATTCTTCATGTATTAGTCACTCATACAATAGAATACATTGCTATCACAGTACATCATCCAGCTACATACTCGAAAGTCTGACTGTCTCTCATAAAACAAAAAACAACTGTACTAAAAATTGAATGATAAAAAGTATTCTTTTGTCTGCGCCTTATCACGCATTCATAATTAATGTCTTTACTAATGCGTCCGTTCGATCGGTGTTTCATTTTTGCTTTATTCTTAAATAAATATTAAGTTAGCGGCATCCTGGGGGTCTTTCATCATACCTGTACAATGGCCTCCACACTATACGTTGACATGTTATGGAGATGTACAGTCCCCACTCCACCCCAATAGGGGTTGCTGTCCTTTATTGTCGGCCTCTTCCCCCCCCCCCCCCCCCCTCCCCCCCATGTTAACTTATTGTATGTACAAAAAATTAAAATATTACATACATAATATGTGAGTCCATCACATATTTGAATTTAGCGCTGTAACAATAATGTCCAGTTCGTTTCATTCTCACTGTCGGGTTCGCACTGGCTGATTGGACGAAGAGAACTGGTTTCCAATGGTCAACATGCTATATGCTGCCATTGCACGTGCGTGCACTTGTTTTCTAGGTGTTGATGTCACGCTGAGTGTCACACTTTCACCTGAGTGCTGTGTATCAAAGAATTTCGATGGCGTTTGTTTTTATGCTGGGTGCAGTGAGTGTGTGCTTTTTGTTCAAAATCCGACGCTGTGGCAGAAGATATCTATTTTTACAGCCCGGACATCATTACTACCTGTCGTACTTGCATTTTCTGCGGAGAGAACCGTGACCAACAGAATCTGTCAATGAGGTAAGCATCTGCTTGAACAACTGTGGCTCACTTGTCCATGTATCAAGCGTTGTGAGCCACAATACTTATTTCATTGCACACATATGTTCATGTCATTACACTTAACCGTGCACTTGTTGAAAGACACATATAGCTGTCCAAAATATTGTATAAATTGCTTGTCTTTTAAGTTCATATATAGAGTTTGATTTCCAATAAAATTCATACAAGTATCGAGTTACAACAATATACATAACATGATAACTTATACCTATGGCTGACATTCCATCCATTGGTTATATTACAAACATAAATTTCTAAAGATTTAACGTGTCATAAAAATTTTTTCATTAACTGGGTTCTATCACTACAGTTTGTTTGTTAGTTACGACTCATCTTTATTCATATCACATTTTTTGACATAATACAAGCATATGATATTAGTTGGAGGAAGGCGAAAAAAAATTGGAAATAGTACTAAAAACATCGCACTTTGCTGGCCTTAACTACGCTTGACACCTTCTCCTTTGTTTGGAAGGGGAGGAAAGGAAGTACTCATCTACTAGTTCAAGGATTTATGAGGAAATGTTACTTGTACAATCATGGACTAATTGTCAAGGAACTTTGGTTCATTTAAATCATGTGTACCGGCTAATCATTGACAAAGTGTCTGGTTGATTCTTCATGTGTTACTGCTGTGTCCTTCAATTCCTGTGTCGCTTAGTGTAAAGTCTCATGTTTTCACCAACATAGACTTGTTGTTGTTGTGGTCTTCAGTCCTAAGACGGGTTTGATGCAGCTCTCTGTGCTACTCTATCCTGTGCAAGCTTCATCATCTCCCAGTAACTACTGCAACCTACATCCTTCTGAATCTGCTTAGTGTATTCATCTCTTGGTCTCCCTCTATGATTTTTACATTCCACACTGCCCTCCAATACTAAATTGGTGATCCCTTGATGCCTCAGAACATGTCCTACCAACCAATCCCTTCTTCTAGTCAAGTTGTGCCACAAATTTCTCTTCTCTCCAATTCTATTCAATACTTCCTCATTTGTTATGTGATCTACCCATCTAATCTTCAGCATTCTTCTGTAGCACCACATTTCGAAAGCTTCTATTCTCTTCTTGTCCAAACTATTTATCGTCCACATTTCACTTCCATACATGGCTACACTCCATACAAATACTTTGAGAAATGACTTCCTGACACTTAAATCTATACTCGACGTTAACAAGTTTCTCTTCTTCAGAAACGCTTTCCTTGCCATTGCCAGTCTACATTTTATATCCTCTCTACTTCGACCATCATCAGTTATTTTGCTCCCCAAATAGCAAATTTCCTAATCTAATTCCCTCAGCATAGTCTTATCTTTCTTAAATACCTGGAACTTCCATTACTCAAGCTTTCATGTAACATGATAAAAATTAACTGGTTTTTGTAAAATCTCGTGCTTAAATGTTTGTGTACTCTGCAGTGAATAGGTAACGATAATTGTTACGGAAACATACTGTGATGATGCATATTTCATTTTTCATTTGCCTTATGACCTTTGTATTTAGGTTTTCCGTGATTTCCCTAAATCGCTTCAGGCAAATGCCGGGATGGTTCCTTTGAAAGGGCACGGCCGATTTCCTTCCCCATCCTTCCCTCACCCGAGCTTGCGCTCCGTCTCTAATGACCTCGTTGTCGACGGGACGTTAAACACTAATCTCCTCCTCCCTTATGACCTTTGTATAATTTTCCTTATAACTAAATTGTTTACACGAAGTGCGGTCCGTTTCTTCATTTGGTATCTGCTACACTTGACGTAATTCTCTTCTTCTGCGCCATGACGATGCACTGTTCACTGAAAGAAAAACTTAAAACTGATTGCATTTTGTAGCTCGATGGCCACCGATACATTTGGTCGTTGCATACTTCTGCAGATATTTCCATACCTTGTTTAAATTCATAGACTTTCATGTATTCTGTTACCCATTGTGATTATTCACTCTGCAAAGAAAAATTATTTGACATCTCTCACGGTATTTTGTTGTTAGACCTTAGCTTACACGTCAGGTGTGTTTGTGAGGTGTGTATGTCCTAATAAACTGATTAAATTCTTTAAAGACTCGTTCTACTGAGCTTTCTTCTGGGTGAAATAAGCGTACTGATATGTGCTTTATGCCCTCCGAGGTCATACATTGTTTCCACTTTACAAATAACATAGTATTTAATTAAATCTCTGTTTACATATATCAATAGGTTCCTTAGTTCTTTGACAGTAGATGTATTTGTGCAGTATTTCCATTTACTTTGTATTTAGATTAGATATACATTGTCTCCTCTCCTGCTACTGACGTCAGTGTGAATTGATGAGTGCAGACTGTTGAGCCATAAGCTAATTTTGTTTGTACTTACGCTTCGCATGAAGCATGTGTCACCTTTCATTGCTGTTAATTTTTGTGCCTATGTGTACAGATGAAGAGAATCACTTATGCCTATATTCATTACTTTATCTTAAAATACTCTCTAGAAGAAATATTACACTTAGAATTATGTACACTGTGTACAATTACCTAGTGATAAAAAAAAATTACCATGCTTCATCACTCTGTAAAGGTTTTTATATCTTTGTGATGTGAGGGTAGAGGCCCTTGCCTCTTCTGGTTTTCTCATAGGCTAATCTGTATGTCCCCGGATATGGCCCTGAATAGAGTAATTGCCGCTTCTTATTTAGTTTGCCAATTTTTGTTGATTTAGGGTGAGTCAGTAAGAGGACTCGTTGCCCTTCAAAAAATTGTGTAAAGTGTTTCAGTTTCTTGTTATAAATTTTCCTTCTATACTCGGCCCTGTTTTCTAGTGTATCTATGGCTTGTTTGATTTTGTCTTGTAGTGTCATTTCTGTAGTGGGTACCTTTGGTATGGGTGACACCCACTCATTCATTTGTTTTGTCCGGAACATCAGTTCATTGGGTGTGAAACCTGTTGAAGAATGTGGAAGTTTATTGACAACTTGCATGAAAGGAGTTATGTATTCTACCCATCAGGTGTGTTTGTGAGGTGTGTATGTCCTAATAAACTGGTTAAATTCTTTAAAGACTCATTTTACTGAGCTTGCTTCTGGGTGAAATAAGCTTACTGGTATGTGCTTTATGCCCTGTGAGGTCATAAATTGTTTCCACTTTTGCCCAATGAAATATGAAGCGTTATCAGTTAGTAGTATCTTTGATTTATCTACTCTTCTCAAATAGTCTCCCTCAATTCTTCTTCTGATATGTGTGGCTGTTGCATTTTTAATGGCATACATTTTGACGTGTTTCGAGAGAATGTTGTATAGTACTACTACTTGGATATGGACCAGCTATGTCCAGGGATACTATATCTAGAGGTTTTTTTTGTGAGTATTGGTTTTAGCTCAGTTTATTTTGACACATTGGACTGTTTTTACTCTTGACATATTGCACACTTTCTTATTACCTGTAGGACTTGCCTTCTCAAATTTGGAAAATAAAATAACAATTTTTTCACTAAATGTGCTCACTCCGAAGTGTCCCCACACTTCATGTGTGTGTCTTATAAATTCTTCGATATAATCTTCAGGAACAGACACACAAAAACACACACACACACACACACACACACACACACACACACACACACACACACACACACACACCATTGATTAGATTTTTCATGTTTCCTACTAAACAAAACACCCTTGTACTCCTGAAACCATTTACTTACCTTTCCACCTTCATCTTTCTTAAGGATTTGCATACTTTACTCCATCTGTGATCTTGCTGTTGTATAATTTTAATCTGCTTACAAAACTTACGAGAATCAAACTGTTGTGTTGTACCGTGCATTAATAATGTTCTGATTTCTGCATCTTGCTCTGTTAATTCACTAAATTCCTCTGAACCTAGTGGTAGCCTAGACAAGGCTTCTGCAGTCACATTCTGACTTCCTGACTTCCTTGCCATTGCCAGTCTACATTTTATATCCTCTCTACTTCGACCATCATCAGTTATTTTGCTCCCCAAATAGCAAAACTCCTTTACTACTTTAAGTGTCTCATTTCCTAATCTAATTCCCTCAGCATCACCCGACTTAATTCGACTACATTCCATTATCCTCGTTTTGCTTTTGTTGATGTTCATCTTATACCCTCCTTTCATGACACTGTCCATTCCATTCAACAGCTCTTCCAAGTCCTTTGCTGTCTCTGACAGAATTACAATGTCATCGGCGAACCTAAAAGTTTCTATTTCTTCTCCATGGATTTTAATACCTACTCCAAATTTTTCTTTTGTTTCCTTCACTGCTTGCTCAATATACAGATTGAATAACATCGGGGATAGGCTACAACCCTGTCTCATTCCCTTCCCAACCACTGCTTCCCTTTTGTGTCCCTCGACTCTTTCTCTGGTTTCTGTACAAATTGTAAATCGCCTTTCGCTTCCTGTACTTTACCCCTGCCTCCTTTAGAATTTGAAAGAGAGTATTCCAGTCAACATTGTCAAAAGCTTTCTGTAAGTCTACAAATGCTAGAAACATAGGTTTGCCTTTCCTTAATATTTCTTCTACGATAAGTCGTAGGGTCAGTATTGCCTCACGTGTTCCAACTTTTCTATGGAATCCAAACTGATCTTCCCCGAGGTCAGCTTCTACCAGTTTTTCCATTCGTCTGTAGAGAATACGCGCTAGTATTTTGCATCCGTGACTTATTAAACTGATTGTTCAGTAATTTTCACATATGTCAGCACCTGCTTTCTTTGAGATTTGGATTATTATATTCTTCTTGAAGTCTGAGGGTATTTCACCTGTCTCATACATCTTGCTCACCAGATGGTAGAGTTTTGTCAGGACTGGTTCTCCCAAGGCTGTCAGTAGTTCTAATGGAATGTTGTCTACTCCCGGGGCCTTGTTTCGACTCAGGTCTTTCAGTGCTCTGTCAAACTCTTCACGCAGTATCGTATCTCCCATTTCATCTTCATCTACATCCTCTTCCATTTCCATAATATTGTCCTCAAGTACATTGCCCTTGTATAGGCCCTCTATATACTTCCTCCACCTTTCTGCTTTCCCTTCTTTCCCTAGAACTGGGTTACCATCATTCATACAAGTGGTTCTCTGTTCTCCAAAGGTCTCTTTAATTTTCCTGTAGGCAGTATCTATCTTACCCCTAGTGAGATAAGCCTCTACATCCTTACATTTGTCCTCTAGCCATCCCTGCTTAGCCATTTTGCACTTCATGTCGATCTTGTTTTTGAGACGTTTGTATTCCTTTTTGCCTGCTTCATTTACTGCATTTTTATATTTTCTCCTTTCATCAATAAATTCAATATTTCTTCTGTTACCCAAGGATTTCTACTAGCCCTCGTCTTTTTACCTACTAGGTCCTCTGTTGCCTTAACTACTTCATCTCTCAAAGCTACCCATTCTTCTTCTACTGTATTTCTTTCCCCCATTCCTGTCAATTGTTCCCTTATGCTCTCCCTGAAACTCTGTACAACCTCTGGTTCTTTCAGTTTATCCAGGTCCCATCTCCTTAAATTCCCGCCTTTTTGCAGTTTCTTTGGTTTTAATCTACAGTTTATAACCAATAGATTGTGATCAGAGTCCACATCTGCCCCTGGAAATGTCCTACAATTTAAAACCTGGTTCCTAAATCTCTGTCTTACCATTATGTAATCTATCTGAAACCTGTCAGTATCTCCAGGCTTCTTCCATGTATACAAACTTCTTTTATGATTCTTGAACCAAGTGTTAGCAATGATTAAGTTGTGCTTTGTGCAAATTTCTATCAGACGGCTTCCTCTTTCATTTCTTAGCCCCAATCCATATTCACCTACTACGTTTCCTTCTCTCCCTTTTCCTACTACCGAATTCCAGTCACCCATGACTATTAAATTTTTCGACTCCCTTCACTATCTGAATAATTTCTTTTATTACATCATACATTTCTTCGATTACTTCGTCATCTGCAGAGCTAGTTGCCATATAAACTTGTACTACTGCAGTAGGCGTGGGCTTCGTGTCTATCTTGGGCACAATAATGCGTCCACTATGCTGTTTGAAGTAGCTTACCCTCAATCCTATTTTTTTTATTCATTATTAAACCGACTCCTGCATCACCCCTATTTGATTTTGTATTTATAACCCTGTATTCACCTGACCAGAAGTCTTGTTCCTGCTGCCACCGAACTTCAGTAATTCCCACTATATCTAACTTTAACCTATCCATTTCCCTTTTTAAATTTTCTAACCTACCTGCCTGATTAAGGGATCTGACATTCCACACTCCAATCCGTAGAATGCCAGTTTTCTTTCTCCTGATAACGACGTCCTCTTGAGTAGTCCCTGCCCAGAGATACGAATAGGGGACTATTTTACCTCCGAAATATTTTACCCAAGAGGACACCATCATCATTTAACCATACTGTAAAGCTGCATGCCCTCGGGAAAAATTACACCCGTAGTTTCCCCTTGCTTTCAGCCGTTCGCAGTACCAGCACAGCAAGGCTGTTTTGGTTAGTGTTACAAGGCCAGATCAGTCAATCATCCAGTCTGTTGCCCCTGCAACTACTGAAAAGGCTGCTGCCCATCTTCAGGAACCACACGTTTGTCTGGCCTCTCGACAGATACCCCTCCGTTGTGGTTGCACCTACGGTACAGCTATCTGTATCGCTGAGGCACGCAAGCCTCCCCACCAACGGCAAGGTCCATGGTTCTTGGGGGGCTCTTTTGTCAAATCTTATGAAACATGTTTGTAATTCTCCCTTGCCCCCAGTTCCTGAGAGGTCAATAGCCTGGGACTTTACTACGACCAGTTGGTGTTTTCCAATGGCGTAGTGTGATTTAGTTCGTTACCTGGAGAAATTTCGGTGAGTTGCACTGTGTGTGTACTTTGCCAGTTTGTGTCATTAGCCACTGTGCAGTTATTTTGCTGCCCAAAAGTCAACTGCGGTACTGCGTAAGGCATGGCATTGTTGCCGCACGTCAGCCACTACTGCAGCTGACTGATTCTGTTTATGTTCGGCATAGGGCCTTGTGATGGTGAATTGTAATTTGCTCGCACATTGAAGTTACCCATGTTGTTTTGGAAATTGCTTTTAAATCGTTTGTTTTTTCAGTACACTTTACGGTACTCATTACCTCTAGGTATGTAATTTTGGTGTTGTGTGTACCAACCTTGCTGTGTGTTTAAATCACATTTTACTGACTGATTTACGTGGTCATGTTGTTATTATCTGAAGTTCTGTTGCCCTATGGGGTACAGATCTTTCCTCATATATTAAGTCGATAGAATCGAGCACTGACAGAAAATATTGAGTGTTGTGCTCAGGCATTGACTAATTTTTCTCTAATGTGCGATGGTAAACAACTTTTCAAAATTTTTAACATGTCTACCTGCAATATTGGGTTCACTCAGTAGCATGTCTTGTTCAGGTATTTCTCAAAGTATCCACATAGACTACCGTATTTGCCATTGAATGGTGCAGTGTAGAAACCCTCACGTCTGAGTCTTTCTTGCACTGCCTCAGACCAGTATTTGTTGAGAAAAGCTCATTCAAATTGGGTATAAGTGCTGCAACGTTCGACCATTTCGGTTGCCCATAAGAGCACATCGCCTTGCGTATATCTCACAACAAGACTTATTTTCTGTGCTTCCGCCCAGTTGCGTGGAAATACATGACGAAAAGCACTGATAAATACTACAGGGTTCATTCTCTTACTTTCAGTAGTGAATGTAGGAAACTGTCGATGTCTCAGCAAACCTTTGTCTGCAAAAATAGTTGATAAACACATGGCATTTTCGGTCGTATTTATGTTGTTATTGTAGCTACCTGTAATTCTGGCTGGTAATTGTTCATGTATTGGAGTTGTGGGTATGTTTACATTTGTAATCTACAACTGTCACTGGTCCATGCTGTGGGACTCGTGACAATTTGTGAATAGATACCAACAGGTTGTGGTATGTGCACTGTAGCCTGTGTATTATTTACGTGCATAGTTCGAGATGCGGTATTATTTTCTTCCAAAAGATTGCAGATCCTATTTTCCGCGGCTTGTAGGTTAATGTTTACCTTGTTCACGATTTCATTTTTCTTTTCCAGAATACCCTTTTCGACTATATCTGTGTATAACTTACAATCGGTTACTAGCTTCTCTGCAATGGTGTTACCCTCATCTAGCATACCTGCTTCAGCTTCACTAATCATATCACTCAGAGTTTCATTAATCTTCTCCCTCTCCTTCTTTGCACATGCTGAGTCAACTTCTAATGTTGCTACCCTTAAAGTGAGCTCCTTTACAGCTAGAGGTACACCTTCATAGTCTTTATTTAGTTTGTTAACGACAGTGGTTACCTTTTTTACTGTCCAAACCAACTGGTTTTGTGTGGCTTCTATGTGTGTGTTTGTGTCTGTGATTTTCTTTATCTGTTATTCTACTAGATTGTGAGGGACATTAAAAGAATCTACCTTCTGTTTTGACTCCGTAATGTTACTGTTAACTTCAGAAAGTACTTCATGCTTTACCTGTGTTTTCATATGATTCAATTTTTCGTCTATTTCAGTGCGAAAGTTTTTGGTTGCGAAAGTTTTTGGTCAAGTTATCGAATTTCTGTGAGACCGTGTCGTGAAATCCTTGAATACTTGTTTCTGTTCTTGCTTCATTGTATTTAGATCTTGTGTAACAGTGTTTTGCTGCTGTTTTACCGTGTTCAATACTTGTCATATTACCAATTTCGGTATTCATATTGTGTTTCATATCACTGAAATTGGTGTTCATCTTGTGTTTCATATCATCAAATTTCGCATTCATGTTAGATAGCAATTGCCATTGGGTTAGTTGTACTACTGTGGTTGCTGTCCACAGTGCTTTCCAAGTTAATGTTTGTGTTGCGAACAAGTGTTATTTGTAACTTGTTGTCACGATTCACATTTTGATTGCTCTCTAGTATTTCATTCACGAGCAGTATGTCGCTTTGGGAGATGCGTGACATTGTCTCGTCAATTGTAAACAATGTGTTGTCGAGGTCGTTCTGCTGTGGAGCGTCGCTATCATTTGTCACTCCTGCGACACTCATCTCTGATCTACTTAAACCTTCTACAGTAGGCATGCATGGCGCCTGAACTTCAGTTGTTTGATCTCGCAATTCTACGCCATCTTGGCTGATTGCATTTTTGCTATTGTTATCAACAGTAGTCATATATTTTTCAGCCATGTTATATTAATTTGTAAGAAATAAAAATTTCACAAAATGTTAAAATTTTTCTACATTAATTATTACACTTGATAAATGCAAATTCTGAAATGTCAAGGCCTGTTTTTTTCATCTGTTATGATGTTCAAACTATTGTGTCACAATTCTTTGTTCTACTGACAATTCGTATCACACTGAAAATTTCCTGTAAATTTTTCGCAAGAGGTGCTACCAAGCGTAACCATGCAAGCAACTTGCGTAGCCGTCCTACCTTTGCTGCACTGAATAAAACAACTTACTATGGAAAATTTTACATGACCTGCGTCCAATTCTTATTCCTTTCCAAATATTTCTCCTCAATTTTTGCACTTTTCTAATGCTTGCTCCCCATCGTGATTCATGGAAACAGAAAATACAGACAATTAATTTTTATTATTTATTACAATGTCATAGAAATTTCTGACTATGACAATAGTTAACAACACTATTAACGACAGGTGCCCAAAAGTTCTGGCACACAGGATGCCAATTGTAATATATTTAAATAAAAATAATAATATATTAAACTTGAATATACGTATATCTTGCGTTGTTGAGAAGTCTGTTTGTGCTTATCTCAATTTCGTTTAATGATCAGACTTCGCTGATCTAGTTGAAGATGCAGGCAGCAGAGGACTCCTGGGATACCGGTGCCTCTCGTGATCACCAAAAATCCACTTTCTTGATTTTTCTCTTCCCTTTGTCTCAGTAAATAAAAATGCTTGCTATATTATTTAACCTTGAATTATTCACTCATACCATAGAATACATCACTATCACAGTACGTCGTCCTGCTGCATACTCATAAGTCTGACTGTCTCTCTTAAAACAGAAAACAACAGTACAAAAAATTGAATGATAAAATGTTTTCTTTTGTCTGTGCCTTATCGTGCATTCATAATTAATGTCTATGCCAATGTGTCCATTCAATTGATGTTTCGTTTTTGCTTTGTTCTTAAATAAATATTGTTAGTGGCATCCTCAGGGGTCTTTCATCATGTTCCTGTACACCCCCTCCTTCCTAATGGCATCTATTGTCCACATTAGTCTCTTATGAAGATTTGAGAGGAGTAAAGATTACAATAAACTTTCTAGTTTACCTAGCTTTCCATGTAGAGTTGACTCCAGTTCTTTTTGTCTAGGGGTCTGATTCTTATAGCTGAAAATGTCATTTTAGGTCCTCACCGTTGGATTGATCTAAATAAATTTGAAGATTGTTGTTGCTGAATTTTTGTTTTTAGGTAATTATATTTTCTCACATTTTAGTGTATCCTACAGTTTTAAAATTTTTACATTAACAAAGCCGAAATTACGTTATTCGCACAAAATACAAAAATATGTCCGATCACATCAGAAGCATGCTTATGACTCCCACACTCTGCTGAAATAACCATATTTCAAAGGGTTTACAATTTTTCTTAACAAATGAATTTCTACTAGTTTGTTACATTATTAATTTTGATTATTATTTCATAAATAAATCCAGAGATAAGCATAGTAACCAGTACAGTGTTGCCAGTAGTTCATAATTTCAAATGTTTCAAAAAATAATTTTAACTGTACATTCAGAAATAATACTTACTGATTATAACATCGAGAGTAAAATATTTTATAAAGTAGTTCATTTTCACAAATTTTAGATAGAAATATAACATACTGTGTATAAAATTATATGAAAGTTTTTAGAAAAGCAACTGAGATAATATTGACCTGTCCAAAATTCGAAAAATAATACTGGTATCAACAACTACTGTTGAGGAAAAGTAATGCTAAAGGAAGATGATCCGTTACAAACACCATGTATAAAACTGTGACACTCTCAGAAGGTATTTATTCTTAAGAAACTCTGTACCAAATGTAAAAAAAGAAAAGAAAAAAAGGAGCTGAATTGCTCCTTAAAACTGAAAAAGTTATATGAAAGTACGTCCTACGACTGCTAGAATACAGACGTGTAATGACAACTAGTGATGAGAAATCTGGAAAAGTGGAAGGACAATGGAAGCAGTTGAACTTGAAGCAGCAAATATAGGAGACAAAGATAAAATTAACATCCTTTGAAGACATACAAATTTTCAGCGGGAGTGACTACATAGAAAGGCTATAGAGGTTTCAGACAAATTGAAGTGACAATTGGAGCAAATGAAAAGTACTGGGCAGATCAACTCGACCTGTAAAAAATAATGTGAATGTGGAATGATTTACATGCTCCAGTGTGGCCAATAGTGGTGGTGGCAGTGGTAGTAATAAATGGGTGTGTTCTTTGGCCATAGTGTTGACCCAGGCTATCCATTATGAAAAGCTCTTGTGTTTTGTGTTGGCAATTCAGTCCCAATGAAAATGAGAGATGGCACGAAGAAGTGTGTCAAAAAATGAAGTGGTCAGGCAGTGGCACTCTCTCATCCTTTTCTGGTTTGGGTAAAAAGTTTTGGTTAACTTGCTGTGTCAAAAGTTGACCATGAACCTTATATCGAGCCACACTTCTGGTCTTGTGTACATATTTTGTGATCAGTTCTACCAGTTCTCTCTCTCTCTCTCTCTCTCTCTCTCTCTCTCTCTCTCTCTCTCTCTCTTTAAAAAAAGGGTGAATACAGTGACAGAAAATCCTGTGTGGAATACGTTCATTGTACAGATACTTAAAAATGAGCAGTGGCTGGCTAGTCACAGAGAAATAACACTGAAAGAATGTAGATCAGCCTATGAACTTGTTTCGTGATATGTTAGCAGAATGTAGTTTAACAATAAATATTTTCATTCCAGTCACAATGGTTTTCAATTAAATGACAATGACGCTGTTCTTAATAACTGTTCATGTTTTAAAAGTGAGTGAATTTCTCCAATTTTATCTGAGTGTTTCTGATAACAATTGTTTAAATGTGGCTGGCTTACCTTTTTTAGTTTTTAATGTATATGTCAGCTTTATAATATAGTTGCTTAATTAGCAACTCGGACGAAATGAAATGTGTGTGTGCTTGAGTCTAATGTGATCTCTCACATTCTGTGTGAGATTGTTTTTAGTTTATTCAATACTTAGTAATGAAAACTTAAATATTGGTATTATACTAACCACCATGTAGAGCGTTGAGTGATAGTGGAAGCGGTAGTGGCATTTAGTGGTATTTTCATTCAAGTTGTTCAATAACTGAATAATGTATTCAATTTTTACAGAGTGAAGAAAACCCAGCTAGTGCAAAGAAGGCAAAAGGAGGAGGAGGGAGAGGACGGAGGCCAAAGTAATTCCACTGTATGGTTGCCTAACGTGTCCAAAATAATGTTGCTCTTAATTGAAGATGTGTCTCCGATTTGTAATCGAACTGTAAAATTTGAAATAGGACTAAAACATATTAAATCACTGTGTCTGTGACATATATTGAAGTGATTGTTGTGATCTCATATCTTTTTGTAATGGATGGCAATCTCTTCAATCATGTTGATTTTTAATTAAATTAGACATAAAAATTATAATTGGATCTGAATTTAAAATTGTGTGTGAATGCTTTTAGATGTGTGGCTCAGATGTATGTATTTTGATGTTATGATAGTTACTATAATGCAACACAATAAATAACCTTTAAGTTCACCAACACTTCTTGTAAAGCAGGAGTTTATTTTGGAATGAAAAGCCTAAAGAACCCTAAAACATCAAGGCTACAATTGGGTAATATCTGAACTTTAATAACGTTTAAGAAATAAAAATAGCATTTATGAAAATTAGTTTTGCAGGAGCGGATGCTGTACAAAGGATTTTGTAGCTGTATAATATTATAAGTAAATAATTAAAAATGTTTTTAATATTGGGTTTAGTAAGTTACTGTGATGGTGAATCAAGTGAAAATATTATGGAGGAAAGTAGGTGATTGTTGATAATACTGCTGACAGTTGTAATTTTGTATATTATAGAATAATTCATTTTAAGCAATGATTCAGTTGACAGACCATTACTCATCTTTAAAAAAAGTATGATGAGTAAATGCACATGAACAGTGTGTGCTGCTAGTTTGTCTTTTGAACACATGCCTTTATTTCGAGAGCAGAAAGTTCATCCCTATTCACACAGCCTTTAATCCCACTGCAGCATTATATTCTTGTCTTTGTGGGTTTCAACACTTCACATAAATCGAAGACAAATCAAATATTACTCTTAAGTTTCTCTTAAAGACAACTGGTTGTTTATCATATTAGTCACTGTTTATATTCCACCAATAGCCTTCTGTTATAATAGTTTGGACATATTCACCTACATTTTTTAAACAAAGATATGCTAGACAACAATTTTTTTATGTTTTTCACACACACACACACACACACACACACACACACACAATTGGTTATGGAAAAGTGCAAAACTTTTGTTCAAAGCACATATATTATACAGTCAGTCTCTCATGATTCAGTTGTGCCCGACACACCACAAAGAATTTGTCCACGTGAAAATTAGCTTTATGTCTCCTACATTCAAATTAGATTTTTCCACGGTGCTCTCTGTCAACATCACTTACATTTTTCAGAGGAAGTGTTTATTTTCACTGGAAAATGTCCCCAACTCTTGTCATTTGGAGCTTTAGTGGATTTTTCTGTTTTTCTGGATAGTCTGTTAGGCATTATCAGAGGGCATTGCATTCTTAAAGAGCTGCCCCATGATACTGAGCCAAAGCATTATGCACTTCATTCTTTTGGGTGCTATGTTCAATATATAGGTTATGGGATGGCAGACTAGAACACACTAAGTAGGGTGTTATAAAGTCAAGTTTAACACATATATTTCAGAACGACACAGAGTAAGTTGACAAGCAAGACGTGTACACGTTAGCATTCGAATGAGCACTGAGTCCCAGTCTAGCGGCCGCTGCTCGGCTGGCCGCTTAGGTGGCGCAGCTGCTGCATGGCTGGCAGACAGCGCCGCACGTAGAGGACGCATGTAATAGCGCGGCGGCGCTTTGAATGATCGGCGAGTCACAATACTTTTCCCCCCTCTGAAATTGTTGCACTGGTCCTGATGTAGGTGTCCTGGAGATGGCTAACGTCCATAGGCGTTGTTTGACACGCTGTAAAGTCTCGAGGAGGGGCTTTCCGCTCGGACGGAAGTGTCCCTGATGATAACGGGTCAAGATGACAGGAGACGTAGGGGTCAAACCTGCTGGGGCCCTGTGCACCAATCTGCCCGTTGCGGCAAGTCCAGTTGACGTAACAGGAGACATGGGCGATGTGTCGGCGTCCGTTGGAGGAGGAGGCGAGTCGATTGGCTCTGACAGAGGATGGTCATCCGGTTCCTGCATGGGCACGTCTCCTGGTGGCGTCCATTCTTGTCCTGGCATCGCGATTACGGTGAGAGGGCTGCGTTGTGAGTATTGAGAGACGCCAAGATCCCGAGCGTCAGGTGGTGTAACGGCATTCGGAACAGGCGTTGCCGGCACAGGAGGCCGAAGCTGGTCCGAATGACGCACTGCAACACCCGTGTCCGTCTGGATTTCATACAGGTGTCGGCCACGGTGTCGTAAGATGCGGCCCGGACTCCATTTTGGCCGCCTGCCATATCCCCATACCCAGACGAGGTTGTCGGTGGTGAACCGGCCAAGTGAAGGCACCCGCGGCCGTGAGGTTGAAGGCCGCAGAAGGTGAAGTAGCGTGCGGGGCTGTCGGCCATGTAAGAGCTCAGCCGGGCTGTGGTCGCCCATGGGGGTGAAATGGTAAGACGCCAGAAACTGGAGAAGCGCATCATCAGCAGCAGAAGAAGTCAGAAGTTTCCGCATCTGAGCCTTAAATGTGCGGACTAGTCGTTCAGCCTCACCGTTTGATTGTGGATGGAACGGCGGGGCCGTGACATGCATAACGCCGTGACAAGCACAAAAATCCGCAAATTCGGAAGAGGCAAATTGCGGACCATTATCAGTAACAAGAGTAGAGGGGAGGCCTTCCAAAGAAAAAAATGCGGGCGAGAGCACTGGTGGTTGCCGCAGTGGTAGGCGACGTGCAACGGACAATGAAAGAAAAGTTAGAGTACGCGTCAATTACGAGGAGCCAATAAGTACCTAAAAAGGGTCCTGCGAAGTCGGCATGAATGCGCTCCCAGGGCTTCTCAGGCGAAGGCCAGTGACAAAGATGACTTCGGGGCAGCAGCCTGCGACGCACAAGGGCCGCAGGCAGCGGCCATGTGTTCTGTTTCAGAGTTGATGCCAGGCCAGTACACATGACGGCGCGCCAGAGATTTTGTGCGAGACACACCCCAGTGCCCTTGGTGAAGGAGGCACTAGACCGAAGCACGCAAAGACGTAGGTACCACAACATGCGGCGAAGCATTGTCAGTGGAAAGGAGGATAACACCATCCCTAGTCGTGAGGCGGTAGCGCAAAGCGTAGTAGTTCTGCAACGGATCAGAAGTCTTAGCGGACTGGCGATCTGGCCAACCCTTCTGAATACAGCGTAAAACTTGGGAGAGGGTAGGGTCAGAATCCATAGCAGCCGCCAGCCTGTCTCCAGTGATGGGGAACCCGTCCACAACCCGCTGCTCGGCAACATCCAGGTGGAAACACAAAAGTTCGTCCCTATCGAATGCCAGATCAGGACCCATGGGAAGGCAAGACAGAGCATCAGCATTTGCATGTTGAGCTGTTGGCCGGAAATGAATCTCATAATTGAAACGAGACAAGTAAAGAGCCCAACGCTGGAGGTGGTATGCAGCCTTGTCGGGAAGTGATGTTGATGGATGAAACAAGGAAACAAGTGGTTTGTGATCCGTAACAAGATGAAATTTGGAGCCATAGAGAAAAACACCAAAATTGTGAAGAGCATAAATAATGGCCAAAGCTTCTTTTTCAATTTCAGAATACTTTTGTTGGGCATCCGAGAGCGTTTTGGAGGCATAAGCAATGGGTTGTTCCGAACCATCAGAAAAACTGTGCGCAAGGACTGCACCGACCCCGTATTGAGAGGCGTTTGTGGCAAGAACAAGATGTTGGCCAGGTCGATAAGTAGCCAGGCACAGGGCCTGTTTCAGCAGAGTCTTCAATTTCTGGAAAGCCGCATCGCATGACGTGGACCAGTGAAAAGGCACGTTTTTATGCAACAGGCGATGCAACGGCTGAGCCACCGAAGCCGCAGACGGTAAAAACTTGTGATAGTATGTTATTTTCCCCAAGAAGGCCTGCAGTTCCTTAACAGATGTAGGGCGAGGAAGGGCATCCATCACAGCGACAGTTTGCTGAAGCGGACAAATACCATCCCGAGAGAGTCGAAACCCCAAGTACGTGATAGACGCCTGAAAAAATTGTGATTTCTGAAGATTACACTTAAGACTGGCAGTCTGTAAGACATGAAAAAGTGTGCGGAGATTTTGAAGATGTTCTTCAGTTGTGGAGCCAGTGACAACAATGTCGTCCATGTAAGTGATACACCCAGGGACAGGGAGCAATAATTGTTCCAAGAATCGCTGAAAGAGAGCAAGGGCGCTAGCAACCCCGAATGGCAAGCGTTGGTATTGATAGAGGCCGAAAGGCGTGTTAAGGACCAGAAACTGCCTGGAAGCAGCGTCGAGAGGAAGTTGATGATAAGCTTCTGACAGGTCAATTTTAGAAAAATACTGGCCTCCAGCAAGTTTAGTGAACAGTTCTTCAGGAGGGGGCATAGGGTGAGTGTCTATGAGGCATTGAGCATTTACAGTGACTTTGAAATTGCCACAGAGACGAATATCACCATTTGGCTTAGCAACGACAATGACAGGAGAGGACCACTCACTGGAAGTGACAGGAAGCAAGACCCCGGAAGTAGTGAGACGATACAACTCCCGTTTTACCCAGTCACGAAGGGCGACAGGAATGGGCCAAGCCCGAAAAAACTTAGGCCGAGCAGTGGGTTTGAGCGTGATATGAGCTTCAAAGTTGTTTGCATGGCCTAACCCAGGAGAAAAAAGGGACAAAAATGTCGTCGACAAGGAATCCAATTGGGCATAAGGAATAGCATCATAGATGATATTGACAGAGTCATCTATGGAGAACCCAAAAACACGAAAGGCATCGAAACCAAAAAGATTCTGTGCGTTACTCTGGTCGACCACAAATATGGGAACCGTGCGAACGACGGATTTGTAAGATACCTCAGCATTAAACTGTCCCAAGGGAGAAATCTTCTGTTTATTGTACGTCCATAATTGCTGAGTAACAGGTGACAGGAGTGGAGAACCCAGCTGAAGATACGTCTGAGAATTAATTATAGTGGCAGCAGAACCGGTATCCACCTGCATTCGAACATCTCGACCAAGGATTTGGACAGTGAGGAATAACTTCCCTGAAAGGGAAGAAGTGCAATTGACAGACAACACAGAATCAGAATCAGCGCCATGTTCATGAACATCGTGTATGCGGTCGGATTTGCAAACGGAAGACACATGACCTTTCTTTTTGCAATTGTGACACACAGCCCAACTTTGGGTACAATCCTCGCGTGAATGTTTTGTAAAACACCGCGGACATGAAGGAAGTTGCCGGGGGTTTTGCTGCAGTTTCTTAGCGGGTTGTTTACGGTTAGGCTGAGGCTGCGCGTGGGAGCACACTGCGGCCACGTTGGCCGGCGGGGACACTCCGCACTCGTTGTCAACAGCGCACAGAGGTTGTATTTCCGCGACATCACCCCACACCTCTATTTGTGCCCCAGCGGCGGGAGAAATTTAAAAAGACTGCACAATGGAGAGAACTTCATCTAGAGTCGGATTTGCCAACTGAAGGGCACGTTGCCTAACTTCTTTGTCGGGTGCCAACCGGATAATAGCATCCCGTACCATGGAATCGGCATAGGATTCTTTGTGAACGTCAATAACAAATTGACGCTTTCAACTGAGGCTGTGAAGTTCAGCAGCCCAAGCACGATAGGATTGATGTGGCTGTTTTTGACAACGATAAAAGGCAACACGAGAGGCTACCACATGCGTTTGCTTTTGAAAATAGACAGACAGAAGTGAGCACATTTCAGCAAAGGACAAAGACGCAGGATCCTTCAAAGGAGCCAATTGCGACAACAACCGATACATTTGAGGTGAAATCCAGGAAAGGAACAGAGACTTACATGGTTGTTTGTCTGTGACAGGAAATGCCAAGAAGTGCTGTCGAAGACGTTTTTCATAATCAGACCAGTCTCGTCTTAGGGAGGAAAAGGAGGTATAGCCAACGACGAGAAATGACCCGCATTTGACGCCACGACGAAATCGCGAATCGCCGCTGTTAGAAGTGTTTGCTGTTGAAGGAGATTTTGCAGTAGTTGCCCAACAGTAGCCATGGATACCTGTGGGTCAACGGTGAAAAGGAAAAATCCACTACCTCGTCACCAATTGTTATAATGTCAAGTTTAACACATATATTTCAGAACGACACAACACACATAAGTCACAGAGTAAGTTGACAAGCAAGACATGTACACGTTAGCATTCGAATGAGCACTGAGTCCCAGTCTAGTGGCCACTGCTCGGCTGGCCGCTTAGGTGGCGCAGCTGCTGCATGGCTGGGAGACAGCGCCGCATGTAGAGGACACGCGTAATTGCGCGGTGGTGCTTTGAATGATCGGCGAGTCACAACATAGGGTATGCCTCTTACAGTGGTGGGATGATTCAGTGCATCTGTTAGTTACAGAGTAGGACATATTCTTTTGAAAGCAGGTATTGGAGAAAGTTTGCTACTGGGGTAATTCCAGTCATGTGGACTTGAAGCTGGCTCAGATAGTGTAAGCTACACACCAGGTAGCCTTATTGTGCCACAGACATGGCTTGTTTTTCGATGCGTGATTCATTTGAACACCCCTGCCCGCAGGCAATTGACAGAGCCATATAGTCAAACAACCTAAATGTCTCCCTCCACCCGGAAATGGAACGAAATCTCCTGTCATGAAAGAAGTGAAAATACAGCAAACAGTCTCACTTTAAAACAAAATCACTGCCACATCAACGCAATTTGTGTTATTTTAACTTTAAGAGCTACAGGTGCTTAAAGACAAATAATTAATATAAGCATTGCAAAATTAATGATAATAATTTAAAAATTGCTCCACTGACGAAGTGTGCCAGCTGTTAGTCACTAAGGGATATTTTTGTTCTTAATCAATGTACAAGGGTAATCCCAAAAGTAAGGTTGCCTATTTTTTTTTATAAGTACATAGACCTGTTTATTTCTAGAATGGTTTACATCAGTTTACAGCTGGAAGATTTAGCTATTTTTCGACATAATCACCATTTCTGTCGATGCATTTTTGTAGACACTGTGGCAGTTTTTGTATGCCCATGTCATACCAGCTTGCCGCCATGCTGTTCAGAAAGTTATGAACCTCTTCCCTTGCTCACCTCCTTCACTTACCATGGTGCTTGGGTTTGTAATGTTCATAATGGATCTCTTAGAGCCCTTCCAGTTGCCTCGTAAAGTCAATGTACAGTTCTGCAGCATTCTTGGTAGTGTACCTACAAACTGTGATTTGTCCGCACTGCACATCAGCTGGTGTTGTTCACTATGTGTAATCATTTAAAGGGAGACCCTCAAGGATTTGTTTCTCACAAAAGCAGTCAGTTGTATGAATGCCAATTCACCAAACAATTTCCCATACCGACACCACTTCTTTCAATAAAGTAACGATGCACATATAGTCTAAGCTGAGCAGGACCCTTCTTACATGTTGGCAGACCAAACTGCATACAAAGCTCTATTATTCTTTTCACAGTTGGAGACACAACACACACTAACTGAACACCACTGAAAATGCTGGAAGCTGTATGTAGTGCTTTCCTGTGGTCAAAAGGGTGTTGAGAAAGATGTATCTAGAGAGGGGGATAATAAACTATGCAAGTCATGGGTGTTGTGTCAAACTTGTTTTGAATGGTTTAATTTACTGGTGCATAGATATTGTTTACATGAATTTTTTCTGTCATGTCACATCATTGTGACTGCGTTGCTGTGCAAATCACCGCCACTACAAGTTCAACACGATTACATTAAAAAGTTTTCTGTGTTTTTACATAAGCATTCCAAGATGATCATTTAATAAGTTCAAGCATGGATAACTGTGCTAATGTAGTAAATTATTGTGCATCCTACATGCATATTCTGTAACATTTCATTTGGCCATATAGTGTGGTTAGAAGGTGAATTACGAACATTTACAGTGAGGCAACAAAAGTCATGGAATAGTGATATGCACAAATACAGATGGGGGTATTTTCATGTGCATGAGGAAAAAAAGGGCAGTGCATTGGCAGAGCTGCCATTTGTACTCAGGAGGTTCACGTGAAAAGGTTTCCGACGTGATTATTGCCGCATGAAGGAAACATGTAATGGTAGTTGGAACTAGATGCACATGGAACATTCCAGTTTCAAAATTGTAGGGAATTTAATATTCCAGGATCCACAGTGGCAAGAGTGTGCCAAGAATACCAAATTCCAGGCAATATCTCTCACTACAGTCAATGCAATGGCTGACGGCCTTCATTTGATGACTGAGAGCAGCAGCATTTGCATAGATTTGTTATTGCTGACAGACAAGCAGCGCAGTGAAATAACTGCAGAACTCAATGTGAGACAGATGATGAATGTATCTGTAAGAGCAATCTGATGAAATTTGTCGTTAATAGGCTATGATACCAGATAACATCTCATAGACTTGTGACCACATCAGATGAGTCCTGATGTCAGTTGGTAAGAGTTGATTGTAGGTTTTGAGTGTGATGCAGACCTCACAAAGCCATGGGACCAAGTTGTCAACAAGGCATTGTGCAAGCTGGTGGTGGCTACATAATGGTGTGGGCTGTGTTTACATGGAGTGGACTGGGTTCTCTGGGCCAACTGAACCAGTCATTGACTGGAAATGGTTATTTTAGGTTACTTGGAGACCATTTGCAGCCATTTATGGACTTCATGATCCCAAACAATGATGCTATGTTACTGGATCACAAATGTTCACAAGTAGTTTGAAGAATATTCTGAACAATTCAAGTGAGTGATTTGGTCACCCAGATCGCACTATGTGAATCCCATCAAACATTCGTGGGACGTAATAGAAAGGTCAGTTCGTGTACAAAATCCTGCCTCAGCAACATTTTCATAATTATGGATGGCTGCAGAGGCAGCATGGCTCAGTATCTCTGCAGGGACTTCCAACGACTTGTTAAGTCCATGCCATGTCGAGTTGCTGCACTACACTGGGCAAAAGGAGTCCAATAAGATACTAGGAGGTATCCCATGACTTTTGTTACCTCAGTGCATATTATAATACAAAATAACCTTCTTCATCCATACTAATGTATAAAGAGCATACTGGTGTTAAACCATTTGTTTACAATGACAGCTTCAGTCATAATATGAGGTGTCTTGTTCCAGTATAAGCGATGATGGTGTACTGCTCCAGGTGCATACTCTTACTTGGCATAATATGGATAATTATATGCTTTCCTCTTCAGTGTCCCACAGAACTGTGCACCCGTCACTGCATAATAGACCTGTATTCTTCCTTCATACATATTAGAATATAGTTAATGTCCTTTAACTAGCTTCTTTCATAGACATAACTGTCCATGTTAATTAGCAGGAGTACACTCCATACGAATATTTCTTCACATTTATTTCATGTTGTTCTTAACAGAAAATGGATTCCTGTATCATCTTATGTACAGCAGGATCATTTAGTCTGCCTAGCCAAGAAGGAACTACTTCAAAAACTTTATGTCCAAGAATTACCTTTGCTGTTTCACAGAACAATGACACATTGTGTCGTAGAATACTGTTTTGAGTGGGCTGCTGTATAATATTTAACCTGAGGGTGGGGGAGCCATGGCATAAGCTTTAGTTTTCTGTTGGTGTTATCAGTAGCAATCTAGTATTCAGTGTTCATCATAGTTGAAGTGTGTGTGATCACAGTTGAAACTGGACGCGGTCATTGTTTAGTTGTAACACCTTTGTTAACCAAAGTTCAGCCTCTGCTGTGTAACTGCCACCACACACATAATAGTGTGAGTGTATGTTCGACTTTTTATGCTTACAATTTGTTGCTCATATTTTCAACATTTATTCGTATTTGCAGTTTTAATTGGTTGCATTATGGGTGTATTTATTTCCAGGGAAAAAGAAATTGTAATAAACTCTGAAGAAATTCTGTAGATACTAATGGAATTTTCTGAAGATAAGTTGACTTGTGATGCATCTGATGATGGTTTTGACATGGGAGAGGAAATTATTTAAGCTGGCGACCAAAGTAATAAATCTAAACACTCATAGAAAATGACAGTAGGGAAACTGCTGTACATGATGTTGCAGCCAGAAACCACACATTAAATTGGAAAAGGCAATAAAACTTTTGGATTAGTCATCCCGTAAGCACAGGAAAAGCAAGTGATAAAAACATTATAAGAATTGTACCTGGGCCAAAAGGGACTAGCAAAATGCATTTAGATGAATTTTATCTGCCTATCAGTGACAAGGTGATAGAAGACATCATCATAGCTCATACAGGGTACAATTATTGAACTATATGAAAGAAACATAAATTAGTTTCTACGGTGTGCACACACTTATTCAACATGTGAATGTCACTACAGATATTCAGATTTAGGTTATGACATGTTTGATATGCCTGCCATCACTGGCGAAAATGTGTTGCAAATGAATAACAAAATTCTGCTTGACCCCCGAAGTGTCGGAATATCGATGCGGTCGATGATCTCCTTAATGGCTGTTTTCAGCTCAGCAATGGTTTCGGGGTTATTGGTGCATCTTGTTTTTAATATAGCCCAACGAAAAGGAGTCGCATGTGTTCGGATCCAGAGAATGTGGCAGCCAATCGAGGCTGATGCTATTGACCTCTTGGTACCCCAGAGCCAGAATGCGGTCGCCAAAGTACTCCTGCAGGACAGCAAACACACTCCTGCTTTGATGGGGTCGAGCTCTGTCTTGAATGAACCACATCTTATCGAAATTAGGGTAACTTTGGATAATGGGGATAAAATCATCTTCCAAAACTTTCATGTACCACTTGGTAGTTGCCGCACCTTCAAGGAATATTGCACCAATTATTCCATGAAAGGACATTACACACCACACAGTCACCTGTTGAGGGTGAAGAAGACTTCTTGATTGCAAAATGCAGATTCTCAGTCCCCAAAATGCGCCAGTTTTGCTTATTGATGAACACATCCAAATGGAAGTGGGCCTCATCGCTAAACCAAACCATGCATGCGCATACTAATTCCCATCAAACCCCACGGCCAACAATGCAGTTTGAACATCCTAATGCAAACTGTTCAGAAGTTGTAACAGTTTTATTTCATATAGTTCAATACTTGTCACGCTGTACCAACACATGGATTGGGGAAAAATGTAGCTATATAGCAATACTAACATCCTTAGCCACAAATCCAGATTATAAACATGAACTGAAAATCTTATTGTGTAGTTTTATAAATGAATTCTGATGTGGAATAAAGGGCAAAACTAATACACCATCCGAAAAATATACAAATATTTCTAGAAATATTCAGGGGGGGTCCAGTTTAGGACAAACCTAAATCTTAAATATGCCACACATGTGGAGGACACAGATATGTCAGGATGTGCAACAGTTGTGGAAACAACATCTGCTATAAGCATTCTTGTCAGAAAGTTATGTTTTTTTCCAGTGATCTTAATGACCAGCAGAAGAAAACTTGTTCTGATTGAAGATGTTTATTGACGTAAATGATTTTCATAATTTGACTGCTTTTTACTTATTTTTACCTCAAACAAATAATTAATGCAATTACAAGCTGTTTTACTGCAGTTTCTAGCCTGTGCTTTGCCGAAAACCGATAATTATCTTAATATGAAATACTGGTGTAAGTGACTTGGTGTGCCGTTCATGTGAAATCGTGAGGCACACGCACTGAAGAGTTCAGTATATCACTTCAAACTGTTTTTCTACCAAAATTTTTGGTGGGAATGTAGGAGCTGTTATTATTCAAAGTTATTTCGTTCACTTAAATGTCAACCCCATATCAAATCTTAAACGGTTATTGAGAAATTATCACAGATTCTGTGACTTGAGACAAAGATTGCATAACTTTAATGTTCTGATATTAACTCTTGAATTACTACCAAAATCAAATTACAACTCAAGGAAATAATTGAAACTGTTTCAAAAAGTGTTCAAAATTAGTCACTTTGAAGAAATTAAGGTTTCCCACTTTCTATTTTTTCAGAGTTATGATTTACACACTTTTTCTTTAGAATAAATGATGACTAACTGAAACCCTCAGCTGCCGACAGGTGTTGTTGATATACCTCGATGTGGACAGCTGAAAATGTGTGCCCCAACTGGGACTCAAACCCGGGATCTCCTGCTTACATGGCAGACGCTCTATCCATCTGAGCCACCGAGGACACAGATGAATAGCGTGACTGCACGAACTTATCCCTTGCACGCTTCCTGCGAGACTCACATTCCCAACTGTCCACAATTCTACATATGTAATGTACCTTATAGACATTTGCCCATTCACTCATTACTCGCACACGCTTTGGCGATTCCCGTAAGAGTTTGGGCAACCTGTGACACAGATGAAGGTCAATGGCTGCGTAGCCTTTAACTATATATATGAAGACAGTAACTGTTCTCGAAAGAACAGAATACTGTTGATGATGACCGTGAATTCCAGAATTCATATCAAGAACAGCTGCCAAAATGAGTAACTTAGAAGTAGATATGCTCATTGTAGAAGAGCAACTTAAATCACTTAATATAGGCAAGTTTTCAGGTCCAGATTACAAACCAATTAGGTTCCTTTCAGAGTATATTGATGCAATAGCTCTGTACTTGGCAATCATATACAAATGCTCACTCTTGCTCAACAAAAGATGTGTACGTAAGGAATGGAAAGTTGCACAGCTCACACCAGTACTCAATAAGGAAAATAAGATTAGTCCAGCAAATTACAAACCCATATTGCTGATGTCAGTTTGCAGTAGAATTTTGGAAAATATACTGTGTTTGGATATTTTGAGTTACCACCAAGAAAATGGTCTAATGACAGCACAAATCCAGAAAATATTGATCTTGTTGTTGTGTACATAGTTTCGCGTAGTCAGCGTGTACACAACTTTCCCACTAGAGCGCGCCCCGCTAAGCACAACAGCGCAGGCGCAGCACTCGTCCATCTCCGCACTACGAGATGGCGCTGTCATAGAGACGGACCAAATTCTGCTTCCGCCGATCCGCATATGTAACACAACCAATGAGATTGCTGCTAATGTAGAACCTTTTCTCCTCGCGGATCACACTCGCGCAGTGATACCTGAATGCTCGAGGTATTATAACGAGTGTACAGACCTCAGATTAGTCAGTCTGCATTAGTCTGTAGTCAAGTTTCAGTCTGCGCCTAATAAGATTATCATATTCCTGTACATAGCCATGAAGATAAATGAATAGACACTTTGTCAAGTATCAGATATATGTGAGAATAAGATTAACGTACCAAGACCAAAGGAACTTCAGATTGTCAATTGTAAACAGCATCCAGAATCAAGTTATGTAATGTCTAGCCTTTTTATTATTTTAATAAATGTGTGTGAAAATTAATCAAATTCTGTTTAAAGTTGGTCACCATCAATCTGCTACTCTAAGCGTGCAAGTGGCATTTCTATCGTCTGACTTAACGGCAGAAGATAAACACGCCACGATAAGACCACGAGACATATTGCTGACACTCGCCTACTTCTTAGAGCAACAAGTCAAATAATCTGATGGTGTGTGTACCGAAGGTCTTACAGTACGCACACCACACTTGTGAAACACAACTAGCTCTTTATTCACATGAAGAGCTTTATGACACTCTTCCCAAACAAATCAGTGCATGCATCCAGGCAACAGGTGGTGAAGTGTCATATTGATAAGTGGGCCAATACTGCCAAGTTCTGTGTAAATTTGACTCAATTTTGTAATCATCTAAGTAAAATTATGTAACATCTTAATATGTAAAGTTTCATTTCATTTGCTCCTCCCCTTCAAGGTGCTTCACTTCTTTTGTCAAGCAGTGTACTTAAGTTGCACTGCCCCAGAATATAATTCTGTAAGACAAGAAGTAGTGAAAATATTCAAAATAAATCAACACTCATGTGTCTAGATCAAGGCAATGCGAGATGCTAGTTCACCTGCTCAGCTGAGTGGTAACGTGTTTGCTTACCATGTAGCAGGCCCAGGTTCAATTCCCGGCTGGGTTGGAGACTTTTCTCTGCTCATGGACTGGGTGTTGGGTTGTCCTCGTCATCATTTTATCATAACTGACATGTAAGTCATCCAAGACTTGCAACCCAGTGGCCGAATTTCCCCGGATGGGACATCCCGGGCAACAATCATAATTTTTTTTTTGTGAGATTCTTCTATAGACACAAGATGCTGGACTACACTTTATCTGTGTTGACTATTGGAATACATTATCCAACTGAACTCCAAGGAGTTTTATAGTGTGTTTCTTTTAGCATGTGAACAACATTACCTACTTATAGTGCTAGCAGGTAACGTTAGCTTATTTGAAATTAAATAACATGAATCTCTGAGATTAAGCATGATTATGCTGCCAGCATGGCCTGATATGATGAAACAAGCCCACTGAGTCTTACCGACGGATTTAACCTGCACCAATGTGGCTTGCTTTGCTATGATCCTTGCCAGGCGATGACACCAAGCTGGTTTGTGTTTCATATTGTGACCATCACTGCATGTCCTGAAACTTGAGTTGTGATCGACTGCTTCCAGGTCACTAACTGTGCCATATTTGACTGCTCCTTGTTGCATGGTTTGTCGCATATCTACTTCTACATCTCCATCTACATCCATATTCCTTAAATTACTGGTGCTTGGCAGAGGATACTTCCCACTGTACCAGATATTAAGGGACGTAGCGTCAGAAAAGTGACTTCTTAAAAGCAACTGTGAAAGCTGTTATTAGCTGAATCTTGTTCCCACGATCACTGCAAGAGTTTTTGTGTGTTTATAGATTCCTCCCCTAATATTGGTACGAAACTTTGTAAGTAGTTTGCTGAAATTTCACTGTATCCTATCATTGAAACCACCATAAGCAGACAAAAATATTGTGACAACTATAAGCACAATACTACACAGGCACTTATTTCAGCCTTTTTTGGATTCAAAGCTATCTGGGACCAGACGCAGATAGATGATGATAATGTACAATATTAGGTGCAATCATTTTTGGATATTAGTTCCTCTCCTTCACAAATTTATCGTTTTCTTTTTTTCGCTAGAATATCAGCACGAAAATCGAAAAGTGGCAGATGTAGTGTTTGAAATAGAAGTGGATAAAAATTGACAATATTATCTGTGAGTGAGCAGGCCTACAAAATTCTCTACAACAGAATTTACCCCTAACAATTTTGAGTTGAATCTTCATATCTCAAACTATTCAGGTTGAATAACACTTAAAATAAACTGGAAAATTTGTTATGACTTTGTAACGCCTGAAAAAGAGCTCTGGATAATTTTGTGCTGTTGTTAAAACTGTTGCAAGTGGAAGATCTACTTTCAAAGAGTGCATTCATAGCTCTTCTTCATTCTAGTTGTCAATAAGCGGAGTTTTGGTGTGAACAAACCACTACTTTAGGCTTAACTGCTAGCTGTGAACCAGTTGTGTTGCTGTTCAGGTATCATGAGATTGAGCTCTCACTCTTGATGACTCTGCTTGTGTCATCTGCAAATATTACAGTCTTTGAATCACCCCTTAAAGTCACTGAAAGATTTAACTGACATCCGATGACCGTTATAGGAGAGGCGGAGGTAGTTAAGGCACTGCACATCCGAGGCATGCAGTCCCAAAGCTTCAGAAGGGAGATAGAAATTGTGATACCATTTTACTGCATTAGACAGGATTAACATTGCTTCATAATATAATTTATTTGAAATGGTTTTTGTCTAATTTAATATTTACAATATATAACTTCATAGAAGTAAATGAAAAATTTGCTGCCACAGTTAGCAAACAAACTGCCTTGCTAAAGATCTAAGGAAACGAGATTTTCTTAAATTTGCTGCCTCTCTCTGAATTTCTTTGTTGTTATTTGCATTGAGTTCCAGGAGGCCAAGCACCCTCATCTGAAAAAGAATACAAAATTAAACTAATATGATGTATGACTTCTACAACAACAACAAAAATTAGGAAACAAAACATTCCTCCAATGAAGTACTTATCACAGAGCAGTCAAAATAAAACATGCCCAAAAAGTGATACAAACAACTCGTCACTATGTGTTGTGGGTGTACCCCTCTGGCTTGCTTGGATGTGAGGGTTTATTACTATCATAACCAACTAATCTGTCTCAATTCCTAGTCACAGTATAAACCAAAATTGTTTTCCTACTGTGTACAACATTGTATCAGCCACTACAAATTTCTTACATGCATAATGTCATTACATACCCACTTTTGTGTTAACATAATTATAATTCCTACAACCTACACAAATGAAACAATGTCCACAATGGAAAAAGGTGGGGGAGGGAAGCCCATGGGATACAATGAGGTCCACCCAAATCATCACCGAACCCCTGCCAAGTTTCACTATTGGGACGTAAACTCAGCCACAAGTTGGAAACAGTGTGAAACAAGCCTCATCCGAACAAATGACTCTTCACTTTCCCACAGGGCACGACTAGCATGTTCCTCCACCACTACCCTGCTATCCATACCCCTCCCGGCTGTAGGCCTCCGTCTTATCCGCACTTCTCTTCACGGCAGATTGCTGCCCACATCAGATGCACTCACTGTCGGACCCCACTGTATGGAGGCGGTATCATGTGTATGTAAGTTGTTATTTTGTGAATGTGTGATAATTGTATTTCTAGAGGAAGAATTCTGTCTGAAAGCTTAAATATTCTGTATATTATTTTTCGTTGTACCTGTCTGCGACTCATTGCCTCCTCTATGTAGTGAATAGCAATCTATCCTTTCCACATACAAATAAATAATTTAAAAGTTACAGGTGCAACCTTTTCATATTTTTTTCCTCCACAGAACAATAAATTGCACTTAATGCTAACACATTATTTGATTTAACTTACAGCTTGATGTTTCCTCTGGTGTTCTCCACGTTTAGAATGTAAGTGTACAAGATACTCAAGAATAGTTATGTCCCAGATACAGTTGTAGTAGGAATCCATTGAGTCACTACAACTGCTGCTTTTAACATCCCCCAGGCTTTTAAATGCTGTTGCATAATCTGTTTCCTCAAGAAACTGACACAACACAGCTGCCTGAAATAATGAAGAAATGCCCAATTATTGATATGTAATAACGCACTAAGGAATACAGTCACAGTAAGAAAAACCATAATAACAATTGCCTCAGACATCAGACTGATATCCGTCATTCAGTGGTAGTATTGTATTTCAACTTTGATGATAATTCTCATGGTAGACATTACTGAAATCTAAAATACGGATCTATAGTATATGAGAAATGATCTTTTATAAACACTGTTGCTCAAAAGAGTTCTCATAAAATCTGAAGCACTATTAAGTAATAAAATGGCTACGAAAAAATATATATAAGAACATTCTAGATTAGAATCTATGATTTGTTTATAAATCCAAGGCAGTATCATTTATCGGAAAACGAGAATAAATCAGTTATTTAAATAATGTAAAGTAGTAGCTACTGTGTATGAGATTGTTTAAACTCTTAATCAGAATAAACAATGGACGACAAAGTTATATCAAATAACTTAATAAGAAAATTATGAAAAGGATAGACTGCTACTCAACATACAGAGGAGAAGTTGAGTTGCGAACAGGCACAACAGAGACTGCTACAAATGTAAGCTTTCAGCCAGAAGGCCTTTCTCTAAATCACACACATGACCGTTATCTCAGCAACTTTGCATGATGGTAGAAGCAATATGAGTGGAAGGGGTATTGAGGAGGCCAGGGAGGGATAGCAGGGTAGGTGTAGGAGACGGTGAAGTGCTGCTTCTGGAAGCACACAGGGATTTGGTGGGGACAGAGTTGGGCAGCTAGATACAGTAAGAAGGTGGGGAGGGGGGTGGATAGATGGGTGAAGGACAGGGACTAACAAAGGTTGAGGTCAAGGCGTTTGCTGGAACGTGGGATATGTTGCAGGAAGAGTTCCCACTTCTGCGATTCAAAAAGCTGGTGCTGGTAGAAAGGATCCATATGGCAGGGGCTGTGACACAGTCAACAAAGTGGAGAACATTTTGCTGGGTAGTATGTTCAGCAACTTGGTGGTCTTCACTTTAATGACTGCTGAAGGCTATGACCAAAAGGTAAGTGTCTTTTAATTGTACCTGTCTGCAGCTTAACATGTCTCCTTTACTGTAAGTAGCAATTTATCTCTACCTACATTGTTAATATTGCCTACCAGGAGTTTTCATTGTTTGAATTTACACAATAGCTTTATATTAAGATCATAAAGGCTACCTGAGTGTGACACTGAAGCTGGCTGCAACATTTTATCATACGGCGAAATGTTAGATCATCCATCACTGATCTTGGAAGTGGTTGGCTAAAAAAGTCACTCACCAGAATTGCTGCTTTGAGGTAGTAGGAAAGTGAGGCCTTGTAATGACCCAGAACTGAAATTATATTTAAACCATTACTTCTCAATTTTTATACGAATTCCAATATTTTGTATAATAAATATTTATAATTGGCAATTTAAACAGTTAAATCTGCCAATGAGAAAAATAATAATAGTGAAAACTCGAGATTCATAATGTATTATGCTAGTAAAGAGATGCTGTGTCACAGCAAAAACAAGATCTAAAGCAATACGCCATTTTTTTTTCAAATTTTGAATCCACTGTTTTTCACTCTATACTGAAGATTGTCCATTTTCTCTAAACACCTAGAAATGTAAAATTATGCAATTTACAGAACAGAAAAAATATAGTATCCAATCATATCAATGAATCACAATTGGAACTGATCGATTCATACAAATACCCGGATGTAAAAATGTGTACGGACGTGAAATGGAATAACACACTCAGCTGTAGGTAAAGCTGGTGATAAACTCAGTTTGTTAGTAGAATGAGTTTATCGCTCACATAGAGATCATAAAGACAAGATTCGACTAATTAGCATTTAAGCAATCATTTTTTCCATGCTCCACATGTGAATGTAACAGGAAAAACCCTAATAACTGGTACAATGAGACATGCCCTCTGCAGCATAATGCAGTGGTTTGCAGAGTACAGATGTAGATGTACACTCCCTTCAATCCATTTGGAAGAAGCTGTCCACCCCATAAGTCAAATACTTCAAAATTTGGTCATCTGCCCCCCCCCCCCCCCTCCCCGAGTTCCTGTTATTCATTTGTTGTAACTTCAACTGAAAATACCACTTCAGTACACAAACCCATCCAAAAACCAACAGGCTGCCCACAGAATCCTGTCTAGAACAATTTTAAACCAAATTCGAAAGTGATAACCCCCCCCCCCTCTCCACCCCTCCTCCTCCAAACCATTGTATCCGGATTATGCAGTAACTCCTCACTCCTAGCACTGCTTCTGAATCCTTCCCAAAAAATATCACCAAAACCCCAAATCTTACTTGGGCTAAATACCTACCCAACCATGACCTGAAGTTAAACCACTCAATCATCATCCTCCCAGCAGACAAGGGCTCCACTGGTGCAGCAATGGATTGTGAGGAGTATGTGCAGATAGGCTGTCAACCATCAGACACATCAACAATGCAAAAAATTGCTACTAAAGACGTCAGTCCTCTCATCAAGACTGAATTGCAGAAAATCGTGGAAACGTTAGGCCTCTCATAAGGACTCTGAGCTGCTTTCACAGAACATGTAACCCCTCTGGATCTGTACATTACCCACTTCCTACTTGCTTCCCAAAATACACAAATTCAATCACCCTGGCCGCCCCGTACCCGCTGGCTTTAACATGCTTGTGTCAGCATGTACTCAGTGGCTCATGCACGATTCTAGCAATTATGCTATCGGGAACAGTCTTAAAGTTTGTTGTTTTACCTATCAGCCAGGCGCAACAAACAGGTGTGAATACAACTCTGTGTGACCCTTTGTTGAGAGAGCTTTCTGAACAATGAGATATCAGATAATATGCAATTAATCTAGTGTACAATTATTTTATACACAATCTTCCTTTTTTTAAAAAAAAAGACTTCTGCCACTTTCAAAATAAACAGTTAAGATATTTAAATTGCAGCTCAGGGCATTTGAATAAGACCGCTGCCCCACTGTGAGAAACAGAAAGGCAGCACCTCCAGATAAGGGGAAGAATGAATAAATGCACTGCTCCACAGCGAGAAACACAATTCTCAGTGCCAGTGTGAACACGTTAAAAGGCCCACCGAACGCATCTCAGCCCTGGTAGACCAGTACCTCCAACCCCATTGCACACCAATCACTTTCAGGAGTATCAAGTGAAATTTGTCACTAGATTGAGGACTTTTTGGTAGGAAGGAAACAGCATGTTATCTCAGATGGACAGTTATCGTCAGATGTAGAAGTAACTTCCGGTGTGCGCCAGGGAAGTGTGTTAGGACCCTCGCTGTTCACATTGTATATTAATGGTTCAAATGGCTCTGAGCGCTATGGGACTTAACTGCTGTGGTCATCAGTCCCCTAGAACTTAGAGCTACTTAAACCTAACTAACCTAAGGACATCACACACACCCATGCCCGAGGCAGGATTCAAACCTGAGACTGTAGCGGTCGTGCAGTTCCAAACTGTAGCGCCTAGAACCACTTGGCCACTCCGGCCAGCGTATATTAATGACCTTGCAGGCAATATTAACAGTAAAATCAGGCTTTTTGCTGGTGATGCAGTTACCTTTAATGAAGTCCTATGTGAGAGAAGCTGCATAAATATTCAGTCAGATCTTGTTAAGATTTCAACACGGTGCAGAGACTGGCAACTTGCTCTAAATGTTAAGAAATTTAAGACCATGCACTTCACAAAACGGAAAAATTTAGTATCCTATGACTATAATATCAATGAGTCACTGCTGCAATCAGCCAACTCATGCTAACAGCTAGACGTAATGAAATGATCAAATAGCTTCAGTCACAGGTAAAGCATGTGGTGGACTTCAATTTATTGGTAAAATACTGGGGAAGTGCAATCAGTCTACAAAGGAGATTGCTTACAAATCACTAGTGAGACTGGTTGTAGAATATTGTCCAAGTATGTGTTACCCGTACCAGATAGGACTAACAGGAGATATTGAATATGTACAGAGAAGGGCAGCACGAATGGTCACAGGTTTACTTAATCCATGGGAGAGCGCCACAGAGAAACTATCCTGAGAAAGTCTCTTTTTTATCATCATCATCACATATTTTCACACAATCAGATTTTACTTTCTTAGTATCTTTTTGACAGGCATTTACTTAAGTATTTCTTCTTTAAATCAATTAGAGCAAAGTTTGGATTTGTTGCCTATACTTTCTCACAACCTCCCCTCCATAATTCATCCGCATCTTTGAAATCCTTGCAAACTTCGCTAATTTTCGTTTTGAAAGTGCTATGCAATTTATTTAACTGTTGCCCTACTCTGACTTGCAGATCATGGTGGTTAGAATAGATTTTATAATTTAAACAATTCAGTTTTGAGGTAATTTAATCCTTTAATGCTTTAATAATATGCTTTAGTTCTTTTTTTTACTAGCTTTACTCTTACTACTTAACTGTTTGCTATCAGATTCCAACTTATTGTTCAGTGTTTTACTGCTGTCCTTTAGTTCTTTGTGATAGAAGTTCAGCAAACAGTAATTTCATCCAATTTGGTGGCTCTGCTTTACCACTTGGCATTCCCACTGGTTTTAAAGGAGTTTCTAGCATTCCCTGACTTGGCTGAACTTATCTGATATATTATTATCATTATCTGATAATTGTATTAATCCTACCTTTTCTTTTTGGACCGCAACTTCAATTTCCCTTCATGAGAAAATGGTTCTAGCTTGCAGTAACACTGAACTTTACTTCAGATGCTGGACTTATTACATTGACAGAACCGTGGCTCATTAATTTCAGTTTCTAATTCTGAGGACTCATCATCAAAGATTGCTTCCATCTTAACTTTCACATTACTCTTATCAATACATTTCATTTTTAATAGCCTGTTAGAAACAATTAACAAATAACTTAAATATTCTTGACTTATCTTAATTGCTTGATCTTGATAAGTGATGTCGGTGCAATGTACCAGCAACTGTGATGCAATGTGTCGTGACGTAATGCAGGCAGCAGCAGCTGTGGCAGTTATGCAAGTATCACCTACTGCAGTAGCTACAGGGGGGCTGCGCACCAGTGAGTGCTTGCAGTAGCTTGTAGGTAACTCAGAGGTCCACACAGCTCTGTAATGATGCACAGTCTTCTTCTAACCTCAGCGACAGTGGTAGCCATGATCCAGTGTCATCTCTTCCCTCCTTCCGTCATGATCTAAGTTACTGTGGCTAACATTCACAGTTTAGTTTCCAGATTCACAGGCAAATCAGCACTGTTTCACTCTGGTTTTGGCATATTTCACTTCGGTATCCTGTTAGTGCCTACCAATTTCACTGTTTTGTACGGGTCACTTTCACCGTTCAGTTTCCCAGCTGATGCCACAGGTAAAATAATATTCCTCTTCACCATTTTTACTAGAGCCTGAAAACTAATTCTGCTATCAGCCAGAAAGCGATGGAGAACATACTGACCATAATCTCTAGTCTGCTAGTCCACATTCTTCTTGTGCTCACTGAAAGAAAATGTTCCTACTAACTATTTACTCATCGGGATCAGGAACTTTGACTATAAATTAAATTTTTGAGTTCTAACTGATTAATATATTCAGTTGAAATTCACATGTGCAAACATAATAATATTCCTGATAATAATAATAATAATAATGTCCCTATCATAAACAGCACTATTAAGAGGGCTATGCCAAAAGTTTTTAGCAGCCCGTAAACCGTAAGGCAGAGGACAATGGAGTTGTTTTCATTCGAAAGAGCAATGTTTTTCGACCTTGGGACATGCACGCGCAGCCCCTGGCTAGCGGTGATCCGCCCACAGCGCGGTAAGAAAGCACAGGCAGTGCTGAGTCAGAGACGGTGCAAGATGGAGCTGTCACGCCGCAACTTTCGCGCCATGGTTTTTTACGGTTATAAAAAGGGTTTAAGTGCCGAAGAATGACATTCTTCTTTGCTGCGTGTTTTTGGTGAAGCTTCCCCTTCTAGGGCCACAGTTGGAAATTGGTTTCGCGACTTTTTCGAGGGGTCGGCAGTCAATTGAAGATGAACCTCGTCCCGGTTGGCCAGTAACAGCTGTGACTCCTGAAAAAATTGATGCTGTGAGGAAAATGATCAAAGAAGATCCACATCTTACATTTTGTGACATTGAAGGGACCCTAAATATTGGATCAACAGTGGCACATACCATCGTTCATTATCACTTAGGTCTTACTAAGAGATGTGCCCGTTGGGTGCCACATTCCCTGAGAGAAAGCCAAAAGGAGGCGAGAGTGGACTGGTGTCGTTTCATGCTCGAAAAATTCAATGGAGGGAAGTTCCAAGACACCTACAATATCGTCACAGGTGATGAAATGTGGGTCTACCATTATTACTCTGAAACGAAGAGACAGTTTTCTGTGTGATGCTTTCCAGGGTAGGAACCACCCACAAAAGTTCGACGAAGTCGGAGCTCTGGAAAAAAGATGGTGGCAACTTTTTTCACACAGATTGGGCATCTCACTTCTGTGACCTTGGACACACGCCGTACAGTCTATGCTGAATGGCACGTGAACGATTGTCTTCCAAAAGTCATCGCCACATGGAAGTCACAGCATCCAAAGTCCAAGAGTGGGCACCTTCTACTGCATCACGACAATGCATCTGCGCACAGGGCTGCCAGAACGATGGACTTTCTGGAGAAGTAAAAAGTGCGAGTGTTACCCCATCCCCCCTATTCACCTGATGTGGCCCCCTGTGACTTCTTTCTGTTCCCTAAAACTAAGGAAAAAATTCAAGGGCAGCGGTTTTCATCAATGAAGAGGCCATTGCAGCGTACGACAGTGCACTAAGTGACATCCCAAAACAAGCTTGGACTGACACATTTTCTAAGTGGTTTCAGAGAATGGAAAAATATATACATGCTAATGGAGAGTATTTTGAAAAGTTGTAAATGTTTTTTTGCAAATAAATTTTTCTTCACACATTCTGCTAAAAACTTTCGGCATAGCCCTCGTAGCAGTTTAGAGGCGACCTCTATGGTAAGATCCCAGTAAAATGGTCTATCGCCCTGACTTCTAATAATCAAAGTTAATTAATCATCACAAAAATGGAAAATAATCTCACCACTTGCCACACAGTTCTGTCAACATTATGGGCAGCACACAAACACCATGAAATCCAAGCGATTCAGGATAGTGGCAGTCTTTGCAAGTTCACTTCCTACTTTTACTGAATGAGTTTGGTAGGTACCTAGTTCTAACGTCATCTGAGGCAGCACATAAGCCGGCGTTTGATTGATGCGTACAGATTTATAACTCAGTGCATAGTATCTCTCTGCTGTCCCTCTGGACATATTTATATATGGGCGCAACAGCTCAAGGCATAGTCAGCAGCATCTATATGGCCACTTTCTCAGACGTATATTATTAAAAAAAAATAATTATCTAGTGAAACAATTTAAAATCTTTGTAATTTCTATATAATTAAAGTTGAATTTGCTTTAGTTACTGAAAAAATTTCAGTTCAACTGCATTTTAACTTTGCCATGTAGAAGTTTAGAACAGAAGCGACAGTAGAACATGACCTCTGAACTACTTCTTTAAGAGTCCTTGTATTGATTGTTATTTGCATTAAAATCTTGAAACTTGGTATAGTTGTATTATTTAATGAATGTAATCAAGTGCTGTAATTAGAACTTTGTATCATTAATACAAATATGATAATTAATCTTTTACAAGTAAGGATGTTCCTGTTCCAAATTTTGTTTTTAGTAAATTATTTGAAAACTAATAGAGGTAGCTTTATGGAGTCACAAAGTTAATGTTTTCATACAACACTGAGGCTACATACCAATTTTCATCTTTCTGAGCCTAATATGTAGCGCCTTCAGTTTTCGTAAAAATGCCGATTTTGACCAAAATATTGTTCTGATCAAGTTGAGACTTGTAACAGTTGATTATGAGATGCATTTGCACATTCTGAACAATTTTTAGCTTTCTAGCTGCATTATTTAGTGTCAGTTTATTTTCTTGAAACATTGGGTGAATAAATTTAGTTGAATACAATCATTCTGAGATTTAACAATTTTAACATTAAAATAAGCTGAGTAGCACAGTCGCCGTAGTGTAGTGGTTTTAATACTAGGCTGTTGCATGGAGGGTCGTGAGTTCAAAACTCACCTGAACTGTACAATTTTAATTTCTATATTCAGTTCAAGTACATTCTAGAAGTATCCACAAATGGCAAGAATCATTGTACTGGAATGTTCTGTAGCTGTATATATACAATGTATGTTGTGGCCATTCGCTCCATGCTCTTGTATGTGCAAGTGCTGAATAAACCTACGTTAAGTGAAGTTAGTGTTTGTTATTCATCTACTTACACCTTCTTCTATGTGACATTATTCTGGTGGAGGCACTGGGTATTGGAACTTATGATACCGCACATTATCGACGACACAGTGGCTGCCATCAGACACAGCTGCCATTTACATGGCGAGAAACCTGAGTTCGAGCCATATTCAACAGATCGCTATGTATCGGAGACAGAAGAAGAAGAGGACATTACGATGACAGCAACTGCGTGCCACCACATGAGACATCCTTCTGAGTTCTCTGGTGATGATGGCCAAGATCCAAACAAGTGGCTGAAGGTATATGAGAGTATAGTCAAATTTAACAAATGGGATGACACCGTGTGTTTGGCTAATGTATTTTTCTACTTGGAGAGCACTGCCAAACAATGGTAGGAGAACAATGAGGAGAAGTTCACAAGCTGGGAAGTATTCCAGGCGGAACAGCGCAAGTATTTTGACGACACACAATGACAGAAGTGCAAGGCTGAAGATAAATTGAAGTGCAGGGCACAGCATCCAGGAGAAACTACAGTATCCTACATTCAAGACGTCTTGGATCTGTATAAAATAGTGGATCCTAGAATGAAGGAGGAAGATAAGGTTGCACATCTCATGAAGGGTATTGCCGAGGACATATATAAAGCCAAACTCCTGAAGGAGGTTTCGACAGCAGACGACTTCATAAAATATTGTCAGTATATCGAGACAATGCATAAAAAAAGAATTACGCGCAAGAAGTTTGAACAGCTTCCAAACGTTGTATTGATGTCTGTGATGGAGGAAGAAACTGTTTTCACAAGTGTTCTGCGTCAGATAGTGAGAGAAGTAGTTCAGAAGGCACTTGGATCGCACAGCGAGTAAAAAACCGAAACGCTTCAAGAGATCACAATGAAGGAAGTGGAACCGATATTGAACCCAGTCTCTCGTCCTTCATTTCCCTTTAAAACGGTAAAAAAAATCAAGACCCAGGTGAAGTTATGTTCCTACAATGTCACATGAAGAACCTGTTTGGGCACCAAGGAAGACTGACATCTGGAGGACACAGGATAACCAACCAGTATGTTTCCACTGGAAATGACTGGGGCAGTGCGCTATTGTCGAGAAAGGTGGCGGATATTAGATGATGCCTGCACCAGAAGATTGCAGACCGATCTTAGCCGACGCCAACTCTGGGAAGGCGAAGATGAACAAGAAGATGTGGGTGCAGGACGATGTAGGTCACCATCGCCGCAAGCTAGCCGCTGGAGAGGACGCTCCCCAACACTCCGATCAAGGTCTCCATCACCGTTTAGAAGCTGCAGCCGATCACCTAGCCGCCGCAACATGGAAAACTACAGGGTGCGACCTTCCTTGGAGGTTGATCACTACAAAAATGACAGGAAACTACGTCGATATCCTCGTGGATGGCCGACCAGCCCAAGCTCTTGTGGACTCTGGAGCACCATATTCAGTCATTTCAGAGAAGTACCAGCGCCAGTTGCAGAAAGCCATATTTGTCAACAGTAAAACATCTCTGCAGAAGGTGGCTAATGGGAAATATGTAAAACCTACAGGAAGATGTGTCATTTGTGTGGATATAAGTGGCCATATACAGCCCTTAGAATTCATCGTCTTACAAGAATGTAGTCATGACGTCATTCTCGGATGGGACTTTTTGAAAGCTTCTCAGGCAATTATAAATTGTGGTCGCTCGAAGATTACATTAGATGAGATGAGATACTGTGGACAGGAAGATGTGCATCCAAGTGTGTGGAGACTGTGTGCTGGATGTAGTGATCATTCCTGCAGTCAGAGCTAGAAAGGTAACTGTCATGTGTCATGCCATGCATCAACCCATGGATCTTGTAGTGCAATGTAAGAGAAGCATACCACTGAAAAATAACTTGGTCATCCCAGCCTTTATCGTCTCGTTTAAGAATGGATTCGGTGAATTATGGATAGTTAACTGTCGCCAAGAACTGCACATCCTTCCAAGATGCATGTGCATAGCAAATGCTGAGCCGTTAATTGCAGAACATCTGAGCATCATAGAAACCTCCCATGCCGAGTCTGTGGACAAAATTAGTGCTAACACTACGAGACAAGATCTTCTAGCTCAACTATCACCAGATCTCACTAAGGAACAACAGAAGAAGCTACTTGCCATTCTTCAAGAGTTCTCTGAATGCTTCAATCCACAGGTGAAGAGAGAATTAGACAAATCGATGGTGAAGCACCAGATTAGCACTGGAGACCATCAACCAATAAGCCAGAAAGCATACTGTGTGTCAGCAACAGAATGTTGAATAATACGAGACAAGGTAGAGAAAATGATGAAGAATGACATCATTCAGTCTTCGCAGAGCCCATGGTCAGGAAGAAGAATGGCAGTTGGCACTTTTGTGTTGATTACAGGAAGCTTAATAAGATAACTAAAAAAGACGTTTACCCTCTTCCACAAATTGATGATACACTAGATTGTCTGAAGGGGGTTAAGTTTTTCTCTACCATGGACATGTACTCGGAATACTGGCAAATCGAAGTAGATGAGGCTGATCGTGAGAAAACTGCATTCATCACCCCCTGAGGGCCTATATGAGTTTAAGGTAATGCCATTTGGTTAGTGTAGTGTGCCAGCAACTTTTGAATGGATGATGGATAATCTTCTAAGTCACCTGAAGTGGACGATGGGTCTTTGTTATTTAGATGGCATTATAGTGTTCTCAGAGACATTTGATGAACACACAAAAAGCCTGAGGGCCGTTCTTAAGTGTCTCCAACAAGCCGGACTGAAACTTAATCCAAGAAAGTGTCTCTCTGGAGCAAACGAAATCAAAATACTTTGACACCTTGAGTCAAACGAAGTGTGCAGCCACACCCAGGAAAGGTGAGATCTATAACGGAATTTCCTATTCGTAATAGTACTAAATATGTGAGAAGCTTCCTTGGATTATGTTCTTATTTCCGTTGTTTTATGAAAGATTACTGTATCAAAGCTAGGCCGCTCTAAGAGTTGTTAAAAGCCGATGCTAAATTTATCTGGGGTGGTGCTCAACAAGATTCTTTTCATGTGCTGTGAAAAGCCCTGACAACTGACCCTGTACTTGGTCTGTATGATGAGAGAGCACCTACAGAACTACACACAGATGCCAGTGGGTATGGGATCGGTGATGTTCTGGTGCAAATTTCGAATGGAAAAGAGACGCAACAGGATGACTCGCCAGGTGGGCACTACGTCTTCAAGAGTATGATATTACCATGGTGTACAAAAGTGGAAGAAAACACCAAGATGCCGACTGTCTCTCAAGAAACCCTGTGCAAGACCATCAAGACTTTGATGAAGATAGGGACTGTCTCGCTGCACTCCAGGATCTCTCTGCTGAGCAGAAGAAGGACGCCAAGATATCTCAAATTATGCTTGCCTTAAATCGGTCAGAGTATGTGAAAGGACAATTTAATGTAGTTAATGGATTACTTTGCAAGAAAAACTTTGATCCATTTGGAAAGACGTGGCTACCAGTGAATCCTAAGCACATGCGCTTAGATGTTCTACAAAAATTCCATGACACACCTGAGGCCGGACAGTTAGGATTTATTAAGACATACAATAGGATCTGCAAGAGATTTTTCTGGCCAGGTTTATTTAGGAGTGTCTGTCACTATGTGTCGCACTGTCTGGAGTGCCAGAGGAGAAAGGCAGTTCCTCAGAAATTACGTGGCGGACTTATACCAATTCGACCAGCCGAAACACCTTTCCAGTGTGTTGGAATTGACCTCTTCAGATGATTTCCAATGTCTGCTAGTGGCAATAGATGGATTATTGTTTGCACTGATTATCTGACATTCTATGCCATTACAAAAGCCGTGAAAACAGCCAAAGCATTCAAGGTAGCCAAATTCATCGTGGAAGACATTGTATTAAAGCACGGTGCCCCAAGGTCGTTTATTACAGATCGAGGGAAAGTTTTTCAATCGAATCTTGTGACAGAGATAAACCATTGGTGCAACATTACTCATCAAATGACAACTGCCTACCATCCACAAACTAACGGGCTTACTGAACGGCTTAATAAGACCTTGGCCGACATGCAATCAATGTTCGTCAGTGTTGAACAGTGATGAGGTGCTACCTTTCATGACGTTTCCCTACAACACCGCCAAACAAAACACCACAGGATTTAGCCATTTTTCCTGGTCCATGGGTGTGAGGCAACTACGACAATGGACATTGTGTTTCCGTTACATCCTGATGATGTGGATGACAACTAAGTCGGCCAGGTGTTAATCAGAGCTGAGGAAGCTTGGCAGTTAGCTCGACTCCGCATGCTGCAGGCTCAAGAAAACGATCGCCGAAGGTATGACGTGAGCCACCACCCTGTTGTATACCAGCCTGGTGACCTCGTCTGGATCTTCCCTCCTGTTCAGAAGGTTGGTGTCTCTGAGAAGCTCCTCAGGTGCTACTTTGGACCTTATAAGGTTGTAAGACAGTGGTCTGATGTTACTTATGAAGTTGAAGATTTCGATCCCGACACAAGACGACGAAACATCAGAGATACAGTCCACATCCTTTGAATGAAGCCCTATAAGGGTCCTGCAACCCATGGTAAATTCAAAGCTCCAGCAACAGGTAACAAGCGGAAAGGTGACGAAGAACATAGCGGCAATGGAAGTTCTAAGAAGATCACCGCCAGGGTGAACATCAGTCATCGGGAGTCGGAGTATGCAGGACCAATGACTCATTCCCGGACTAGGATGACGTAACACCAAGACGCTGTTCTCTTAAGGAGGGAGCAATGTTGCAGAATAAGCTGAGTAGCACAGTCGCTGTAGTGTAGTGGTTGTGATACTAGGCTATTGCATGGAGGGTCGTGAGTTCAAAACTCACCTGAACTGTAAAATTTTAATTTCTATATTCGGTTCGAGTTCATTCTCGAAGTATCCACAAATGGCAAGGATCATTATACTGGAATGTTCTGTAGCTGTATATATACCGTATGTGTTCTGGTCGGAGGCAGTTCACTCCACACTCTTGTATGCGCAAGTGCTGAATAAACCTTCATTAAGTGAAGTTAGTGTTCGTCATTCATCTGTTTACACCTTCTTCTACGTGACAATATACTGAAGAATATACTGACAAAGTTTAGAAAAGGTACATTAATTTTAATTCCATTCTTAGATTATGACGCAATACTTTGTGTGCTACACACAGGCACATTATGACGATGTCTCTCTAGTAACAGTGAACTGGGGTAAGTCCCAGCACACTTGCTCGCCTCTGTATCTCTCAAATGATACAGCACTTGTTTCATCACACATTGTACCAACATTGCTTTTTTTAACCATGCAAAGTCTTGGCAATGAGGAATTAATACCTTTATTGATTGATCTGGGAAAGAAACACATATTTTTTCTTACCATAGGACAGTTAGTGTATCACAGACTGAAGCATTGAGTGTTGTATGGAGCATAAGCAGTGGCCTGGGAATGTAAGTGTGTTATCTGTATGGAAGAAGGAATATGGTTCAAGTCCTTATGTGATACACAGCTGTAGTTGTACCAAAGGAAAATTCAGCTGAGGAGACTAATAAATTATGAGACGGAATTGGTGGCCGGTCATACCTTCAGGAGCTGGTAATGCTGTACACATATGAGGGTAATCCCAAAAGTAAGGTCTCCTATTTTTTTTATAAGTACATAGACCTGTTTATTGCTACAATGGTTTACATCAGTTTACAGCTTGAAGATTTAGTTATTTTTCGACATAATCACCATTTCTGTCGATGCATTTTTGTAGACGCTGTGGCAGTTTTGCATTCCCATGTAATACCAGCTCACTGCCACCCTTTTCAGAAAGTTATGAACTGGCGTGATTGTTGCTTGGTCTCAGGTGTAAAGTGGTATGCCCAGGTTTCGTCATCCATGACAACTGAGTCCAGAAAGTTGTACTGTTCAGCTGCAAGGCGGTGAGGAAATGTGCGGGAAGCATCAACTCGTTGCCGCATGTGGTCCTCAGTCAGCCTGTGGGGCATCCATCTTGCACACACCTTTCGGTAGTTCAATGTTTCCGTTAAAATTCTGCGAGTGGCGCTTTGGGAAACCTCAGGAATCAACGTGCAGAGATAATCCAGGGTGATCCACTGATCTTCACGCATGCTTTGCTCAACCTTCAACAATGTCTCCTTAGAAATTGATGGTCTCTGCTTCTTTGTTTGTCGTGAATTTCGGTTCGACCAGCTGCAAACTCTCTACATTACTTATGAGCATTCTTGACATCCATGCACGACTCTCTATACACTTCCATCAATTGGCGATGGGTTTCAATCAGCACAGTGCCCTTTGCATTCAAAAGCCAAATAACTGAGCAATTCGCACTTGGGGGTAATATCCAATGGGAGCTCCATTCTCAACAGCTGCCAAGCCAAGACTGAGCGCATCAGTGTGACGTGCGCATGTTTACCCACAGCGCGTGAAGCACTCTTCGTAACAGTGTGACCAACTGCCACACAGAGTTCTGTACTTATAAAAAAATAGGAGACCTTACTTTTGGGATTACCCTCGTATAAAAGCGATGAATTTCCTAGCTTCAGAACAGAAAGTTGGTTCCTCAGAGAAGTGAGAGAGATACTTTGGGTAACATTAAAATGAAAGGACAGGTCACTTAGACCCAGGATAAGAGGGATCCATTTGTAGGGAGGACAAGTGTAGACAAGGATGAAGATGCAGGAATCAGAGAGAGTAGGTCAGATACGGTAAGCAGTCAACAAGCTTCTATCCAGACACGATAAGGTGAGAGTGAGAAGTAAAGCTAGATTAAGGGGAAGAGAAATTAATAAAGTAGTTCACAAAATATATATATATATATATATATATAAAAAAACAAAGATGAGGTGACTTACCGAACAAAAACGCTGGCAGGTCGATAGACACACAAACAAACACAAACATACACACAAAATTCAAGCTTTCGCAACAAATTGTTGCCTCATCAGGAAAGAGGGAAGGAGAGGGGAAGACGAAAGGAAGTGGGTTTTAAAGGAGAGGGTAAGGAGTCATTCCAATCCCGGGAGCGGAAAGACTTACCTTAGGGGGAAAAAAGGACAGGTATACACTCGCACACACGCACATATCCATCCACACATTTTTTCCCCCTAAGGTAAGTCTTTCCGCTCCCGGGATTGGAATGACTCCTTACCCTCTCCTTTAAAACCCACTTCCTTTCGTCTTCCCCTCTCCTTCCCTCTTTCCTGATGAGGCAACAATTTGTTGCGAAAGCTTGAATTTTGTGTGTATGTTTGTGTTTGTTTGTGTGTCTATCGACCTGCCAGCGTTTTTGTTCGGTAAGTCACCTCATCTTTGTTTTTATATTTAATTTTTCCCACGTGGAATGTTTCCTTCCATTATATATATATATATATATATATATATATATATATATATACATATATATATATATATATATATATATATATATATATAGTGTGTAATGAAAAAAGACAAGGGCCATATGTTAATGGAAATTTAAATCAAGGAGGATGACAGGATACAAAGATGTGTTAGAGGGCAATTTGCCAAGAAGCTAGGTACTAGGTGTCCCCAAGGCAGACAGTTCTTCTATACCCATTCATACATTCAGCCAATTTAGTGGTAGTCCAGCCTTTTTTGAAACACTTTTCGATAGACATAATTATATTGACGACATACGCATTTATAAAAGCAACTCTGTCTTTGATGTTGTAGGCTTTGGCAGGGGTGAGGCTTGAGTGGGTATTCATGGGTGGGTATATGGGGTATGTTTTACAATGGAGATAATTACAGGGGGGTATAATCTTGGAGTAGGGATAATCATTTGGAATGTGATAAGTTTTGACTGAAATGTTGCAGAGGTTAAGGCAGAAACAACAAAGCAACTACCTCAGGCCCTAATTCAGAAGAGCGAAGGTAAACCCGGTCATTTGCATTCTGGCAGACCAGGACATCATGCAGGGAATTTTCTCTCACAAGTTAAAATCCGCTTCATACCTAATCAACAGAAGTGCCAAAAATCTAAACTGCTGTGCATTGAACTGGAATACCTAAAAGGACATGCAGAGGAGCTTGCACAGTCACTAGATACTAACACAGAAACATGGGAAGAGCTTCTTGGAACCATCCAGCAGTCATAAAGAAAAACAAAAACGATTAGAGGAAACTGATAATGATTTTAAAAGAAACAGTACGAGAAACTTTTATAGGACATTTAGGGCAGAACTAGCAACCTTCAAGCCATCCACTCTTTGATTTTGGCACCCTGATGGGACACTTGAGACGAATACTAAGGCCGACTGTGAAATCCTGATACAGCATTTCGCAAAGTTACACAACTGTGAACCACCTGCAGACAAACTTGACTTCCATGTTGTGACCCCGAACCAGGATTAAACTTTACCTATGCATGAGGAGATACAAAACATTGTATCACATCTGAAAAACAACAAAGCACCAGGAGAAGACGGTGTAATTGCCAAAATGCTCAAGATTGGAGGTGAACTCTTGGCTGACAGACTAAAAACTAGGTGAACTCTTGGCTGACAGACTAAAAACTATCATTGCAAATATATGGGAAAGTGAAATCATACCAGCAGATTGGAAAACTGCTTTGATTCACCATCTACACAAAAAGGACGACAAGATTGATCCCAACAACTATCAAGGCATTTCACTCCTATCAGTCGCTTACAAATTCTCTCACATGCTCTTCTCACCAGATTAGAACACCAGATCGGTGAATATCAGGATGGCTTCCGCCCACATCAATCCTGCACAGAACACATCTGCAACCTGAAGATGATACAGCAACACTGTCAGTCGAACCGCACAGTAGTCAGCTTCGTAGATTTCCAGAAAGCATATGACTCAATTCATCGCACCAGTCTGTTCAATACACTTCGGGAATATGATGTAGAAAATAAAACCACTTCATTAATTGAGCAGACTTTAACAGACGCAACCTCAGAAGCAAAATTCATGGAAGAAATTTCTGAACCTTTTCAAATTAGGACAGGAGTGAGAGAGGGAGATGGGTTGTTCCCATTCATCTTTAACCCGGTACTGGACAAGATTATCAAGATGCAGGTGAAAGAAATACCTGGAATAAATATGGGAATAAAGGACAAACGAATCAATATAAGATGCCTTGATTTTGCTGATGACCTAGCAATAATTATGTGGACTCCCGAGGAAGCCAAACATGCCATTGAGAAACTTCATGAGATTGGCATCAAAACTAGACTCCAAATTTCTTGGGAGGAAACACAATTCATGGACTCCAAAACTTCAAATTTTAAACCACTTGCAACAAAATATGGTGACATCAAACAAGTTAAGTACTTCGTGTACTTGTGCGAAATGATCAGCAACACTGGCAACAAAGAACTACCTCATAAAACATGAGCAGAAAAATTACATAAAGCTTATACAATGACCTGGAACACATACAATACGAAATCATTATCCATCCAAGCCATACTTCACCACTATCATACAGTCACTCTTCCAGAAGTGCTCTACACAATTGAAACATCATCATTAACCATCAACATCAAGGACACTGTGAAAATGGAAATGCAAGTACTCAGGAAAATATTTGTACCCAAGATTCAAGGTGGTATCTGGATGCGCAAAAGCTCTGAAGAACTGTACTCAAGGACTGAACGTTTCACACATCAGCTGCATGGAAAAGACAATTGAAATTCTACAGCCATTTAGGAAGAATGAACGTCTCTAGAATGACCAAGAAAATCTTCCTTATCATCAAAGGAACTTGCCAAACCAGGGCACGGTGGCTAACAGAAATCCAAAGTGACCTCAAAGAACTTGGTATTGACCCACTAGAAACCACACAGACTGAGTACAGACAGAAAATCAACTCTCATAAGTTCACAACCAAAAACCTGGCAGAAAAGAATCTGAAACTGAAAAACGCATGGGCACAAGGAAGAAGACAGGCCCATAGTGAAAGGATGATGAACTTTTGGGAAGAAAAGAAGAACAAGAAAGCTAGGAAGACCAGTGCTAATTAATGATTCCACATGCTCATTAGAGGGTGAGACCAATAAATAAATAAATAATAATAATAATAGGTCTTCTAACAATCATGTAAATCACAGAAATAATGATAGTGGGAACTTGAATGTTTGAAGTATGGAACTTCAGAATACATGACCTAATTATCTTGGTCAAAACCGTGGCACAGGAAGGGGAGGTACACGGCCATCGCACTTTCACGGTAATTATTATGACGGAGGCCAAAATATAAATAATGTACCGTTGAGGCAAGACAGACAGCAGAATTCTCCCTTTCTGACTCTGAATCAAATGAACACAACAGACCACTTGTGGGAAACTAAGTCCTGTCTATGAGGAAACGGGCACTCACAAGGCAGAAATAGTAACACAGCCAGTAACTAAAACACTTACCACAGTCAGTCAGCACTTGCAAACTGATAGCAGAGATGATGAAACAGGAACAGACAGTACCAGTGATGTGCTAAACCACTCGCATTATATAGCTGACAGCAATTTGGACACATTAGAAAAATGGGTCAAGAAGGGGTAAGAAAACATTACAAGCAATAGGGAGGAACAAATTAACATGTTTGAATCAGATTAGGGCAACAATGAAGTAAAGGCTTACATCTTTGACAATAATGGCAATCTGAAGGCTGCAGTTTCAGTAGACGAAGCGGAGTCAGCTTTGCAAGGTTCTGAAGAGGAGTAGTTGGTGGATGAAGGGGCTAGCAGTAATAATGAGGTCAAGGAACCTATTAGCTGTATTGACTTGCCACAAACTGTAAAATCCGACAACAGTATTACAGATAGCAATGTTGCACAGGGACGCATTTGCTCAGCGATAGAGAGTAGTTTAGCTGATGTGCAACAAATGATAGTACAGAAAGTCGTCAAGTGTTTTAATTTAAAATTGGTGGACAGGTTGGAAAAGGCAACTGAAAATGTAGAGATTGATGTCCCCGTGAATCTGAATGTAAATGTACTTGTAATTGAACAAAATACTTTAGCTGGAAACAGATTGAAAAGGATTTCTTAGAAGACTTTTATGAGGAATATGTTCAGACTAGAATAACTCATCCTATTATAAAAACTAACATCTCAGGAGTAATTGTGCGTTGTCTTCTTGACAGTGGCAGTGAAGCAAGTGCATTGTCCCAAGTATTCTTCGATTTCATTCCCAATAAGAGTGAATTAACTGTCATGAAAGTAAGTGGTTTAAGAATAATAGGTGCAACTGGAAAAGTTTCTAGACCAGTACGGCATGAAGCTTTGATACCACTTGGTGTGACATAATAATAAACCAATGGCCATTAAAATTGCTAACCCACGAAGATGACGTGCTACAGATGCGAAATTTAACCAACAGGAAGAAGATGCTGTGATATGCAAATGATTAGCTTTTCAGAGGATTCACACAAGGTTGGCACTGGTGGCGACACCTACAATGTGCTGACATGAGGAAAGTTTCAAACCGATTTCTCATACACAAACAGCAGCTGACCGGCGTTGCCTGGTGAAACGTTGTAGTGATGCCTCATGTAAGGAGGAGAAATGCGTACCATCACGTTTCCGACTTTGACAAAGGTTGGATTGTAGCCTAACGCGATTGCGGTTTATCGTATCGCGACATTGCTGCTCATGTTGGTCGAGATCTAATGACTGTTAGCAGTTTATGGAATCAGTGAGTTCAGGAAGGTAATACGGAACGCCGTGCTCAATCCCAACTGCCTCGTATCACTAGCAGTCGAGATGACAGGCATCTTATACGCATGTCTGTAACAGATCGTGCAGCCACGTCTTGATCCCTGAGTCAACAGATGGGGATGTTTGCAAGACAACAACCATCTGCACAAACAGTTCGATGATGATTGCAGCAGCATGGACTATCAGCTCAGAGATTATGGCTGTGGTTACCCTTGACGCTGTATCACAGACAGGAGCACCTGCGATAGTGTACTCAATGACGAACCTGGGTGCACGAATCGCAACACGTCAATTTTTTGGATGAATCCAGGTTCTGTTTACAGCATCATGGTGGTCGCATCCATGTTTGGCGACATCGTGGTGAACTCACATTGGAAGCGTGTATTCGTCATCGCTATACTGGCGTATCACCCGGCATGATGGTATGGGTTGCCATTGGTTACACGCCTCGGTCATCTCTTGTTCGCATTGACGGTACTTTGAACAGCGTACGTTACATTTCAGATGTGTTACGACCTGTGGCTCTACCCTTCGTTCGATCCCTGCGAAATCCTACATTTCAACAGGATAATACACGACCGCATGTTGCAGGTCCTGTATGGGCCTTTCTGGATACAGGAAATGTTCGACTGCTGCCCTCGCCAGCACATTCTCCAGATCTCTCACCAACTGAAAACGTCTGGTCAATGGTGGCTGAGCAACTGGCTCGTCACAATACGCCAGTCACTACTCTTGATGAACTGTGGTATCGTGTTGAAGCTGCACGGGCAGCTGTACCTGTACGCGCCATCCAAGCTGTTTGACTGTTGTTCTGGGTACTGATTTCTCAGGATCTATGCACCCAAATTGCCTGAAAATGTAATCACATGTCAGTTTTAGTATAATATATTTGTCCAATGAATACCCGTTTATCATCTGCGTTTCTTCTTGGTGTAGCAATTTTAATGGCCAGTAGTGTAGATCATCCTCGTTTAATCATGCTCAGTGTAAGTGCTAAGATGTTAACTGGCACAGATCGCTTAAAAAAAATACCAAGGAATGACTGATTTTGACCAGAACCACTCAGTATTAACCTTACCTGATTCTCAGGTAACTACAGAACCTTTCATAGGAAACTATATAGGCAGTAATAATGAAGCATGGGAACTGCCTATTAGACTAATGAGGACTAAAGGGTACTTGCAAGAAGATACTGAATTCAATAATAATGTGCAAGATGCAATGCGAAAGGGGACTATATCCTGGATGAAATAGAGGCTAAGAGACAGTCAATAGATCAAATTTCTCATAAAAGAGCTTTGGACAGAGAAAGATGGCATGATGCAAAATTTTCCTCCACTAGTTTCAGCATTTGTGAATCAGTGTTAGTCAAAACTAAATAGAAATCTAAGAAAATTTCAGTGGAAACAACGAAGTTTACGCACGTTTATCATGGACCACTCAGGATAATAGGTAAGCCTTATGCAAATGCATACCATTTTGAACACCCAAAAAGAAAGAAAGAACTAGGTCTACAAAACACTGTAGATCTGAAGCGTTTGAGAAGTGACAGTAATTAGTTTCTGTAGGGAGTCTGCCACTCTTCGGTGGATACACAGTTTGGTATACTGTGCACTCTCAGGTGGCTGAAACTTTATTTCCCTTTCACGTTTCATTCTCTTCTTCTGACCTATCTATACTAGATCTTGTAAGCAGTCTGTCACTCTTTGATCGATACACTGTTGGGCGTACTGTGAGGTTCCAGCTGGATGAAACTTTATTTCCCTTTTAAGTTTCATTCTCTTCTTCTGTCCTATCTACACTAGATTCTGTAGAGAATCCGCCACTTTTTGGTGGATTCACGAGTTTGTAATTCCCTTTCAAATTTCATTTTCTTCTTCTGTTCTGTCTATAATAAGAAAGGAATGTGTGTCTTCATGTTGTATATACGCTATTGGTTTGTAATGTCTTCCTAGTAAATAAGAATAATTCCCAAATGTGATTATACCTGAATGATGAATTACAATAGAACAAGAGAGCTAATTTGTATAAGTAAATTTTAAATGTTAACCTTCATCTGGCCGCGCACGCAATGGTTCAACATCTTTTTCAAAAAAACCTCATGAAAATTTCATTTGGCTGGTCTGAGTTGGTCAGGAGGGGGAGTATTCTCTAGTTACACCATATGGCAGCAGAGAGAAACAACAGTGTGCAGATTCAGACAAGTCACCCTCCTCAGTCATAGTTCTCACAAGTTCTTGCAAGTGCCGGCTGCCGGTAGATTACCGTTGTACACCCATATACATTTTCTTTTTTTCACCTTCCATCCAAGTGAAATGTAAGTATCATTTGTAAATAATTTTTTAAAGTATGTAGCTTTTTTGACAAAAATAATGTTTCATAGACTTTTACCTACACAGTTTCATATCATAATCAATAAGGAACCTTCTCCTAGCTTTTATTTTATTACAATGTTTATGAATTTCCAATTCTTAGAGAATTGTCTCTCATTTCTTAGGGAACATTTTCACAAGCCAGAGGATATACTCCGATTTCTCCAAGAACTTGAGGATGAGACGGAAGAAGAGTGTGAAAGACAACGGGATGAACACCAACAAGAAGAGGAAATCGACAATTGAAACAATACAGATTTTGTGCCTGCATCTATTGAAGAGGAGCACAACAACAGTGACTCGGAGAAAGAGTTATCTGAAGCGACAGAAGAGCTTCTTGTCGAGAATGACACAGATATTCTGGGTATGCGAGACTTGATATTTTTAATTGAAAAGACAATGAAACAATTTGGGCTAACAAGCCTATTTTACCAAAAGCAAAGACCAAGTCCAAAACCATTACAAAAACAATTCCTGGCCCCAGAGGACAGGCTAGGAACATAACTAAACTAGAATTTTTTTATGAAATAATATCTTTAGAAATTATCGATGAGATGGTTAGATGCACTAATATTTTCATTGCTCAAATGAAAAATGAAGTCTTCCAACAATACAGTTCGAGAAAGAGACTTCAAGGGCGGAAATAAAAGCAGTGCTTGGGGATTTATTTTTGATAGCTGTGAAACATGGAAACCGGGCTGATTTTTCCGAGTATTTCACGAGCGATGGAACAGGACTAATGATTTTGTGCGTTAATTTTAGCGATCGTAGATTTTGATTCTTGTTCACTTTTCTTGTCAACTGCCAAAAAGCCTACAACGTTGAGGAAAGTGTAACGGTTGACGAAATAAAAGCATGAAGGCTTTACCAGAAGAAATAAAGCAGCGCTGGGGGCTTTATTTTTGATAGCTGTGAAACATGGAAACCGGGCTGATTTTTCCGAGTATTTCATGAGCGACGGAACAGGACTCATGATTTTGTACGTTAATTTTAGCGATTGTAGATTTTGATTGTTGTTCACTTTTCTTGTCAACTGCCAAAAAGTCTACAATGTTGGGGAAAGTGTGATGGCTGACGAAATGTTAGTGGCATTCCGTGCTTGCTGCAGTTTTATTCAATACATGGCCAAAAAGCCAGCTAAATATGGCCTCAAAGTTTATGCTGTGTGTGATTCACAAACTTTTTACACATATAATATGATGATTTACTGTGGGATACAAAAGCCTGGGCCATACTTCACTTCCAACAGGCCATTTGACATTGTCAAAAATCTGGCTGAACCACTCATAAAAATCAATCGAAACATAACCACATAATTGGTTCATTAGTTATCTTTTGGCTGAATATCTATTATCGGTCAGAATTATTTTCTTCGGGACTTTGAGAAAGAATAAGGCCAAAATCTCAACTGAATTTTTGACAGAAAATAAAAAAACTTTTTCCTGGCAGTTATTTATTTGTATGCAATGACATGTCAAGTTTGGTCTCTTTTGCTACTAAGAAGCAAAATGTTGTTCTGGTTTTGTCAACTTTACATGACTGAAATGAACTGGATGATAAAACTGGTAAGCCAATTCAAATTATGGATTACAATGCCACGAAAGGGGATGTGGACACAGGCGACCTTGTGTGTTCAAGGATTTCAACTTCTAGAAGAACTAAAAGATGGCCAATGACAATTTTCTTCATATGGATATTGCCGGAATAAACTCCTTGTGAATTTACCAGATGAACAAGCCCTTGGAATCCTTAGTGAGGTGGAAATATATCTCTGACCTGGCTGTGGAACTAATGGATGAAAATTTGAGGGAACGAGCAAAAACCCTATCACTCCCTAAAGATTTGAGCATTTTTCTTGGTGTCTACCATGAAGAAAAAAGAAGAAGAAATCTAGTTCCAGAAAAAACAATATAACTTGACTAAGGTGTAAATCTCATGACAACAGTGTTTGCCAAAAACACTCAGTTCCTACATTTAATAATTGTTGTAATAATGTGAATGACACAGATAAAGGCTGATAATTTTGTTAAAAGTTTATTTTTTTTCTTTCATTGTCCGTATTTTTTAATTTTGTGATCCTTATCTACCTATTTTGTTCTAATCCACGTAATTCGTAGATTTTATTGTAGTATGATATTTTATAGTATTTATAAATTTATGATGTGAAATGTCACACTTTTTATGCATTTTGCTAAAGTTACAACAAATTTTATTCTGTTGTTCAAGTTCCATTTTTTTCCTTCAAGGTCCATTATTTTATACGTCAATGTGTTTTTAAAAAGAAAACATTACCAGTTTAGGTAATTTTAGACTGATAATTGAGCAAAGAAGATGAAAAAATGGTGATTTGGTAAATAACTGTCATGCACCGCTCACCCTAAGGTAGGTTGTGTGCCCTGAAGAAGGTTAAAATCTCAAAGAGTAACATTTGAGCACCAATGATTGAAAAATAATGGTTCACATAAATAAATAATAAATGAAACAATGGAAAATCCAGGATGGAATGTAACAATGTAATGAAAAGGATTCTTGCTACTCACCATATAGCAGAGATGTCGAGTTGCGAAAAGCCACAAAGACAGAAAAAGTTAACTTTTGGTGAACAAGGCTTTGTCAAAACTAAATACCACACACACACACACACACACACACACACACACACACACACTCTGGCAGCTCGAGCCAGACTGTAAGCACCAGGGCATTATGGGAGAGGCAACTGGGTGGCGGGATGGACGAGACGGGGGAGGGATAGCAGGGTAGGGGTGGGGGACAGTAAAGTGCTGCTGGCAGCGTGTAGGGATGAGGTGGAGAGTAGATGCGTAGATGCCGTCAGGAAGTTAGATGGAAGGTTGGGGAGAGAAAGGGGGGGGGGGTAGTGAAAAAAGGAGAGAGGTAAAAAAACTGGGTGCTTTGGTGGAATAGACAGCTGTGTAGTGTTGAATGAGAACAAGGAAGCGCCTAGGTAGGTAAGGACAATGCCTGACAAAGGTTGAGGCTAGAAGGGTTACATGAACATAGGATACATTGCAGGGGAAGTTCCCGCCTGCGCAGTTCAACAAAGCTGGTGTTAGTGGGAAGCATCCAGACAGCACAGACTGTGAAGCAGTCACTGAAATGAAGGATGTCGTGTTGCACGGCGTGTTCAGCAACAGGATGGTCCAGTTGTTTCTTGGTCACAGCTAATCGGTGGCCATTCATGAAGACAGACAGCTTGTCGGTTATCATGCCCATGAAGAATGCAGCACTGTTGTTACAGTTTAGCTTGTAAGCACTGTTGTTACAGCTTAGCTTGTAGGTCACATGACTAGTTTCACAGGTAGCCCTGCCTTTGATGGAATAGGTGACGTTTGCAACAGGACTGGAGTAGATGGTGCTGAGAGGATGTATAGGACAGGCATTGCATCTAGGTCTATTACAAGGATATGAGCTGTGAGGCATGGGGTTGGGAGCAGTGATCATGTAGAGATGGATGAGGATATTGTGTAGGTTTGGTGGGTGACGGAATATCACAGTGGAAGAGGTGGGAAGGATCTGGGTACAAATTTCTCATTTCAGGGCATAATGAGAGGTAGTCGAAATAATGCCGGAGAATGTAATTCATTTGCTCCAGTCCTGGATGGTACTGAGTCACGAGGGGAACACTTTGGGAAGTGTTGGGTGACTGGAAAGATAAGGCAGAGGAGATCTGTTTTTGTACAAGGTTGGGAGGGTTATTATGATCTGTAAAGGCTTCGGTGAGGTATTTGGTATACATCGAGAGGGACCGCTCATCACTACAGATGCACTGGTCACAGGTGGCTAGGCTGTATGGAAAGGTTCTTCTTGGTATGGAATGGGTGGCAGCTGTCGAAGTGGAGGTTTTGCTGGTAGTTGGTAGGTTTGATATGGACAGAGGTACTGATATAGCCATCTTTGAAGTGAAGGTCAACATTGAGGATGGTGGTATGAAGAGTTGAGTAGGGCCAGAAGAAATGAATGGGGCAGAAGGTATTGATGTCATGGAGGAATGTGGACAGGGTGTTCTCACCCTCGATCCATATCATGAAGATATCAATGAATCTGAACCAGGTAAGAGGTTTGGGATTATGGGCGTTTAAGAAGGATTCCTCTTGATGGTGTAAAAATATGTAAATAACATAGAATCATGTCCAAAAAAACTTCTTAAAAATACATTCAAACACATGGGAAAAATCACGAAAAGGATGAAATAAAGGTAAACAAGATGAAATCTGATGGAGTAGGCCAATAGTTAAAGGTGAAAACCATCTGAAACAGGCATGAAGTCACAATGAGATCTAAGTGTGGCCCCACTGAAATAATCACTACTCTCAAAAACCAACACCTTCAGCCTATTTCCCGCAACTTACCGTCTTATATAAAAGATACCAACCATTTTCTCCACTGGCTCTCCACAGTTCCATCCCTTTACCACATGGGGCACTGCTTGTCACGGTTCATGCCACCTCCCTTTACACTAACATCCTAATACCCATGGCCTTACCACTATTGAATACTACCTTTCCCAACATCCAACAGATTCTAAACCAAACACCTCCTTCCTAGTCACCACAACCAAGTATATCCTCAACCACAATTACTTCTCCTTTAAAGGCATTATCTACAAACAAATCTGGGGTAAGGCCATGGGCACCCACATGGCACCATCCTTCGCCAACCTATTCATGAGGCATCTATCCTTTCTAAACAAGCAGAATCCCAAACCTCTCATGTGGTTCAGATTCACTGATGACATCTTCGTGATATGGATCAAGGGTGAGGGCACACTATCCACATTTCTCCAGGACCCTCATTCATTTTACCTGGTCCTACTCAACCCTTCCAGCCATCATCATGAATGTTGACCTCCAATTCAAAGATGGCTATATCAGTACCTCTGTTCATGTCAAACCTATAAACCACAAGCAACACCTCCACTTCGACACCTGCCATTCATTTCATATCAAGAAGTCCCTTCCATACAGCCTAGCCACCTGTGGTCATCGCATCTGCAGTGACGAGCAGTCCCTCTCCAAATATACCGAGGATCTCACTGAAGCCTTCACTGACCATAATTATCCACCCATCCTTGTACAAAAACAAATCTCCCGTGCCTTATCTTTCCAGTCTTCCAACACTTCCCAAAGTCCCACAGTCCGGCCACAGAGGAGCATTCCGCTCATAACTCGGAACTATCCAGGACTGGAGCAACCGCCAGGTTTCTGACTACCGCTCGTTGTGCACAGAAATGAGAAATGTCCTGCTAACCATCCTTCTCATCCCTTCCACAGTGATATTCTGCCACCCACCAAACCAACAAATATCCTTGTCCATCCCTACACAACCCCTGCCCCCAACACCTTGCCTCATGACTCATATCCCTTGTAATAGACCTAGATGCAAGACCTGTCCCATACATTCTCCCACCACCACCTACTCCACTCCGGTTACAAACATCTCCTATCCCATCAGAGGCAGGGGTTCCTGTGAAATCAGTCACATTATCTACAAGCTACGCTGCAACAACAGTGCTGCATTCTTCGTGGGCATAACAACCAACAGGCTGTCTGTCATCACAAATGGCCATCAACAAACTGAGGCCAACAAACAACTGCACCACCCTGTTGCTGAGCATGCCCCCTCAACACGACATCCTGCATTTCAATGACTGCTTCACAGCCTGTGCCATATGGATGCTTCCCACCGACACCGGCTTTTCTGAACTGCACAGGTGGGAACTCTCCCTGCAGTATATACTATGTTCAAGTAACCCTCCTGGCATCAACCTTCATAGGCACTGTCCTCACCCCTCTAGCCCTCCCTGTTCCCATTTCAGCACTACACAGTCCTCTATTCCATCAGAGTACCCAATCTTCTTACTACTCCCTTTTTTTGCTAGCCTCCTCCCCCCTCTCCTCCACTCTCCGTCTAACCTCCCGACTGCACCTAGCTGTCCCACGCTCCCAGCAGCACTTTACCATCTCCCACCTCTACCCTGCTATACCTCTCCCTCCCCACCCCAGCGTCCTACTTACCCCAACCCGGTTGCTTCTCCCATACTGCGCTGCTGCTCACAGTCTGGCTCGAGCTGCCAGATGCCAGAGACTGTGGTCATGTGCGTGTTAGTTGTGTTTGTGCACGTCGTTTTTTTTTTTTTTGGGCAGAGGCTATGTTGGCCAAAAGCTAACTTTCCAACAGTCTTTTTTATTGTGGCTTTCTGCAACTCAGCATCTCTGGTATATGGTGAGTACCGACTATCCTTTTCATCGCATTGGTAAATAATAAACAGTATCCACAAAAAGGATTAATAATAGTAAAACACTAATACTTTGCATTAAAAGAAGTACCGGAAGCTGAACATTTTTTAAAATCTGAAGCAATGAACTCTGTGTAAATTAACAGTTTTCAGTTTGAAGTAAAACTGTCTGTAGGTAAGAAGGTAATAAAATGGTGCGACTAGAAGCACGTCAAATGTTTTGACATTAACTAAAGGACATGTGTGGAATTGGTGTGAGGATCACACTAAAAATACATGTAAATAATGAGGTCAGTAGGCTGATGAAGATAAAAGCAATGAAAAAGTGTCGATACATATGAATACATGAAAATAAGGAGAAACAGGAGAAATTAAGTCAATAGGCTGATGTATATGGTAAAGTCGTGAAAACTGATGAGTAATTCCCTCACATCTCATAAAAAGGTTGAGAAATGTGTAATCTTGCGTAAGGCAGATATTGGAGAAGGAATGAGAAAGACAGATCTTCAAGGCAACCTCCCCTTTCCCTTCTGTAGCTGAGTATCATGAAGAATGACAAAGTGACTTCCCACCTGCTACCTCAAATCTTTTAGTGAATGTGGTTCATACAGTCGCTCACAGTGATGCCTATGACTGTGACTAAATGAGTGAATACTGTGAAGTAAAATGTTTTGTGTTTCTCTTTCAGGTAAAGACCGAAAAATCTAAATCACAAAAGTAATTTAGCAATAATCAAAAATTTTATTTCATATTTCTATGTTATTTTATGTGTGCATGTATATGTGTATGGTTAATTTTCATGGGTGTAGTATTAAGAAAAGTTTGCTAAAATCAATTACATTTGAGAGTTGTCAGCTAAAGTAACATCCCGTGTTTCTATTATTATTATTTCTTTCCATTCTCAGACATTATGTCTGGTTAAAAATGGAAAGTGACGCGGAACTTGATCAAGTGTGACTTCCTTTTAACTGCACGGTATATGTTACATTGCATTTAGGAACTTTCGGGTAATTGAACATGTATCAATAATTACAGATTTCTGTAGTTGTATATATACATTTGGATGTAGCTGTATTGTGTTGATGTACTGATGGATATTGTGTGGTATGACTCCTGTAGTTGATAGTATAATCGGTATAATGTCAACTTTATCCTGATGCCACATGTCCTTGACTTCCTCAGCCAGTTGGATGCATTTTTCAATTTTTTCTCCTGTTATCTTTTGTATATTTGTTGTATTGGGTATGGATATTTCGATTAGTTGTGTTACTTTCTTCTTTTTATTGGTGAGTATGATGTTTGTTATGTGGTGTTATTTTATCTGATATAATGGTTCTGTTCCAGTATAATTTGTATTCATCATTCTCCAGTTAATTTTGTGGTGCATACTTGTATGTGGGAACGTGTTGTTTTATTAGTTTATGTTGTATGGCAAGTTGTTGATGTATTATTTTCGCTACATTGTCATGTCTTCTGGTGTATTCTGTATTTGCTAGTATTGTACATCCACTTGTGATCTGATCTACTGTTTCTATTTGTTGTTTGCAAAGTCTGCATTTATCTGTTGTGGTATTGGGATCATTAATAATATGCTTGCTGTAATATCTGGTGTTTATTGTTAGATCCTGTATTGCAATCATGAATCCTTCCATCTCACTGTATATATTGCCTTTTCTTAGCCATGTGTTGGATGCATCTTGATCGATGTGTGGCTGTGTTAGATGATACGGGTGCTTGCCATGTAGTGTTTTCTTTTTCCAATTTACTTTCTTCGTATCTGTTGATGTTATGTGATCTAAAGGGCTGTAGTAGAAGTGGTTATGAAATTGCAATGGTGTAGCCGATGTATTTATATGAGTGATTGCTAGTTTCTGCTCATTCTATAAAGAATTTCCTTAAATTGTCTACCTGTCCATAATGTAGGTTTTTTTACGTAGATAAATGCCATCTACTACTGAACTAGGGTGTTGTGTAGTTAACATTTCCTCCAAACCTCTCTCCCAATCCGAACCCCTGTCCTATCCAAAGGCCTCACCTTCAGCCCCACTCCCAGATTCAACCAAACAACCCTCGTCAAAGATTTACTGTCCTACACTCGTACTCTCTGCTGGAAATATCACTTTGCCACGAAGAAAAATGATCCTAATCCTACTCCTAATGATCCAACTCCCCAAGACACTATCCAAATTGAACCCTGCCTGGAACAGTTCCGTCCTCCGTCACAGTGGGACCCACCTCCTCTTCCTCAAAATCACCCCCTCCAAACCTTCCAGGAATTTCTGACTCCCAGCCTTGCCTCTCAATCCTTCAAAAAAAAACCTTAATCCTACTCCCAACACCACCACTGCTGAAGCCCAAGTTATCCGTGATATGAAGGCTGACCGTTCCATCGTCATTCTTCCGCCGGACAAGGGTTCCATGACAGTGGTACTTGATCGTCGGGAGTATGTGGCTGAGGGACTGCGTCAGCTTTCAGACAACACCACATACAAAGTTTGCCAAGGTAATCCCATTCCTGATGTCCAGGCGGAGCTTCAAGGTATCGTCAGAACCTTAGGCCCCCTACAAAACCTTTCACCTGACTCCATCAACCTCCTGACCCCACCGACACCCCGCACCCCTACCTTCTTCCTAAAATTCACAAACCCAATTATCCCAGCCGCCCCATTGTAGCTGGTTACCAAGCCCCCACAGAACGTATCTCTGGCTACGTAGATCAACACCTTCAACCCATTATATGCAGTCTCCAATCCTTCATCAAAGACACCAACCACTTTCTCGAACACCTGGAATCCTTACCCAGTCTGTTACCCTCGGAAACCATCCTTGTAACCATTGATGCCACTTCCTTATACACAAATATTCCGCACGTCCAGGGCCTCGCTGCGATGGAGCACTTCCTTTCATGCCGATCACCTACCACCCTACCTAAAACCTCTTTCCTCATTACCTTAGCCAGCTTCATCCTGACCCACAACTTCTTCACTTTTGAAGGCCAGACATACCAACAATTAAAGGGAACAGCCATGGGTACCAGGATGGCCCCCTCGTACGCCAACCTATTCATGGGTCGCTTAGAGGAAGCCTTCTTGGTTACCCAGGCCTGCAAACCCAAAGTTTGGTACAGATTTACTGATGACATCTTCGTGATCTGGACTCACAGTGAAGAAGAACTCCAGAATTTCCTCTCCAACCTCAACTCCTTTGGTTCCATCAGATTCACCTGGTCCTACTCTAAATCCCATGCCACTTTCCTTGATGATGGCCTCCATCTGTCCAATGGCGAGCTTCACACGTCCGTCCACATCAAACCCACCAACAAGCAACAGTACCTCCATTATGACAGCTGCCACCCATTCCACATCAGACGGTCCCTTCCCTACAGCCTAGGTCTCCATGGCAAACGAATCTGCTCCAGTCCGGAATCCCTGAACCATTACACCAACAACCTGAAAACAGCTTTCGCATCCCGCAACTACCCTCCCAACCTGGTACAGAAGCAAATAACCAGAGCCACTTCCTCATCCCTTCAAACCCAGAACCTCCCACAGAAGAACCCCAAAAGTGCCCCACTTGTGACAGGATACTTTCCGGGACTGGATCAGACTCTGAATGTGGCTCTCCAGCAGGGATACGACTTCCTCAAATCCTGCCCTGAAATGAGATCCATCCTTCATGAAATCCTTCCCACTCCACCAAGAGTGTCTTTCCGCCGTCCACCTAACCTTCATAACCTCTTAGTTCATCCCTATGAAATCCCCAAACCACCTTCCCTACCCTCTGGCTCCTACCCTTGTAACTGCCCCCTGTGTAAAACCTGTCCCATGCACCCTCCCACCACCACCTACTCCAGTCCTGTAACCCGGAAGGTGTACACGATCAGAGGCAGAGCCACGTGTGAAAGCACCCACGTGATTTACCAACTGACCTGCCTACACTGTGAAGCTTTCTATGTGGGAATGACCAGCAACAAACTGTCCATTCGCATGAATGGACACAGGCAGACAGTGTTTGTTGGTAATGAGGGTCACCCTGTGGCTAAACATGCCTTGGTGCACGGCCAGCACATCTTGGCACAGTGTTACACCATCCGGGTTATCTGGATACTTCCCACTAACACCAACCTGTCAGAACTCCAGAGATGGGAACTTGCCCTTCAGTATATCCTCTCTTCTCGTTATCCGCCGGGCCTCAACCTCTGCTAATTTCAAGTTGCCGCCACTCATACCTCACCTGTCTTTCAACAACATCTTTGCCTCTTCTTTTTTCCCCCTAAGGTAAGTCTTTCCGCTCCCAGAACTGGAATGACTCCTTACTCTCTCCCTTAAAACCCACATCCTTTTGTCTTTCCCTCTCCTTCCCTCTTTCCTGATGAAGCAACCGTTTGTTGCGAAAGCTTGAATTTTGTGTGTATGTTTGTGTTTGTTTGTGTGTCTATCGACCTGCCAGCGCTTCTGTTTGGCAAGTCTCATCATCTTTGTTTTTAGATATATATCCATAATTTGTATTATTTAGCATGTTGGATAGTGGGTTCAGAGCAAGGCAGAACCAGAAAGGACTTAATGAGTCTCCTTGGTACATGCCACGCTTAATCTGTATTGGCTGTGATGTGATATTATTTGAATTTGTTTGGATATTAAGTGTGGTTTTCCAATTTTTCATTACTATGTTTAGGAACTGTATCAATTTAGGATCTACTTTGTATATTTCCAATATCTGTAGTAACCATGAGTGGGGTACACTATCAAAAGCTTTTTGGTAATCAATGTATGCATAGTGTAGTGACCTTTGTTTAATTTTAGCTTGGTATGTCACTTCTGCATCTATTATCTGTTGCTCTTTACATCCTTGTGCTCCTTTGCAGCAGCCTTTTTGTTCTTCATTTATAATTTTGTTCTGTGTTGTATGTGTCATTAATTTCTGTGTAATGACTGAAGTTAATATTTTGCATATTGTTGGTAGGCATGTTATGGGGCGATATTTGGCTGGGTTTGCTGTGTCTGTTTGATCTTTAGGTTTCAGATAAGTTATTCCTTGCGTAAGTGTATCAGGGACTGTGTATGGGTCTGCAATGTAACTGTTAAATAATTTAGTTAGATGTGAATGTGTTGAGGTGAACTTCTTTAGCCAGAAATTTGCTATTTTATCTTTTCCGGGGGCTTTCCAATTGTGCGTAGAATTAATTGCTTTGGTGACTTCATGTTGCAAAATTATCACTTCAAGCATTTGTGGTATCATCTTGTATGTGTCCATTTCTGCTCGTATCCACTGTGCATGTCTGTTATGTTGTACCGGGTTTGACCATATGTTGCTCCAGAAGTGTTCCATGTCCTATGTTTGGTGGATTGTCTATTTTAATGTGTGTGTTATCTATTGTCTGATAATATTTCTTTTGGTTTGTGTTGAATGTTTGGTTTTGTTTCCTTATATTTTCACTTTTTTTGTATCTTCTAAATTGTTTGGCCAATGCTTGTAATTTCTGCTTCTTTTCATCTAATTGCTCTATCGCTTCTTGTTGTGAGATTTTACCTAACCTTTTTCGTTTTTTGTCTGATATTTCATTTCTTATAAATTGTGTTAGCTGTCCGATGTCTTTTCTCAGTTTTTCTATTCTGATATGTAGCCTGTGTTGCCATGGGTTCTGATTTCTGCCTAATGTGTATATTTAGTGTAGTGAGTGCTCCTATATAAACCAGTAGTTGTAACTCTTCCATAGTTGTTGTTGTTGTTGTTGTTGTGGTCTTCAGTCCTGAGACTGGTTTGATGCAGCTCTCCATGCTACTCTATCCTGTGCAAGCTTCTTCATCTCCCATTACCTACTGCAACCTACATCCTTCTGAATCTGCTTAGTGTATTCATCTCTTGGTCTCCCTCTACGATTTTTACCCTCCACGCTGCCCTCCAATACTAAATTGGTGATCCCTTGATGCCTCAGAACATGTCCTACCAACCGATCCCTTCTTCTAGTTAAGTTGTGCCACAAGCTCCTCTTCTCCCCAATCCTATTCAATACCTCCTCATTAGTTATATGATCCACCCATCTAATCTTCAGCATTCTTCTGTAGCACCACATTTCGAAAGCTTCTATTCTCTTCTTGTCCAAACTAGTTATCGTCCATGTTTCACTTCCATACATGGCTATGCTCCACACAAATACTTTCAGAAACGACTTCCTGACACTTAAATCAATACTCGATGTTAACAAATTTCTCTTCTTCAGAAACGCTTTCCTTCCCATTGCCAGTCTACATTTTATATCCTCTCTACTTCGACCATCATCAGTTATTTTGCTCCCCAAATAGCAAAACTCCTTTACTACTTTAAGTGTCTCATTTCCTAATCTAATTCCCTCAGCATCACCCGACTTAATTCGACTACATTCAATTATCCTCGTTTTGCTTTTATTGATGTTCATCTTATACCCTCCTTTCAAGACACTGTCCATTCTGTTCAACTGCTCTTCCAAGTCCTTTGCTATCTCTGACAGAATTACAATGTCATCGGCAAACCTCAAAGTTTTTATTTCTTCTCCCTGGATTTTAATACCTACTCCAAATTTTTCTTTTGTTTCCTTTACTGCTTGCTCAATATACAGATTGAATAACATCGGGGATAGGCTACAACCCTGTCTGACTCCCTTCCCAACCACTGCTTCCCTTCATGCCCCTCAACTCTTATAACTGCCATCTGGTTTCTGTACAAATTGTAAATAGCCTTTCGCTCCATGTATTTTACCCCTGCCACCTTCAGAATTTGAAAGAGAGTATTCCAATCAACATTGTCAAAAGCTTTCTCTAAGTCTACAAATGCTAGAAACGTAGGTTTGCCTTTCCTTAATCTAGCTTCTAAGATAAGTCGTAGGGTCAGTATTGCCTCACGTGTTCCAATATTTCTACGGAATCCAAACTGACCTTCCCCGAGGTCGGCTTCTACCAGTTTTTCCATTCGTCTGTAGAGAACACGCGTTAGTATTTAGCATCCGTGACTTATTAAACTGATAGCTCGGTAATTTTCACATCTGTCAGCACCTGCTTTCTTTGGGATCGGAATTATTATATTCTTCTTGAAGTCTGAGGGTATTTCGCCTGTCTCATACATCTTGCTCACCAGATGGTAGAGTTTTGTCAGGACTGGCTCTCCCAAGGCCGTCAGTAGTTCTAGTGGAATGTTGTCTACTCCCGGGGCCTTGTTTCGACTCAGGTCTTTCAGTGCTCTGTCAAACTCTTCACGCAGTATTGTATCTCCCATTTCATCTTCATCTACATCCTCTTCCATTTCCATAATATTGTCCTCAAGTACATTGCCCTTGTATAGGCCCTCTATATACTCCCTCCACCTTTCTGCTTTCCCTTCTTTGCCTAGAACTGGGTTAACATCTGAGCTCTTGATATTCATACAACTGGTTCCCTGTTCTCCAAAGATCTCTTTAATTTTCCTGTAGGCAGTATCTATCTTACCCCTAGTGTGATAACCCTCTACATCCTTATATTTGTCCTCTAGTTGTATTTTCATTTATTTTGATGTGTATGATTGTGTTGATAGTTGCTATTGTTGTTTCGACTTGTGGGTTATTTGGGGGTCTATGCAAGAATGGTCTAACGTCTGTATTTGTGTCTTTGTATTCAATATATGTGAGCTGAAATTTTTCTTCTATATCTAACATGTGTGTCACTTCGTGTTCTATTTGTGCTTGTTCTGGTGGCTGTCTTAAGATTTTGTTTTCCTCTGATTGTTTAATTGATGCATGTTGTTCTTTGTTTGTTTGCTCTGGGATGTTTGAGTCCATTACTGTATTTTCTTCTTCATCTGATTGCACATTATTTTGTTCCAGTATTTGTTGTACTTGTTGTTTGATGTTTTCTAATTCTGACTGGGGTATCCTGTTATTTTTGACTATTATACGGATCTGATCAGCTAGTCGTTGTTCTGTTAAAAATTTTAATTCTGGGTATCTGGTAATAAATGTTGTGTATATTTGTGATCTGTATCCAGTTGTGTTGGTTCGTAAGTTTGTTGCTTGGTAACAACAGAACATGAAGTGTCGGGTAACTTCATCTGACCACCTCATCCTTTGTCTTTGTTTTCCTTCTAGAGTGGTTGCAGGAACCATATCCTGCAAAAAACTTCTATTTGGATTTAGAACATTTTCCGTGTGGCTAGCAGTGTCGTTACCATTGTGGACGGGCATAGGGTTCAAGTGTCGTCCCCAACCACGACAGCGCTTGTTCGAGGCTTCATTAGTTCTGTCCTGAACCAACTAATCACACAAAAAGGGGGGTTAGCCCTATTAGTGGTTTGTTCTTTTCGTAGCCTTTTACGACTGGCAGAACATACCGGAGGCCTATTCTTTTCCCGTGCCTCCACGGGGTTTATTATTATTATTATTATTATTATTATTGTCAGGAAGATTATTATGTTTGTGCATGTGAACTTTTACTGAATATATTAACCAGCTAGAAAACTTTTATTTATAGTCATAGTTCTTGATCTCAATCAGTAAATAGCTGGTAGTAATATTTTCTTTCAGTAAGCACAATAAGAATGTGGACTTGCAGACTGAAGATTATGGTCAGTATATTCTCCATCACTTTCTGGCCAACTGCAAAAGTAATTTTCAGACTCTTGTAAAAACTGTGAAGAGGAATATTATTCAACCCACTGCCCCACAAATAGTCAATGTTTATGTTAAATTGTGTTATTGGCTGGGTAGCTTAATTCATACTTTCAGCTGTAGTGAACTGCATCCATGTGGGGAATATGTGTGAGTAACATTTGTCAGTTGCTAACCATGCGCACATGGAAGCACGCGTCTGGTAGTTCCCTCACTTGATAACATCCAATGCCCACTCAACGAGTGCTGGGCAACAGCCATGCAGCCCACATGACTAAGACAACACTCTCTATACAGCTTTGTCACAACAACAGGGTACTAACAGGCCCAGCAAGCAATCAAATGCACCTAGCATTAGAATTTCCTTTTAGCTGTTGACTCACCCAAGATTCACCAAGTGTTACCACAGTGACTGAGTAGGATCATGTATAAGTAAAATTAAAATAATAATTGAATACTGAATGTTATTGTTTTAGCTGTGGAACTGCAAATTTGCATGGAAGGATGACTGATGAAAATAATGTTCACATTCAGTCTACTGCTAAAATTGCATTGACACAGGCACATTTTGAGCAGAACAAATGAAATAGATTTATGTTCAGGAACATGACAACAGGCGATAATTGTAAACTTTATTTGTAATTAACAAAAAAATGTAAATCCAGCTACACCATATTCTTTTGTGAGTGAATCAAGCAAATGAACTAATAGGACCCATTACAGCTGATAATCTGAATTGCAATGAACGGAAAGAGAAAGGAAATGTAAGGATTGTGGTAAGCAGAAGTGGATGTTATTCAAATAAAGTTCTATCTGTATAATTATTCAAATAAGCAGATTATTCAAATAAATTTATTTAGGAATAAATTGTTTGTAACTTAAATAATAAATGACATGGAATGCCTATCTATATTCCTTGTTTACTTCTTGTACAGAATTCTATTACTAAGTGTTTGTTCTCTTGGCTCAGTGAAATTTCTATTTGATGAATAACTTATTAATGGATTGTAAATAAATATGCCTTGGTGGCTCAGTGGGTTAAGTTCCAAACTACAAAGCTAGAGGTTCTGCATTCGATCCCCCATTGGCACAATGATTTTTTCTGTTACTTATCACTCCCTTAATCTCTAACAATGGGAATAATGCCAAGTCAAGATGCACTGTATTTCGGAGTACATATCATACTGTAGATCCCATTCTAATTGGCTTTATAAATCGGTTCAGGAATGGGAAGAAGTCAAGGACAAAGCACCATGTCTAGTAACGCAATGCAGTGTTCTTCAAACCAGATTTCTGTCTAGTAGCGCAATGCAGAGTTCAAACCAAACTTCAGGTTAAGCACAGCATTACTTGCTTTACAGCATAACAAATGCAGCATAAAAATAGTTCACAGGCAAGTGGCCTTAGCAGTTACACTACCAATATGGCCAAATTCAATTGCCTCTGCGCTTTTCACTATCTTCCCCCTCCCCCCGCTAAAACATGGGCATACTCTATGCAACTAATTTAAGATGAGAACATAATAAACAGAAACTCTTAATCTGCAGCACCTTTCTCCACTATATGAAGGCTGCTAACGCTATCAAATATGGGTACATTGTTGATATAATTACACAATCCTCCCATGTTAGTAGTGCCACAAAATGAGTGAACAAAATTAAAACTCTGTTGCTAATTATTAACATCAATAGACATTAAACCTACATACATCCTGCTGGACATGCAAAGTCATCTAAAAGTGTTTTAATATTAAGTAAGCTTATGATCGGAATACGGCATAATTTTTCAATCTGACATGCGTTCACGCAAAATTTTGGAAGAGAGACTGGGTTTGAGCAGAGCCGTACCAAGGCGGTCCTGTGCTCTTAGCGGAACTGTGTCAACACACTCCCCCCCACCCTGAAAAAAGTAGTAATTTATGAGGTAGAACTGATCAAAAGTAAACATTATAGAAGAATATTACTTAAATGAGCTATACAGATGGAAAACATGGCACACAACAAACTAAATGAATCACTGTATGAAATAAATTACAAATTTTATAAGCTTCCTAAAAAAAGATTGAAAGTAAAATAAAATAAAAACTATGCCTTATTTCTTATGCCACTACTATATACTGTGCATCGGTTTTAATATGATGTATAATAAAGAAAAGATATTATTTTCTCTTCATAAATGAAAACATTCCTCTCATTCATCCTCAAAGGTTCTGTGGCATCACACAAAATCACACTTTCTGTCATAATCCATGCGCTCTTGGCGATATCCAATGTGTGAGATCAATGATGTGACACACTGTTCCGCAGACTTAATTGGAAATGCTCCTGCTGTATGTAGATTAATGGTGTACTGAACCACACTATCCAATCAGATTAAATAAGGGATGCCAGCCTCCTTTTGAACTGTGAGGCATGGTAAACTTCTCACAACTCCAAAATCAAAACTTAAAAAACCTTATTGCTACCTAGCTATTTTCAGATAAGATTCCAAGTGCCGACCACTGAGCTGTAAAAGTTCGCCGCTAACAGTTCAATAACTCACCGTCAGCTGCCTATTAGCAATTGCCATTCATAATCTGTCAACAATCAAACAGGAACAGAGTTCAATATCAACATGGGAAAGATCACTAACAAACCTCAGTCACAGATTTGCAATGGTACAAATGAATGTTATTAGTATTGAATACCCCAAAACCCAGTCTGTCACTTTTTATGTAACTACTACTTCCAGCTAGCTCAAATTTCTAGCTTCCCCACAGCTTTTATCTTACCACACAATGTCACACATACTACTCCTCACAACTCACGAAAAACAACTGGAAAATGCTTCAGCAGAAACTGCTGCCTGCACACAAGAACACACTATGGGTATTCTCAGTCTTCCATACTGCACTCAGTGCCCATGTTGACCACGATGGATCACGAAACCCCGAGTTCCGAAGTACAAACTCCACCCCAGAGGGCACACGTCCTCTCCAACTATCACGGGCTGCTAATCAACTGCTCCAATTCCATGAGCACCTCTGTGCATCATGAAACCATTTAAATTATAGGCCTTTCAGCCAATGTAAAAACCAGAGCAAAACGTAGACCCTGTCACTGGCCATTCACCTTTTCCTGCTTACAGCCCTTCTCTTAGGTGCTGCCCCTGGCACAACATTAATATCCCTTTCTGAAAGTGTAACCACGTTGAAATTTTTAACTATGCATGCTATGCAGGCTCCAGCCACCACCATTTAGTAGCATCAGAAAACCTCAGCCCATCATCTTTGGCCAAACAAAAACCCTCTTTCCCCTATGCGTGGAAAGTGACCAAGGCGGATACTAACTGAAATGGGGCTAACACATGTGGGTAGTTAGGAGATGATATGTTACAAAGTTATTAATACTGCATAAATTATTAAACGGAAATAAAAAAAGGGGCTGTGGTTAAGTATCGGTAACACATTCTTTCCCAAGAAGTTCTTTTATTACAATTTTACATTCCATTCCCTTGCTCATGAGATCACAGAAGTCAGCTGTGTCATATTCTACCAACAAGACAGCTGGATTTGATAGTCTGCTCCATCTATATTCGACATTTAGTAGTTTATTATTTGTTGGTGCATAAGTTTGTACCGTTTTTGTTTTGCATGTTGATACGCTGGTTGCTATGGGTTTATTTATCAACTGTCAATTTTTATGTGTTGTTCACTGTTGCTATCAGAGATTACATATTGTCATTTTCATATTGTGAGTGGAGCTGAGGACACAAGAAAATGGAGTAACAAGTGAAGAAAGCTGAACATTTCTGTCATATTCTTCCATCTGAGTTCAATAGAAAGGCGACAACAGCAGAAGCAGTCAAAAACATTTGCGCCATTTATGGGGTAATGCCATTGGACAGAGCACAGCCAGAAAATTGCTTCCTCATTTTAAGGAGGATTTTTTGACATTATTGATGCTCTACGTTCAGCAAGACCTTCAGGATTTGGTGAAGATAATTTTTAATGCATTAATTGACAATGTCCCACATCAGTGTACTAGAGAACTGGCAACTGTGATGAACTGTTGATCATTCCAACATTGTGCAACATTTTAACGCAATGGGGAAGGTTCAAGAATCAGGTGTATTGTACAGCATGCTCTGACCCAAAATCACAAAAATCAGCAGAGGGCCATATGTGCATCTCTGCTTACTCATCATCAACTGGCTTGTGAACAACACTGACCATTCCTGTCCTGTATCATTACTGCTGATGAGAAATTGTGTCTTCTGGATAAAGTAAAGAAAAGAAAGGACTGGTTGAGCCGAAACAAAGCAGCAACTCCTTGAACAAAGACCTGCTCACATCCACAAAAGTTAATGTTGCTTCTTCGATGTGTAACCATCACTTCTGACATTTACTGTCAACAACTAAGACATCTTGCAAATGCAATCCAAGAACACAACAAGGAAGACTGTGTAAGTGACGCTACCCTGCAGTAATGTCTGCTTGCATTCCGCTAGACTGACAAAAAATACTATCCTGGAGTTGAGTTGGGAAATCATTCTGCACCCACCTTGTTCATTTGATCTTGCACCCTCAGATTTTCACCTCTTCTACTCTATATCAAACAATCTTCAAGGAACTTCCTTTACAGATGAAAATGTGCTCTGAACATGGCTAGGTGAGTTCTTCACTTCAAAACCATATGATTTCTACAGTCACAGAATTGAAAATTTACACCAGTTTTGGCAGCCTGTTGTAAATAGTGAAGGAGAATATATTATCAATGACTTAAAGTCTCTGTTACATACATCTGTTGAGTTTATTAAACTTATGGAAAAATGCTATGAATTTATGCATAACCCAGTATCATCTTTAATCTGCTGAAACTGCATTGACAAGATGCTGTAGTCATTGGAATTGTCAAGTTATCCTCAGAGTTATTTTGATGTTTCAGTATGCACCTCATAACACATAACTCCACCCGAACAGGCCATGAAGGCCCCGACGGTACCAAGCAGCCACCGTGTCATCCTCAGCCCACAGGCGTCACTGGATGCGGATATGGAGCACACCGCTCTCCCAGTTTCCAAGACCAGAGCCGCTACTTCTCAATCAAGTAGCTCCTCAGTTTTGCCTCCCCATGGCTGAGTGCACCCCGCTTGCCAACAGCGCTCGGCACACTGGATGGTCACCCACCCAAATGCTAGTCCCACGCGACAGTCCTTAATTTCGGTGATCTGACGGAACCCGTACTATGAGAGAAAAAGGTCTAAATATCCAAAAGGGAACCTCTGTCACTGCCCTTCATCAGCTCTTTCTAATGGAATTTCAGAGCTGCTACTTTGCTAATTAGTTCAGCCATATCGATGTTTCTGCTATATTTCACACCATAATCTGCTACATATTTCTGAAAATAAGATATAGATCTCTCATTTATGGTGTTCCCGACACAATAATAAAGTGAGATGAAATTGTGTGTTATCTGTAAGATCTGTTTTCCATTTCACTTGTAATTCTATCAGTTTCATTCACTCTAGCCAGTGCCAGTTACAGGCACAAGCATGCGTTTGGGTCACCAATCTGTGAGGGGCACCATAGTGCAAAATATGAATACTGCCTGTATCATAATTAGTAGCAGAAACTGACAGATCTGAAAGTCTTTGATAACAAAAGCACGTAACTTCCAGTAAGCATGGTTCCACATCAAGTTGTTTGTGAAGTAATTGCGAATGTGTGGTAACGAAGCATCAGTGACATCAGAAAGAAGTATTTTTCTGTTTAGTACAAACATACCCCAGTTGTAAATTTTTTGATCAAGTCCCCATTTAATTGGGTCAAATTTCACATGAGGTCTACCTTAACAAGAAATACAATAGTGCTTCAGCATGATACATGTTACAGTTTACTGTAAATTTGTACCTGTTCTTTAGGTTTTCCATGCACCATCCTACGTTTGGATGCTAAATGGCACCACTTTCTGCAGTGAGTTACATATTCTTTCATCTACCCCCCGCCCCCATAATCTAGTAAATCATGAGATGACTGTTCAATTCATGCTCCAGTTCTTCAAATGTGCCACCTGCTTTACTTTTGAAATGACCTCAAACATATAAGGATCAAGGGATTTGGAATTCAAGATACAGGCTCCGCTCGACTCATTCCTCTTGCACTACACTGTAGCATTAAATATCATCTTATATTAGCAGCAAAATGTGATGGCACCCCATATTGTTTGTGCCACATTCCCCAATGTAGTGAAAGGTGCAGTAACCTGTGGGTGAAATTTAAGCCCAATTAGACAGGGACTTCATAGCAAAGTTTACATTTCAAATGCATTTGTACTAACCAGAACAATAATTCACACTAGTGTTTGTGGCATCTCATAACCACAGATTATTACTGTATTCTTTCACTTGTGTTATCCTCCTGTGTAATAGTACATTTTGTGTCACCCATAGATTTATGCTGATTTTTTCATGTGATACCATTTCACTTATGGGCATGTCAGTCTAAACAGTTGCATCCACCAGTAACAGAAACCAGATTGGCTGTGTGAACACTATCTCTCAGGAATGGAAGATATAATTATTATTAAAAGTAGTGAACCAGGATATGCTTCACACTTTTTAAATATGCATGGGAATTGGGTATACCTCCTAATCTCCTTCTGCTTCCCTTTCTCTACCCCTCTCCCTCTGCCCGTCCCTTTGTTTTCCCCCTCCCACACACATATCTGCCCGTTACCTTTCCCCTCCACACTGTACACCTCCTATCCCACACTCACTCTATCCGTCTCCTCCTCCCGGAAATAGAAGTCAAAATGAATGTGTGTATCGCTTGGAATCAATAGTACCCTGGTGTATGAGAGATACCTTTCCAGCTGCTGTATCTGTGAGGATAGTAGCTTTATTGACAGTACCTTGCATGTTTTAATCTACAAACAGCCATAAACATAACTTTCCTGTTTGCCACAAACTGAAATCAATTGAATATCTGCAACACACAAAATTGCCATGAACTGATACCAATTCAATCTTTGCAACATACCAAAGATAGGATCAACACTGACAACACACTACAATATCAGTTGTACTGCATTCTTTTCCGCAAAATATCAATATAAAATGCAGAATTTGTTATTGTTATGAAAACATGTGACAGCGGACCTGTCAAACTAAACATCACCTTTCTTTCATTGCAATTTTCATACAAATATGTCATCCAAATTTCTGACACACACACACACACACTCACACACACACACACACACACACACACACACACACACACATTCACATTCTCTCTCTCTCTCTTTTCTTTTCTTCTTCTTCTTTTTTTTTTTTGGGGGGGGGGGGGGGGGGGTGATTTTTTGCACGTCCTCTGTGCCCACGCCCCTGGTGGAGGCCAATCTTGCCATGGTCTCAGTACAGCCCTGGGTTTGAGTTCATAATATTGCAGCACAATGGCAACTTTTGTATCAAGAAAGTGTCAAGGGATGGTAGGAAGAACATTGGATTTCAAATTTATTCATTGTTTGTAACATTTTTTATTCACAGATCATGAATGAGCAATTTTATTTGTGGAAGTGAATAATACTCCAAACAACATTTGTTATTCATGAATAATAAATAATAATTTTTATCAGTACCCATTATTGACTGTTCACATAAATTTCACCCATCTCTGGTGTTAAGAGAAGTGCACTGAGCATTCACACACTGCATATTCGCAGATTATGTGCACGTGGATGCAGGTCCGTGAGATCTGTGTGGCTGCTTACAAGAGCTACTCATGCAGCTGTCATTAGCATCAGCAATCTTTGGCAACTTCCGGCAATATTTGCGAAGTGTATTCAATCTTCTCTCTCTCTCTCTCTCTCTCTCTCTCTCTCTCTCTCGCATGCGAGACAATATATATTGGACAATATATAAATCATCTATAAAACGAAGAGCCCACTTTATTTTTGAGTGCTCAAATTTATTTTGATTTTTTGTTCAATTTCCTATTGTTATTCTGAAAAGCGTACCTATTCTTCTTAACAAAAAGTTAACATCTAGATAACTGTTTGACAGTAACATGATTATGTTTCATACAAATACAAATACATTACTGTGACAGAACCTGTTTCCATAAGATAACAATGAGATGTGATAAGAGTCATCATCAATCTAATCAAGTACTGGACAAAGCACTTCCTATAAAGATGGTTTGATCTACATATATGTTTCTAAGGTACAGGTTGCTCAAGACCAAGTGATCACAGGACAATTTGCTGAGAAGAACCAGACCATGGAGAGATTTATATAACTGGGTCCACTGTTTAGGGACACACAAATAAAAAAATATCTTGATTGTCTACTGTACGTTTCTATTACTCTCGGCTGTGTATGATCTATGTACTCTTTTCCACAAACCAAAAGATAGTTTCCTGACATTTTTCCAGATAATACATCACAAATTCCACATGCCACATCAAATCTTAGCATTTATGCAATTTTTTATCCACTGACAAAAAGTTCCCGTTTTTCAGTAAATAAAACTAACCAACTTTACAATATTTAAAAAAGGATGGGAGATTCAAACTTAACATCACATCACTGACGAGGTCACTGATGACAGGACAAACCTAGATTGATTTGTGTAGTCTGCAATTTGCTGAACTGGTCACAGGTGAAGGAATTGTAATGCAGAGAAAACTAGAAACCAGTATTCATTCATTTATTAATCCATTTTTATAGTTTTCAGCATTACCCAAAATCAGAAACTTGGTTCAGATAAAGACCACTGGATTAAATAGTTACAAGGTTGATTTGCAATGTAGTACAAGCAGACTGACTCACTGAAATGTGTAAAAAGGATCAATAAATGAAGGAATACTAGTTTCTAGTTTCCTCTGCATCATTACAATTTCTTCATCTGTAACCATCTCAGCAATTGTAGACTATACAAATTTTTCAATCCACACCAGACGGTATGGACGTCGAAGACCCCTAAAGGTCTCTGCACCATCGCACCGTAAGCTGTGGCAGCATGCGCCTCCTGGCTCACGTTTAATGTGAGGACGCCACGGTGGAACACATGGTCCTAGCGGCCAATAGCGGTGTCCCCAATAATGTGTTTAAGCACCTGCCTCTTGCTCAGTCAGTCAATCTAATCTTTGCGCGCGTCTATTGACATCTCGCCTCAGACAGCGTATTTACGTTACTTTGTTCCATGTACGAGTGGACGTGGTTGATTCGTGAGGGTTTTCTTGCAACTCCGTTGTTTCTTGCTTGTTGTGTTTCGTAAGGTCTCGCTCGGTTGTCCTGTGTTGTTTGTGTCCGTCCTCTCCCATTTGTATTGTTCGAGGGCCACTCCGTGGGTCCCGTTGTGCTTTCCTTCACAGCAACCCCGCAACCGTTCCAGTCACGGCCTTGCAGGGTCTCAGCCGTCGATATGATTTTGGCAGTGTAAGGCTTTGTATGTGGACTCCCTTATCCGGAATGTGGTGGTTCAGCTGATTCCTGATCCTGAGGTCCGCACTGCAGTGTTGAAACTCGATAACCCCTCCTTGGAAGAGATTCTCTGCATTGCACACTCCTTTGAAATTGATGAGGCAGCTAATTAGCATCTTATGGCGCAGCTGCAAGTGGCGGCGATTGATGTGTCTTGGCGGGTTCCGCCCTCGTGACGTCAACGTGGTCCTGCCGACAGAGGCCAGTGCCATCTTGACTCCTCTTTGTCCAACATCTCTATGGCATTGGCGCCTCCGGTCGTCCCTCGGCGCGGGTCGCACAGCCCACTTCCATCTTGCCCACAGTGCTTTATCGCACATTCTTGAACTGATTGTCCCCACTGCTGGAAAACGTGCACGCTATATAACAAGGAGGGACACATCTGATCAGTTTGTCGTAGTCGTTCGACTCGCTCCAGTCCTGCCCCTCCTGGGCCTCAAGATTCCGTCCATGCTCTGCAATCGGTAGTCCCACAGGATGACCCATCAGCGTGGAAGCTTTTCCTCACACTCCGCCTTTTCATTGAGGATGTCAGTTTTCACTCGGCCACAGTCGCTGATTAATATGGCGACGTATAACCACCTGGGCTCTCCTGAGTTCCCATCTCCCTCTCGGTGTTTGGTCACCTATGGAGACGGTTCCATTCCCCTTTGTGGGCAGTTCGTTATCCAGGTGACGTACAAACGTGTTCCCCGGCTCCTTACCCTATTTGTCGTCGACCATCCGTTGGCTTCGAATATTTTTGGCCTGGATGCGTTTCAACTGTTTGGCTTTCCAATTTCCGATGAAGTTAAGGTCGTTTCCACGGCAGTTTCTTTTCAGGACTTGGACGATCTGTACTCCGCTTTTGCGTTGTTGTTTGCTGCAGATCTCAGCTGTGCTTCCGATTTTCAGGCGCACATCACACTTCAGCTGGGTGCGCAGCCTCGCTTTTTTTGGGCCTATGGCCTTATGGCCTGCAGTCAAGCAGGAACTTGATCGGCTCCAGGCTGCTGGCGTTCTGGAGCCTGTGAGATACAGTGCCTGGGCAACACCATTGGTGGTCATACGGAAACCCAATGGGTCCCTTCAGCTGTGTGGGGACTTTGTCACCACTGCCAATGCTCAGTCCTTCATTGACGCTTACCCCATTCCCTGACAGGAAGACCTTCTCGCTAAGCTTGCCAAGGGCGAGTACTTTTCCAAGATGAACCTGGCTATGGCATACCACCAGTTACCCTTGGGTGACGAGTCCCAGAACATCATGGTTATCAACACGCCTTTCGGGTTATACAAGTACAAGCACCTTCCCTTTGTTGTCTCTTTGGCGCCGGCCATTTTCCAGCGGTTCCTGGAGCAGCTTACACAGCCTATCCCTGCCTGCGTGAATTATCTGGATGACATCTTGGTCACCTGGTGTTCCCGCCAGGAACATTTGCAAAACCTCAAGCACCTTATTTCACGCTCTGTAATCTGCAGGTTTACACTGTCGCCTGGAAAAGTGTTTCTTTCAACTGGAAGTGGAATACTTAGGCCACTGGCTTAGCGAGGATGGCATTCGCCCTTCAGGTCGCAATGTCGCGGCCATTGAGGCCCTTCCTTGTCCCAAGGACTTATCTGAACTCCAGGTGTTTTTGGGCAAGGTTACTTATTACTTAAGGTTCTTGCCCCAGGCTGCCTGTGTTGCTCACCCCTCAATCACTTGGGAAACAAAGCGGTACTTTTGATTGGACTCCTGCCTGTGACCAGGCTTTTCTCCATTTAAAGGTGATGCAGAAGTCCGCCCCTTGCCTTACTCCCTTCTTTCCAGACTGCTCCTTGGTCGTGGTGGCTGATGTGTTGCCATACAGAATTGGTGCCATCCTCGCACATCGGAATGCCGATGGCTCTGAACAGCCCATCGCTTACGCATCTAAGACGTTGACCCCAGCACAACGGAACTAATCCCAGATTGAAAAGGAGGCCCAGGCAATTGTGTTTGCTGTCCAAAAATTTCACACCTATCTCTCTGGGGCAAAGTTCACCCTCCTGATGGGCCTTACACCCTTGGCTACGCTTTTCAGACCCCACTCTCACTTTCCAGTGCAGACGGTTCAACGTTCTCCAGTGCTGGGTGTTATTTTTACGAAATTACACTTACACCATCAGGTATAAGCCCACCACCCACCATGCTAACGTGAACGCTTTGTCACGTCTCCCACTAGGCCCCGATCCTGCCTTTGACCAACAAGGCGTCCTCTGCTTTTACATTGATTCCGCCTGCTGGGATGCGCCGGACGGTCTGCCTCTTATGGCTGCTCACATTGCCATGGCTACCTACCGCGACCCTACCTTGCAGCAGGTTTTCTGCTAAGGGTCCACGGGTGGCCCTCCTATATTACTCATCGGATGCAGTCCGATTTGAGCCCCTGGTGCCACCTGTCCCACAGGCTATCTGTGGTCGATGATGTACTTCTGTTGGCCACGGAGTCGGATGCCCATCGGGTGGTCATCCCTCCCGAATTGCGACTTCGGGTGTTCAGTTTGTTACACTGTGGGTTCTGGGTTTTGCCCCGTATGAAAGTTTCAGCTCGTCGGCATGTGTATTGGCCCAGCGTTGATGGCGATCTTGACCGCCTGGTCCGTGGGGCCCTGTGTGTGCGCGTCACCAGGCAAGCCCCCCTCGGTCATTTGCACCCTGACCTGTGCCTCGCCGGCCCTGGGATCACATCCATATCAATTTTTCAGGCCCGTTTTTGGGGTCTATGTGGTTACTTATCGTTGACACCTACTCCAAATACCCATATGTCATCCGCATGGAGTCCACCACCACGGAGGATACACTCACGGCCCTGGACCAGGTTCTCACCATTGAGAGCCTGCCACACACATTGGTCTCCGACAATGGCCACCACTTCATGACGTCCTCCTTCCACAATTTCTGTCAGGCCAATGGTATCAAACATATCCGTAGCCCACCTTTCCACCCTTCATCCAATGGTGCAGCGGAGAGGCTTGTCTGCACATTTAAACAACAGTTGACGAAGGCGGTCAACACATCTCCCACCACATCGGCCCTCACACTGTTTTTGAGCACCTATTGCACTACGCCAATTGACGGATGTAGTCTAGAGGAGCTCCTTCATGGGCGACAGATGCGGACCCTGCTCCATTTGCTGATGCCATACCCCTTCCCGCCCCCACTCCTGGCCCTCTCAGCGATACACCCCTGCTGCGGCCATGTGGGCCCGCGAGAACAGGCACAAGGCAGGTTGGATGCCCGCCACAGTCGTCGCAGCCCATGGGCGGTGGGTGATGTCGGTGCAGACGTTGAAGGAGTTGGAGCGCTGCCATCATAACCAGCTCCGCCTGCGTGCCCCCGCAGAATTCGCGCTGCCACCTCCTCCTCTTCTACCTCCTTCGGGTACGGGCGTGGTCCTCGAGTCGCTGCCGCTGCCCCCGGTTTCCGTCTCCCCGTGGCCCTGCAACTGGCCCTCCCTGTCCCCATCCCCGATTGGATCAGCAGCTCCATCCCCCGCCCTGGACTCTAGGTCGGCCGTCATGGATACCTTGGGCGTCCCTTCCTCCCCGGCAATAGCGATTGATGAGCCCGGCTCTTCTTCCCACTGCTGCCCACATTGGCACCATCCGGGGCATTTCCACCCCTACACACAAGTTTCAGGGGGGATTTTGGATCCTCACCAGACGGCATGGATGTTGAAGACCCCTAGAGATCTCGGCACCACCGTACCATAAGCCGTGGTGGCGCGCACTTCCTGGCCCATGTTTGATGTGAGGGCGCCAAGGTGGAACATGTGGTCCCAGTGTGCAATAGCAGCATCCTCGATAACGTACTTAAGCACCTGCCTCTCGCGCAGTCAATCACTCTAATCTTTGCGTGCGTCTATTAACATCTCGCCTCAGACAGTGTATTTACGTTACTTTCTTCCGTGTATGAGTGGACGTGTTTGATTCGTGAGGTTTTCTTGTGGCTCCATGGTTTCTTGCTTGTTGAGGTACGTAAGGTCTTGCTCAGTTGTCCTTCCTTGTTTGTGTCCGTCCTCTCCCGTTTGTGTTGTTCGTGGGCCATGCTGTGCTTTCCTTCGCATTAATTATAAGTGACTTATAAAAATCTAAATCTGAAAGACTGAACAGCAATTTGAAACCACTCTGCCCAAATTCAAGTTGCGGGCTTAACAGCTCTGCCATCAAATTTAATACCATTCAGCAAAATAGCCATACTTAATTTTGCCATGTTAAATACAATGAAGAGCACAGAACAAACTTCAAGCTGACTTTTGTGGTTTAAAATTTCAAATGAAACAAAAAAACAGAAACAGAAATGTGTAAGTACTAAGTAACCATATCCAGAAATCCAATGTGAACTAAATAGATCTTTATCCAAATGTTTCATAACATGCAAATAATAATAAAAGTAGACTACTAACCAAAACAGAGATCAGCAATTAACTTGAGCCAAGACACATTGTTAGGGTGATATTTAAGTCCCTGTAGCAGCAGCTGAGAAAGCATTTCTGCAACCCCTTTGGAGTGGTATGAATTTGAACTGAAACATAACATACATTGGCATTAACATTTGTACTTGTACTGAACTCATGAGAAGTAATCTGTTCCAGATGCTGAAGAATTGTTACACTTTTACCGACTTATAAAACACAGAGGGGAATAAAAATTAGCTAAATATCTTTCTTTCATTTGCATGGCCCATCCTTTACTCTGCACATTTTCCCTTCATAATCAATTTATTCAAACAGAGATTTAATTATTCAATCATTTGACTTTATTAGATATGCTACAGTGAAAGAGAGACTGTAGAAACTAGAAATGTCTTTCAGACTCCTAAATATAAAAGCTAAATCCTGGTAATACACGCATTACTTGCATGCTTGTTACCATATTATAAAGTAATACTGCACTGCATTGTTCTGGAATTATGTAGAAGATGTAATACACTATGAAGATAACACTTTTCATTAAAATTATCACTTATATTATTTCACATAAAGTTCATGTATACCATGAACTTTTAATGTATAGTGGAATGAGAACCTCTGCTAATGCCCACCTATAGTTCGAAACAAAACATGAAACCTGCAAGCAAACACTATTACTGCTGCAGCACTGAAGATGGTTTCGCTGAAGTTCACAATCTGAAAAATGTATTATGAGAACATCCAGTTACATACAACAAACACACATACACACACACACACACACACACACACACACACACACACACACACACATTCTGGAAACAAAAGTCAGAAACCAAACACATACATTTATATGATGACTGCTAAGCAAAGTATGACTGAACAAGTGACACAGCCCTACATTAAAGTGCAAAGGCAACAAACTCTAATTCATTACGTACTTACTTGCTTACAACAGCAGGCCAGAGACCGACATGCTCACATGACAGTTCTTGGTGATTGTCGTCTTTGAGCACATTATGGAGCCGTGCCAACAAAGATAATGCCACTGAAAGGACAGTAGGTTCACGCAGACGCATGAGCAGTTGATGCAAACTTGCACGTGTGTATCCACTACCCATTGTTGGCGAATCACGGTGGACAGATGCACCCGAACTAGATCGCTTTTGCTGAGTACTTGGCCCAAACACAGGAAGAACTGATTAAAGAAACAGAGTATTTTTCTAAAGTGAATAACCAGTCATTTAATAAATCATTGGGTAACTAATTCTATTGGATACCAGAGGACTTGTTCCATGGATTCACAACTTTCTCTTTCTTTATCTGCACTATTAGGTACACTGTAATTATTAAAATAACACAACCTGCATAGAATATAAGGCGTGACTGGAAGACTACCACTCACCTCTGTGAGGAAGTGCTGTGTTGTTAGCAGGCACTTAAAGAATAATGATGACTTTTTGGGGTTTCCTTTATTCGTTCTTCACAGCAGGAAATTAACACATAAATGTAGATACATTTATGATTTTATTTTGAGTGAAAAGAGTTACAGTCAACATATAATCAATCTGATGAATCATTCCCACCCGCAGCATTGTGAGTTCGATATGTGAACAATAAATGTGAGGGGGTGTCACATTCTGACAGTACGTGATCCCAGTATGGCACCAAAAATCACTAGTAACTATAGAACATTATTTATTGAGCAAATTTTGACTATGTATCATTTCAGCTATAAATACTATTGGTAAGTAATATGCTAGTGCTGGCAATACACAAGAATGTAAAGCAGGCTATTCCAAAGCTGCCCCATCACCTGAGGGTGTCTGCGAGTGCTCTTCAGCTCGCCTGTAGGCAGATGCTGGTGGTGTAGGCATCCCACCAGAAGACACGACTGCACGCCTTCTGCACATATGCGACCTGCTCGGCCACCCCTGGCCGCCTGAGCTCGACCAGAGGACTATGATCATGTACGCTACGGCTCAGCTGCAAGAGTACTCATGTATCAGCCACTTGGTCGTGCCTGCCTGCACTGTGCCTGTGGCCACCTGGATGCTCTCTGGCAGGTGCACCAGCTAAACTGGCTCACATAAAGTGTACAGTGGTTCTTTAACCAGTGTCAACGGTGTTCTGAGATGCATAATATCAGCAGTCACACCAATAGTGTGATTTCTACATCACGAAACACCACCATCTCACTCATTAGCTAACAGAGTTAGTTACACAAGGCTATGAATGAGTACTGCATGCAGTAAAGGCAAAAAGTCCTGGTGCATACTTGGTGGGTCTGTTGTTCTAAATGACACCATCCAATGGCACATTTAGGAAAGGATGATGGATACAATTCACATGACTGGCTGGCAAAAAACTTCAATACCAACTGTACAGGCAATATTTACCACATTCTGATATCCACATTCTTATTGCCAAAAGAAACATTAGAGAATATAATTCTACAATGAATGTATGTATGAGTCAGTATAAAAATTTGCAATTAATAAGTTGACATTTAAAGAAAACATATCAGCAGTTTTTCAATAACATTTTTCTGTAAAGCAGATGGTTAGCAGATTGAAGTTGGAATAAAAATATCTTACCTATGTCCCAAGCATCCTTGCACACTTTCTTTGTGCCCTTGTACTTAATGACATCTTGGCATGCAGCAGCAAGTGCCTGAGGAAGTTCAAAATGTGTCCACCTTTTATCTGAAGCCACAAGGTAGTCCCACTGTCCCAGATTCAAGAGACAGAGCATACATTGTTCCTGGACCTCAACACGCGGTACCACAGATTCTCCAGACTGTATTGCAGCCAAACACTGTTTACATCCTGCTATCAATTGTTCTGTTCCTGTAACAAAAATAATGATACATTATGACACAGTTTAGGGATCATGTAACATATATGACACGATAATTTTAAGTGTGCAATGGTATTCCAGACACGTCACTCAATTGATAGATGAAATAACAACAAAACAGATAACAGTACTTTAAAGTAATTACATGCATGATTTGTGAGTTGGAAATCAGATGTCCTTTATCAAAACAAGAATACAACATTGAAAGGCAGACACAATGTAAAATTTGGCATTGTGCTCAGAAGTGAGTTTCATCTCCGTTATCAATGTATAATTTTAATATCTCAAAATAGGAGTTAAAATTTGGTAATGGTTTCCCCTTCAAAGTAAAAAGCCATTTATCAGAGGGCTGAGCCACTTCACATTGCCCAAGAGGCAACATGGAGAAACAACCCAATTGAATGATTGGTTTCATTGGCTGCTGCTTTTGGTACCTGTAATGGATCTGGGAGATCTGTTATTTTCTACCGGATTTGTCGATACCAAATTGTAAATGTTTTCTTATATTTTTTGTCAGAATTTATTAATTATAATTTGCCTTATTATATGTGAAAGCATATTGAGTACTATTAGTAAATGTGTCGAAGAATAGCAAAGAGACTGATTACAAGTGGAAGCTTGTGTGTTGTGTAAAATGTCTTTGACGCTGGAGTCGTCTTTGACTATAGTCAGTCGGCAGTTAACTCTTGGTGTGTGTTAACGGTAGAAGAATGTGCAGGTCGCCGTCATAAATAATTTTGAATTATGTTACTATTTTTTTATACAAACTATAAGAGGAAACTACATTCGAAGAAATGGTATTTGAAGCACCAAAAATGAGGCAAACACATTGAACCAGGTCATTTCTGCAGCCGACAAAGGTGCATTGTGGAATCATACTTCCATTAGACAACTGAAGCCAAGACCAATACCGCCTTGTAAACATTTAACGGAAAAGGTACTGTCACGAAATATGCCAAATTTAAGTAAATAAAAAGTAGTGACCATATTTCAACTTGTGTTTTACCCGGGATAGCATATTTCATACCGCACTTCCAGTAACTGTCTCCACTGAGATATGCCTCTCAGAAACAACTGTCTGCAGGGTGATGCTACCTCTAGTAACTCTTTGGGTTCTGCAGTCATGCCTCAAACAACTATTTCAACAACCACAAGTGAAAAAAACATTTTAGACGCCCTGCTTACACACAGTTTCAATATTTTTAAAAAGCTCACTGATTAGAGACAGATTAGCAACAATGGTGCTGTTACAGAAATGTTGGTCACTAAAGGCAAAAAGATCTTCAAGAAAGCAGGTAAACTGGTAGAAAAAACCAAATAGCAACTCGAGCATCAAGAAGACAGGCAAACGTAAAGCCTACTGTACATCAATTGCCATGGTAATTCTATGATGTTCAGGTCATGCATAAAGTCAGTGAAGGGGTTGAAACGTCCTATTCAACTTCTCATGCATCTTTATGGTGTAGAAACTGAAGGTAGCAAACAGAAAATAGAAACTTTAAATTTCATATTTGAAATTGTATTTATGTATGAGAATGTTACAAACCAATGTTTGAGTACTACCAGTACTGAAAAACAGTTAACACTATTTAAAGTGAAAGAGGCACCTAACCCTGACAAAATTCCAGTTAGATTACACATAGAAATTGCTGAGGAATTAGCTCGTTTCCTAACTCATATTTATAGGGAATGTCTCATGTAGCAAATAGTCCTGATTGACTGGAAAAAGAGTGCAGGTCACTCTAGTTTACAAAAAAATGTAAAAGATTGAGTATACAGAATTGTGTACCAATATCATCAACCTCTTGTCAGTAGCAGGATTCTAGATCGTATTCCAAGCTCTAACAATTATGATGTTTAAACTTCCTCGCAGATTAAACCGGGTGCCAGATCGCCACTAGAACTTAAGACATCACTTGCAAAGAGCACAGATCCCACATCTGTGTCTTATATGGCACACAGTTTTAATTGCCAGGTTTCATATCCGTACACACTTCACCGCAGAGTGAAATTTTCATTCTGCAATTATGATTTTGTCTTCAATGAATCAGCATGGATTCAGGAAAAAATCACAAGTGTAAAACAGAGTTTGTTCTACACATAGACAGAATCTTGCAAACAATAAATGGTGGTGAACCGGTAGGTTCTGTCTTACCATATTTCCATAAGGTATTAGACACTGTACCACATTATCAATCCTATGGAATATCTTCTTTGGAAACATGTGACTGGCTTGATGAATCTTTTGACCATTAGAATCCAATACATTATACAGGATTGCGAATGTTCTACAGAAATGAAAAACCTCAACATGTATACATTATTTATCAGATGGGATCATTAATACCATAAATTTGTTTGCTGATAATGCGGTTGTCTACAGGAAGGTTTCATAATTGGATAATCATATGAAAATGCAGAAAGACTTAAGACACATGAGGAGATATACAAGACAATGCCCATAGCAAGTAGAAAGAACATAACACTATCCAATTATAAGACTAGCGTGAACATCTTGAGCACGTGTTATCATGTAAGTATTTGGGGGTAATACTACGAAGCAGCATGAAATGGGATGAGCAAACAAAATCAGTGTTGGGAAGCTGAATGGGACAATTACATTTATTGGGAGGATTCTGGGAAAGTGCAATGCACCGGACAGCTGCATAAAAAATGCTAGTGTGGCCAATTGTTGAGCGTAGCTCCAGTACTTGTAGCGTGTGCTTATCAAGTAAGCATGACAACGGGCAACAAACTAATTCAGAGTATTAGGAGCATTACAGGTAACTGTAGCCCATAAAAATGTGTATCATAATTCTGTGCAACTTTTTCATTTTTTGTTTTAAAACATCTATAGCCAATGCACTAATGCACACTTGTGATAAACTTGTGGGTAGATGGTTCAAATAATGGTGGTGTAACAAACTATCACAACCGTTGTTTGGCTGGTAAGGGAAGGAAAAGTGGTAGTGTAAAATTTCCAATTGCCAGACTTGAGCCTCAATGCCTACATTAAGTTCCAAATCTATTTGTATTGTCTTACTAATGGCAAATGACATTGATGATGATGGTCCATGTGAGGGGGACTGTTGTCCCACATGATGAAAGCCCCCAGTTATTTTGGCTTATTGTATATGACTGTTGATATATAATGGTCCAGTAAGTATAGTTTTTTTGTGATCATCATCATCATCACCATCATCATCATCATCATCATCATTACTACTATTATTAATTCACCAACAGTATCTTTGGCGAGTGAACATGGTTTCCAACAAGTCTATTCATGTGAAGGTCATCGTGTCCAGTCATCTTGTCCTATTTACTTGTTTAGATTTTCCTATGAGCATCACTTTGAACAATCATTAGATTGCATCATTAGATAAACATGTCTGTTTCCACTTTCCCTGGAAATCACTCATTACTTTTGAGCCCGTCTCTGTGTGAAGATTTTTTAAAATTTAATATAAGACTAAATAACTGGCAACAGGCAGGGCATCCAGCCACCCTCTAACATTAATAATGCCAAATCCAATAATTACAATGCTAACCCCATGTAGAAATGGGTAAAAGGCAAAAGAAAAAAACAGAATATAATATTAAATAGCTCAAATGAACACTCAAAGGCATGGTTCTGTGTTTTTTCTCCAGTGCAGGGATTTTAAACGTTGCCTGTAATGATATTAGTGGATCAGGAAAGGTGAGGGGGTGGAGTGTGAGCACTCTATGCTGAATATTTACCAGTATGATTCTAATCATAATATCAGTGGCAACCTGGGAGGATGGATAAGGGTATAAATACACAAGCAGTAGGTAGTCAAAACTATGTGAAGTACATTACATGATGAAAACATCCCTCAGTTAATGGTGTGCTCCTGGGTGTTCTGCTGAGTTGTTGTTTGCATTTTACACACAATTCACTATCTGATCAAAAGTATCTGGACATCTATTACTAGACATTAGTATAGGGTGTGTCCATCCTTCATCTTTATGACCGTTTGAACTCTATTGGGAGCAGTCTGAATGAGGTGTCTAAATTACTGTAAAGGAATGACAGCCCGTTCATCCTCACGAGCCAAAACCAGAGACGGTAATGAGTGATGTTGAACATAACATTCTAATTAATCCCAAAATGTTCCATTTGGTTTAGTTTGCGACCCTTGGCATGCCAGTCAATTCCAGGAATGTTATCTGTTCAAAAACCACTACCACACAGATGCTGCTTTATGCCATAGAGCATTGTTATGCTGATACAAACAATCTCATCTCTGAACTGTTCCTTTACTGTATGTAGTACACAAATGCTGTAAAATGTGCTCATATCATTCCAAATTTAGCATTTTTTAAGCACAATAAGGGAACCACATCCTAACCACAAAAAGTCACATACTACAACACAGCCTCTTCCGTATTTCACTGCCGGTACTATAAATGACAGCAGGTAATGCTCTCCAGGCATTCACCAAGCCCAAATCCTTCCATCAGCATGCCACAGGGTATAGAGTGATTCGTCACTACAAATCACTTACTTCCAGTCATCCACTGTCCTGTGACATCACTCTTTACTCCACCCCAGGCTTCACACAGCATCACTCTTTCCTCCACCCCAAGTGTCACATAGGACTAACTATGGAAATGTGTGGCTTATGAAAAGCCACTTGATCACTGCATCCCAATTTGTTTTAATTCCTTACAATCAATCATGGTGCTAGCTGGACTGCTGGCAGACTTTTGGAACTCAAGAACGATTCCTTCTACTGATTTCCTGCAGTTTTTAGAACTGCCTTCCACAATGCTGGACTGCCCCTGTCTGTCACTATATGAGGTCTGTCAGGTCTTGGTGTAGCTGTGGTTGTTCCTTTGCATCCATTTCACAATCACACCACCATCAACCAACTTGGGCAGCTTCAGAAGGTTTGAAATGTCCTCGATGAATTTGTTACTCAGGTGGCATTCAATGACTAGCACACATTTGAAGTCACTGAGCTCTCCTGACCAACCCATTCTGCTGTTACTGCTTTTATACTGACACCACAACACTACCTGTCTGCTCTTATAATGGCAGGTCTGCCTCTTGTGAAATTTAGTGACCAACTCTGCATTGCATAGAAACGTCTGGATAATTTTAATGAGATGGTGTACATCAATGATCAACCACGTCATCTTTTTCAGGTACTGTGCGTTTTGCTGTTGTGTTTACTCACTGCCTGGACTCCGACCTGATGAACACAGCTGGGTTCGTCAATGAAACAGTGTGCATAAAGTGAAAACAACAATATGGCAGAACACCATGAAGCACTCAATTTATCAATCATGCTGAGAAAAGCTGAGAGACTGTACCCCTCTATATCCTAGAAAAACGTTTATTGTCTGGAAATTAAATTCTACAATGTATACCGTCTTGACACACAAAAAGAAGGAAGGCTAAAATCACAAACCTGCTGCATGTAGATCTGAGGCAGGGGTTCACAAAAACGATGTGAAGAACCTATTGTACTGTTCAAACGTAAATGCTGTAACTTAAATATGAGTTATCGTAAGTCCTGGAAGCATCAGTGTACAGAGTTCTACTTTTTGAGCAATGTTGCCCTGAATCATTCCCACATGAATATGCATGTAGTGCACTGTTTGAATGAACTTCAGAAATAAAAGCAACTGTATGATAAATGGAAAGCAACAAAATTAACAAAGTATATCAGTTTTACAAGCAATACTAAGAACTCAATTCACACTCTGCAGCTCTGCTTGTTGGGTGATGTGAACTCAACCAATTACCAGAAGAAGCATGCTGCCCACTGATTCAGAAGAGGCCAAAAGACAGATGTCAAAGAGAATACTAGTGCATGCAAGTGACCAATAATATATTTACCACATAGTTTGGCAAGAAGGAAACCCATTAACCATCAACACGTGCAAACTGTAAAGGTTTACAACATGACCAAAGGTGTTACAAATGAACTAGACTCTTTAAACTATTATGTACTTTTATAATATAGATCATCTAACCACGATTTCTTCTTAAAACTATTTGGCTGAATAATGTCGAAATTCTTAAAACAAACTCACCAATTAAACTTTGTGGCCAGTCTACAAAGAACTGAATAATCTGCACAAGCAATATCTCCCATGAAATAAGCTTTGTGACTTTGTTCATAATGTTGTTAGAAACTGACCCATTGCTTTTTGTCTCTTGCTCCACTTTGCCCAATAGTTCAATCGCTTGTGCATAATCCTGCAAAATTTAGTTACACATGTTTACTGGTAGATATTATCAAAAATAGTAGAAAATATTATAAAATTTTAAGGCTAAGAACCTTCTGTGCAACAAGTTCTCTGGCTTTTGCCATAAGTATGTAAGAGAAGTCCTGCAGTGACCCTCTAGGAAGGATAGAGACGATGTTCTTGAGTGGAATAGGCAGATCCCACTGCAGACAGAGAGAAAAAAAAAACAAAAAAACAACAACATTACCCACAGCAAAGTATCAAATACGCATTTGGGAGAAGAAACACTGAGGAAATGAGGACACAACACAAAAACTCTTGCTGCAATATACAACATTTTTACCTTTGGATTTATCTTCCAGAGTGGTCGGATGGGTTTCATTCCTCCAAGTCTGACAATGAGATCTTTAATTTCTTTTGGGTCACAGGTGGAGATCAACTGTTGCTCCACCATTCCAGCTGGTAGGCGACCCTTATCTACAAGAATAAAACTAATTGTTATTCTTTCAGAAAGCACCATTCAATTTAATTACAACATAATTCCTGATATTTCCTATAGTGAAGACCAAAATGATTACAGGTTTACCAAGCATTACCTTGGTGGTTTTATATAGCAAAGCATGATTCATTTCAATTTTCTTGCTTACCACAACTCCACAAACATTGTCTTCATTACAAAGTCATATATAAAATTAATTTGTGTGGTGGCATAGACAACACGTTAAGAGAGTTACAGGGAGGAACACTGTGATACTTTAAACAAAATAACCAATTACAGACACTCTGTCCTAAAATGAAAGAACTGGGCACTTACAAAGAGTACATAAAAATAATCTCTTTCCATATTTGATAACACAGAATTTTCTGATAGAATGTTTGACCTTTACGGCCAATGTTTGCTATCTAAATGGCGAATGTATTGTGGGACTTACATCATGGTCTTCAGGCATAGTTTTCTGCTTAATATTACAGCCTATGTGCAAGCAACTGTATGTCACAAAAGAAAAAGAGTATTTCTTTAAAAAGTTTATAATAATAATAATAATAATAATAATAATAATAATAATTCATACGTTTCAGTTTCTTTAACTGTGAAAAAGTTTTGCTTAGAAGTTCTCTGGCACTACAACACTGTTATCAAACATGAGGTGCTATACGCTAGTGAGACACTGATATTACACACTAAGGCCGACCTTGAGAACATTCTCACACAGGAAAGAAAAATCATTAGGAGAATTACTGGGCCAAAACTCATGGACGGCGGATATAGGCTTCACTCCGGATATAGGCTTCACTCCAGGGACACCACAGAGAAGTTCTCCACCATCGCAGCAGACTTTAGAAAGAGGCGACTAAAATTTTATAGACACACAAGCAGATTCCCACAGACCAGACTCACCAACAGAATCCTCAGGTACATCCAGAGACTCAAGACCACTACACCCTGAATGACACAAGTCAAAACTGATCTAGAAAGAGCTCAGATAGATTCAGCAGACATCATGGACAAAGGTGTCTATAGACACAAGGTGTACAAGTGGGAAGTGATGTCAGAGAAAACAGCACCTAAAGCCCAAAGGACAAAGTGGACAGAAGAAAGGAAGAGAGCCTTTAGTGAACGAATGAAGGAGTACTGGAAGAACAGGAACAAGTAGTCATGAATATTTCATGTGGCCTGATGAAAGGCCTGTAACGTGTGTAATAATAATAATAATAATAATGACAACAATAACAATGATCAAATGTCATTAGGTAAGATTCTGACACACTGTAGTCATTTCATATCTGGATGTTTTATTACCAATAAATTATGATGTAAAATATCAATAACAACCTACATTGTTCTTTTAATCTCTCAGTATATACTTTCCAGAAATTAACAAATACATGTGAGACATTAGAAATTGCTACTGATCCAACCCTATGAGTACATTAGTAGGTGCAGTGACCACCTCACTTTTATCATTCTCCAAATGCAAAATGTGTTTCCTTCAGCATTCACTATTGTTGGATGCCCAAAATGACATTCATCTTCAAGAATAAAAAACTGTGTCTAATTTAACTGAATCAGTGATAGTGGCAATGGGACAATAATGTTCCTCTGGTAGAGTTGGAAGAGGAATGCATCTGATTTTGTGCACAAATTTATAACAGTGGATAAGAATCAAATTCATTAGAAGGGGCATTTATTGATTTATTTGTTCAGCAGAGGTACAGAAACTATTACTATAATGTTTGACAATGTTATCTGATGAGTTTTGACAGATTACATCTTAGTAATTTATTATCTTCAATTTGTTCCGTATTTGAAAGAATGTAATTTTATCCACCCATGTCTATTGTAGATGGATTTCTTAACAAAGTTTTTTCTCCAGCCTTTTTGGTCTGCAGGAGGTATTTTATTTCCCTCCTACCTTTCATATTCCAGGAGTGGTTGACCAGCATTTCCTGATCTGCCACCAAGGGATCTGCTGTCTCTCTAGGCTTCCCTGAGACACTAGAAATATGGTAAGAATTTAGTAATAGAGTTTCTGAACATTGAGAAGGCATATGATAGTGTGAAAAAAAGCAAGATCTGGGAAACCTTTCAGGAAAGGCAAACTGGAAGGCATACTATGAAAAGAAGAAAGGAAATGTAACAAGAAAGAGTGAGTTGTGTAAAAGTGGGAGGAGAGAAGACAAGACTGGTTGGAACAGAAAATGGACTGAAGTAAGGGAGCGCACAGTGCCTATTACATGTAATCACCGTTCTGGATGAGATAATCACGTGAGTGGCAGCCCAAATAGGAGATGAAAATATGAAAACAGTCACGTTTGAAGATGGTTTAATGTTGTGGGGAAATGGCAGAGGAGAGGTACAAGAAAGGCTAAATATGTTGGAGGAATTGATAGGACAGCAATATTGAATGTAATGCAAAGGATCATAGAGTGATCGGGACAGCGAGGAATAAGCTGAGAGCAGCGGTGGGTATAAATATAAGAGGACAAGAATTAAAGAAATACTGGTTTATTAAGGAAACACTCGTAATTCTCAGCCAGAGAACTTCTAAGCAAAAATTATTACTATTACTTATTATTATCATTATTATTATTATTGTGTGGCATTACGGAACATATGCATAAAAATTGAAGTTACAGGTTAGTGCTTACATTTGACAACTAGATCATCATAGCAGTGTAACTTCATGTAAGGCTATTAGAATGCCAATCAAACAATGGAAAATCCAGGATGGAATGTAACAATACCAGAGAAGGAAAGTTGCCACTTACCATATAGCGGAGATGCTGAGTCGCAATAGGCACAATAAAAAGATGCACACAATTAAAGCTTTCGGCCATTAAGGCTTAAACCACATTGTGAGCAGCAGCACCAGCACATGATGGGAGTGGCGACTGGGTGGGGGTAAGGAGGAGGCTGGGGCGGGGAGGCAGAGGGAAAGTATGGTAGGAGTGGCGGACAGTGACACTGTCTGCTCTTGCTCATCTGCGTATCTCCCAACTGCTTTATCTGCAAAAGGTTTTACGCAGGTACAAAGCAGGGAGGATAATATTTTATATGTGGTGTTCAATAATATAATTATCCCGTAGTTCGTACATTCTAGGATGTTCCCTTTCATATGTATATCACATATCACTCCAGTATTCCATTTGTCTGGGATGACTTTTTGCATCCATATACCTGAGATCAGGTTGTGTATGCATCTAACCAGTTGCTCTCCATCACACTTAATAAGCAGATTGTCATTGGCAGGTGACTCAATGTTGGCTAGTTTCTTTACTGCTAGCCAAATCTCTTGCATCGAGGGCATCCCATTTTCCTCTTCCTCCTCTAGCTGGTTTTCAGTTAGTTCCCATACTTGAGCATTCTCTGAGTATAATAATTCCTTAAACTACTCTGCCCAACAATGTAACACTCCTTCCTATGATGCTATTAGCTCATCATTTTTTCCTCTACATTGTTTTGTTTCTGGTTGAGGTTAGTGACCTTCTTGTAGAATTTACAGCTTTAATTAGCGATATTCAATGATTAAGTGTCCTGCAACTATCTTTTGAAAAAGCTTCTCTTCTTTGCTTTCAGAATCCGCTTTTCTGCATGCCTTTTTTCTCTACAGTAATCCAGAAGCATTCATCTTTTCATCTGTTTCATTCTTTGCTCTTGTTGTCATCTCACACTCTTTGTCGTACCATTAATTGTTGTTCCATACTAATCACTTCGTCTGCAGCAGCCTGTATTTCATTTCTGACTTTATTCCACTGGTCATTTATGTTATGAATATAGTTCTGCAGGATTCCTGTCAATCTATTTTGCAAATTAATAGCTAGGTGTTCAGCCTTCCTTGGGTCTTTAAGTTCTGAGATATTATACTTATTTTGTCTTTCTCCATTAACTTTACATGCTTTTGAAATGCTCTCTGTAATTTTTGCTATGAAGAGGTAGTGGTCAGAGTCCATTTGGCACCACTGAAACTATAGCAGTCTAGTACATCAAGCCATGGCTGGTATCTACTAATATATGATCAATTTGGTACCTTGTATTGTTGTCTGGTGGCACCCAGGTCATGTTATGTATAGTCTTATGCTGGAACCACATGCTAGAAACAGTCATGTTAAGTGATGCTGAAAAATTTATCAGGTAGAGTCCATTGTTATTGCTCTCTTTATGGACAACGGTAGGGGAGCAGAACTTCATCTGCTCTACCTTAGCATTCATATCTCCTATCACATTTTTCTATCTTTTTTTGGACACTGATGATAAGCTCGCTCCTGTTCCTCATAGAAGATCTCCTTCTCTCCTGCTGTCCTCTCTTCAGTAAGGGGCATGTGCATTTAAGAGGCTGCAGTTAAATAAGTTCCCCTTTATTCACATATAACATATCCTTGGACTTATTGTTTTAAATCCTATCACTAGTTGTTCAGTGCTTTGGTTGACTATAAATCCCACATCAAGCATGTGTTCACTATTGTGGCCACTGTAGTACATAGAACACTGCTGTTTCTGGAAGGTGTCCTCTTGCAAGGCCGTGATACCTACCTCATGTTTTTGCTATTTCAATGAAAGTTCCAATGGTTTCAATTCTGTGTAACATCTGTATGTTCCATGATCCAGTTCTCCTATTCCTTGTTATTTGGCCATATCTTTACCTTAGGACCCATCCAGCTGCATTTCCTTGAGCTTCCATAGTAAGACTTTTTTCCAGGTATGGGTTATTGGCACATAGCCCAGCCCCCTATTCTTCAGAGGACCATTTCTCCTGCTCTCGTCTGCCCTGAAACTGTTTCCCTCTGAGGTTAGATACCTAATCTTCCACAGGGTTTCTCAGGTTCCTGGGATTCACCAACTTGGAGATGCGGGATGGAATTGAGTAGGAGAGGCGAAGTGACCTTCACTTGTTTAAAGTAATATTTTACACATCACTACCCCATAAAATTACATCAACAAACTTTAATGTTGGGCCTTCTCTCCATACAGGATCAGAAGCTTTTGTCAGATCCATGAAGCTGCAGCCAATTTGAGGCCTCTCCAATACCCAGATTCCACAAATGTTGTTAAGTGTTAGCAACTTATCACAGCAAATTTGACTGGGATTATTTTATCAATGATTACAGCAATGGACAGTCCAGCTAGACACTTCCTCAGCTTGTTTTTATTGAAAATGTTTCATGTAATAAACAGTTCCACTTGGTAGTAAAAGATCACGGGTCATTCTTATTTATATAAGGGCAAAATAATGGAAGCACATAACATCAACTTGATGCAGAATTCTACAGGATATGTCAAATTTGCATTTCTTGAGAAACCCTCTATGTACAATAATGCACTTTTTATCATGGACAACACCTTACAAATAGTGTGTACATCCCAGATTTCTGAAAAGTGTTTGACAGACTACCACACTGTCAACTAGTAACTAAGACATGATATAATTTCTCAGGTAAGCAACTGGTCCAAAGAATTTGTTGCCAATAGAACTAAGTACGTTCTGGCGAATAATCAAAAGGGGCAGTATAGTTGCTAGATGATTAAAAGAAAAATGCAGCCTGACTGAAACAGTAGTTCCAATGTACGTATGGAACGGGAACTCTCTTTTAATTTGGATTTATGCATGATAATGCTCCAACCCTTGGGAAAGATCACTCTGGTGTCTAAAGAAATGTAGGAACAAGCAAGACAATACTGGTCCTAAAACTCATCCTAGAAGATAAGTTGAAGAAAGGCAAACCTAAATTTATAGCTTTTGTAGTTTCAGAGAGAGCTTTTGACAATGTTGACTGGACTACTTTCTTTCAAATTCTGATGGTAGCAGAGATAAAATACAAGGAGCAAAAGGTTGTATATAACTTTTACGGACCCCAGACTGCCACTATAGGAGTCAAAGGAAATGATAGAGAAGTAGTAGCAGCGTGGAGAGTGAGACACAGTTGTAGCCAATCCCCAATGCTATTCAACCAGTCAACTGAACAAGGTGTGAAGGAAATCAAGGAGACATTTAGAAAGAGAATTTAGAATTCCGGGAGATGATGTAAACACTCTGTGGTTTCCTGATGACATTGTAATTCTGTCAGAGCTGCAAAAGACTTGGGCAGAATGCACAACATCTCAAAAAGGGACTATAAGATGAACATTGACAAAAGTAAAACAAAAGCAATTTAGAATAATAGAATTAAATCAGGTGATGCTGAGGGAATTAGATTAGGAAATGTTAAACTAAACATAGTAGATGTGTTTTGCCACTTGGGCAGTAAAATAGCATATATGGTCAAAGTAGAGTGGGTATAAAAGGTGTGCTGACAACAGCAAGAAATGCGTGTGTACTTCAGGTGGTATATAAATCCAATTTTGAAAGGTTAAAACAGCTAAACATTCGTACTCGTTTATGCAATCAGGTGAAATGTTAAAATGGCTTAAACTTCATACTTGCTAATAACAATTAGGTAAAATGTTACAGGCTTGAATTACAATGATCATATTGGCTACAGCAGTAAAATCATACATAGATGACACTCTTTGAAGAAAGAGAGAGAGAGAGAGAGAGAGAGAGATGGAGGAGTGATTATATGAGAGCAAACATTTACATGGCAAGGAGTCTTAAGATTACATGTTGCATATATTAGCTGCCTAAAGGTTGGTGTAATACACTGGTTAATGTTATAAAATATGCAGATAGATATACATTTGTGCCAGTAGTTGATGTACATACAGTTTTAAGCTGACAGGGGGTACAAGCTGTTGGTGTGATGAATTATCTGTGAATGAGGTCGATCTCTTGTACTCTTGGTGGCTGTCAATATTTATGGTAAATATTAGGATATGTGCACATGTGTGTGTGTGTGTGTGTGTGTGTGTGTGTGTGTGTGTGTGTGTGTATTTTAAGAGTGTAGGCAGTTGCTGAAAACAGAGATGATACTATTGTAAATATTGTCATTTTTGTCATTTAAGATGGATTCTGGTTGTTTCATTTGGTGTTTGTATATTTGGAGTGTTTCAAGGATGTCTAGTTTTCTGCCTTTTGGTTGGATGTGTAGGATGCTAATACTTGTGTTGTCAACATGGTGTTTTGTTTCATGTAGGTGGGTAGCTATTGCTGATGTGTGGTATTTGTTGTTTTTTAGTGCTGCCATGTGTTCCTTGAACCTAATCTCAAATGATCAGCCTGTCTGGCCTATGTAGAAGCAGTCACAGTCCAAACATTCAATTTTGTACACACCTGTGTGATGAAGTGGGTTTCGTGTGCCGATGTTGTGGGGTAACTTCTGTCCAATCTTGTTGTCTGTTGTAAAGGATATGCTTATGCCTTTCCGTTTGAAGACATTAGTAATCTGGTATGAAATGTTACCCAGAAAGGGGTTGTATGCAAGACATTATTTTCTTTTGGTTTTTTGCGTTGTGATTGCTTTGCCATTATTGAGTGTTTTGGAGTGTGTATTATGGAGTTGTTATAGCCATTTTCAATAGCTGTTTGTTTTATTATTTCAATTTCTTGATCACGTTTATCTTCTGAGAGTGGTAGTTGGATAGCTCTATTAATCATGTACCGGTATGCTGCCATTTTGTGTGCTGCGGGGTGGCAAGAGGAGTTGTGGATTGTAGTATGTGTTGTGATAGGCTTCCGATAAATTTCAAACTGATGTCTGTTATTCTTTATTGTAACGGTAAGGTCTAGGAAATTTATACTGTCATCTTTTTGGTGTTCAACTGTGAATTTTATGCTTTCATGGGAGTTGTTGAAAAACTGATTCAACTCACTGATGTCATCTTTAGTGACTTTGATTAAAATTATGATATCATCTACATATCTGTAGTAGTAGATGATATTTTTGAGGAGGTGGTGATTGGAATTCAAGATTTTGTCTTCTAGGTTACTTATAAATATTTCTGCTAACAATCCGGAAAGATTTGAGCCCATTGCCAGACCATCTGTTTGTTTGTAGATTTTATTGTTAAATTTAAAATAGTTGTGTGAAAGTGTGAATTCAAGCAGGTCCATTTAATGTGAGTTGAAGGGATTTTTTTGTGTTTATGTAGGTTGGCATTAATTATTTGTAGTGTGGGATCTATTGGCACAGATGAATAAAGGTTTTGTATGTCCAATGAGGAATGTCGAATGAGATGGACTCTTAAAATACACGCACACACACACACACACACACACACACACACACACACACACATGTGCACATATCCTAATATTTACCATAAATATTGACAGCCACCAAGAGTACAAGAGATTGACCTCATTCACAGATAATTCATCACACCAACAGCTTGTACCCACTGTCAGCTTAAAACTGTATGTACATCAACTACTGGCACAAATGTATATCTATCTGCATATTTTATAACATTAACCAGTGTATTACCCCAACCTTTAGGCAGTTAATATATGCAACATGTAATCTTAAGACTCCTTGCCATGTAAATGTTTGCTCTCATATAATCACTCCTCCATCTCTCTCTCTCTCTCTCTCTCTCTCTCTCTCTCTTTCTTCAAAGAGTGTCATCTATGTATGATTTTACTGCTGTAGCCAATATGATCATTGTAATTCAAGCCTGTAACATTTTACCTAATTGTTATTAGCAAGTATGAAGTTTAAGCCATTTTAACATTTCACCTGATTGCATAAACGAGTACGAATGTTTAGCCGTTTTAACCTTTCAAAATTGGATTTATATACCACCTGAAGTACACACACATATATTTGACACCTCAAAACAAACACCTCCAAATGGTTAAAACGATTATTCTGTAATAATGTTGTTAAAATGTATATTCTTTGCACTTTGCGATTATGTCTTCTCTTCTGCTGTACGAACCTTGCACTCAGCTGATTCCAGACGCCATATTTGTTTACAAATGTGGCAGTATACATGTGAAGTGTTATGACAGAAAAAGGAACCTGTGACCACTGGAGGTACTCTAGTTTACTTATTAAAGTTTACCATTAAATATCAGTTTAATTTTTTTGTCAAAAGTTATCCAAAACCATATTCTGAAATAGTGTCTTGTTTCTCCACTAGGCAGTGCCACAAGTTCCTCCAAATGTCGTAACACAACGTACACACATATGTAATACTAACTAATGTAAATCCACCGGATGATGGAGGTTTAAACCTTCGAAACGCGTCGTGGAAAAAATAAAACGGTGACTGGTAACAGTAAACTTGTTGTTTCATTTAATGTCAGTAACAGTCACGGTAAAGCCTAACCTAAAAATGTTCGCATTTAAAGCAAGAAATGTATTTCTGAAAAACAGGAAATTGTTAACATCTAACATCAATTTACGTTTTAGGAAGTCTTTTTTTTGAAGATATCTGTCTGGACTGTAGCCTTGCACAGAAATGAAACATGGTTCATAAGCAGTTCAGACAAGAAGAGACTAGAAACTTTTGAAATATGGTGCTGTAGATGAAGACTAATGATTAGAGAGGGAGACTGTGTAACGAATGAGGAGGTACTGAAATGAAGTACAGAGAAAAAGAGATTTTCTTTCTCATAACATCAAATGTATGTTTCCTATCTTGTAGATATTCACCTGAAGATGTGATATGATGTCACAAAACCAGTCATGCTCCTGTAAGTAAAAGTTCAGATACAGCTGGAGGATTTATTTCTTAAACATGGATTACTTAAGCTGCTGTTTCCCATAACAAAAAACTCTTATTAATGCATCTGGTATGAATCTCTCTATTGCCACTGAAACCTTTTGTCAAAATTACGCCACATCTGGTCTGTGTTTACATGGTTAGTTTGTCACTCGTCCCTGTATCTGTCATGATGCTCCCTACTTGCTCAGGATTATTTGTTGCTAATAGGTCAAGCACATTTTCGCAACCATTAAACTGCTCAAAATGATTAGCAGAGAAAGCATTTAGTACAATTTTAAATAATTTTTTATGCCTGCCATTGACTTTAAACATGCATTTTTGACAATTTACTGAGGGTAGATTGAAGTCATCGCCAACTGTAACTGCACGAGTGAGGTACCTATTTGAAACAGGACTCAAGTTTTCTTCAAATCTTTCAGCAAGTGAATCATCCGAGTCAGGAGGTCAGTAAAAGGAATCAATTATTAACTTTTTCTGGTTTTCAAGTATAATCACTGTCAATACTAACTCACAGGAACCCTATACATCAATTTCATTACATGGTAAATTACTTCTGACAGCAATAAACACTCCACCACCAACTGTATTTAATCTTTCCTTTCTGAACATGCTTAGGTCCATGGTAAAAATTTCAGTTGACTCTATCTCCAAACCAGCTTTCAGTAACTATAAAGATTTGAGCTTCATAGCTTTCTACTAGTGCTTGGAGCTCTCATTCTTTACTAACACAACTACAAAAATTTACAAGTATAACACTAAATATACTTAGGTCTACCCTTGTCCTTTGTTTGTCGTGCACCCTCTGGTACCAAGGACCTTTCCTGAGACCCTGTAACCTTGAAAACCAGCCAGTCCACTTCACGCAGGACCCACTACTTGTGTGGCCATCTCCACTGTATAATGGACCCTGACCCGCATAGCACCCAGAATGTTAAACCCCACCACCCTTCGGCACAAGTCACGGAATCTGCAGCCTACGTAGTCACAGAACTGTAGGAACCTCTGATTCAGACTCTCCACCTGGCTTTGTACTGAAGATCTGCAATACGTCCTGTCAATGATATTATAGATGATGAGCTCCACCTTTATAGTGCAAGCAAGAACGATCTCATGAAAATAAACTACCCAAGACTAAAGAGATGCCTGGATTCTAGATGAGATGGCTGTTCATTACCTGCTCAAAGGCCCTTCCCATACAGCTGATAATGACAACACTATGACAACTACTTGAGCACATATGATTTTTCCCATATTTGAGAAGAGGAATTAAAACAACTTATTTTCACAAGTACTGTACCGTAAATGAAATTACACAGAGATGCCTCACATGCCGCAGTGAATGCTGCTATAACCTGGTGACATACCGCATGGTGAAAGCCATGCTGACTAGAGCTCCAATACTGAAAAACCCTGGTTCTAAATTTCATTGTTGGTAGAACTAAAATCAAAAGCACCTATTGTAGATCCATAGTGCTGGTTGAGGTTGCAACGATTACAACACAACACGACAAGGATAAATGCTTATTTATTTGTATATATGACTGTAGTTACAAAATGCTGTGTATAATATGCACAGGGCAAAAAGAAGAACGCCAGAGATCATTTGTCATGAGCCACAACTGATAGTGGGGGTTATTAACAACGAAATATCCCCAAAGATGACCTCCCTCCCCCCAAAGTGTGGACCACAGGGGGACGGTTGTTATTGTGATTGGAACATGGTGCATCCAATTGACACCCATACGGCAGTGCGGAGGTGGGTAAGGTGTTGTCAACGTCAGTCAGGGTGGTGATGGTGATAGATGGTTATATGTGGGGATGACTCCCATTGCATTGCATAGAGGTGATAGCTTGAAGGTGTGTGGGTGGGCATTGAGTCCAGCTTAGTGGGACTGGTTGAGGATGCCAGTCATTGGAGGTGGTCCAGCATGGTCAGCCTGCAGTCTGTAGGTTTTGTGGTCCCCAGTTATGGTGAAGGAGAGGCACAGTGTCCAGGGAGAGGTGACTTTAAGGAAGCCGTTATTTGACAGCCGCCATGTCCACATCGTATGGCTGATCACAGGAGTCAACAGTTTGAGCAGTAGAGGTTGGTGTATCGTCCGTGGATGACTTGTCCTGGAAAGGCTACACAGGTTTTAAGCAGTTGATAGATACTGTACTGGGTGTCCCTTTCAGTGGTATTTTGAATTTGTGTGCGCCACATTTTAGTACTTCGTGCAGGCCCATGTACCAGGGATGTAAGGTAGGCTGAATAGTACCAACACAGAGCATAATGTGGTTACAGTCCACACGTGCCCTATGAATGAAGACTTCTGGGGAGATGTGAGGCTATGAAGGTGGTATCTTGAGCTGTGTGGTGTGTTGTTAAACACAGGTGATGAGGACAAGAATTTCAGTGGTTTCTGCTCGTGGCACCTGTAGTATGAAGTCAGTGAGGAGAGCAAATGGCTTGCCATAAAGGACTTCAGCAACCACATGCTCAATAGCACCCACAGTAAAGCTTCTACCCAGAGACTGCCAAGGCTCCTAAGGTGAGCTTTTAGCGTACAGTGCCATCATTTCACAAGACCATTGCTTTGAGGATGATAAACAGCTGTTTGATAACAATAAACGCTGCAGAGGTTGCTTGGGTCACTGAAAAGAGTAAATTCAAATTGTCAACTTTTATCAACGATTACAGACACCGGGCACCTGTATTGGGAAATCCAAGTGCATATGAGTCCTCTGGCTGTTGAATATGCTGACATGTTTCAGAGAGGAACAGCTTCTAACCACTGCGTTATGCACTCGATGATTAAAAGAATGCATTGATAGCCCTCGGACTCAGAGACAGGTCCCACCAGGTCAAGGTGCATGTGTTGGAACTGATCTTTGGGCATTGTGAACTGTCCAAAAGGTGGTTGTCTGTGGTATCCAACTTTGCATTTTTGGCATGATAAGCCCATGCATGCTCATTCCTTGCAGTCTTTTTTGACATTCGGCCATATGAAATGACCTGTAACGAGACAGGTTTCCGGTTGAACGCTGGAATGCAACAAGCTGTGCAACAGATCAAAGATGATCTTCTGAAACAGATGAGGTACAAGGGGATGAGTTCAGTTTTGTAACACATCACACAAGATCAGTCTTGTTGTACCCAGTACCAGATTGTTGTACCCGGTACCAGACAATGTTTGAGTTTGAGGTTAATAATGGTATCACTGAGTTCTTGGAACTGTTTGTCTTGTAGTTGTGACTTTGTGAAATTATTACTCAATTCGTGAGGAAATAGAATTGATCCATGAGAAATAAACTGCAGTTACACTGTTTGTGCCTTTCAAGTAATGTGTGTAAGTCATAAATTGCGCAATGTAATCTAGGTGGCGGAATCTTTTGAGGCACCAGTCTTTCCATGGGTTTCAGACTGAGTCTGCTAACAGTTGGCGATCTGTGTAAATGACTAGTGGCCTGCCTTCCACATTGTACCTCAACTGATGGCATGCTTCATAGACCACTAGGAGTTCGCGGTCATATGTGGACCATTTGCTCTGTGATAAAATTAGTTTACACGACAAGAATTGGTTGCTGTACACTTCCCACTTCCTGCTTGATGATGGCACCAATTGCAAAGTCACTCCCATCTGATGTTATACTTAGCTGAGCATAGGAAAGCAGATGTGCCGAAGTCACTGCTTGAGTGAGATGTTCTTTGACATGGTTGAAGGCCTGCTGCTTGTTCATGGTACACATTAGCCTCCATTTATTGTTAGTGTTCTTTCCTTTGAGGGCCTCTCTGAGTGGGAGCTGAATGGTGGATGCATGTGGGAGGTGGTGGCAGTAGAAGCTGACGTACTTTCTGACAGTTTAATGGAGGTGGCAACTGGTAAATGAGTTCCGTTTGTTGTGGTGCAGGGTGGACACCTGCAGTGTTGATAATACGACTGGAAAAAAAAAAGCTTCAGGTTGTCAGAGATGGCCTTTTTCTTCATTAATTACAGCACTGCCTGCAACAAGTGAGTCAAAATCTTGTTTTAGGTGAGAGATATGGATGTCCATATCCTGGGAAAAACTGAGACGTCATCTAGATAGGCATAGCAGAAGGGTAACTTGAATAGGATACCATCAGTAAACTTGTTGTAGCTGATCCTCATGCTTCCAGGAGAAGCACTGGAGAAGAGCCGATCCCACCACAGAGTATTTGTTGTCTGCTGGTTGTGCGAGAATATTGTCACTTATCATGTCCATGTGTTCACCTAAATGACAGAGCAGTACGAAAAATTTTGTACTGTCACTGCCGACATCATATGTCATGAACCAAATGGTGGGTTGGTTGGTATGAAAAGGTGGCAGTTTCCAAAGAAGTGTTGGAAGAGGTAATGTACACAACTGTTCCATTTTCTTACATGGTGTGACTGGTAGCGAAGACTGTGCCAACACTGGATTGGAAGATAGCTCATGCGGTGCAGAAGAACTTCTGATCAGGTGGGTGCATGTGGTTCGGCATGTGCCCCTTGTGAGACGTGTGTGGTGACGAAGTCACAAAACAGGTTGTTCATAAAACACCATTGTTTGGCTTTTCTGGCAATTTTCAGTGCACTGTACTGGCAAGTATGACAGTCATTTTTGAAGAATTTGGGTTGTCTGAGAGTCAGTTGTGATGCACTCTAAACTTCAACACTGCACTCACTTGCATAATTCATGAATTGCAATGCACTATGTTTGCACACTGGACTGTTGATGCATAGTATCTGGATTGGCTTGAATGTACCACTGTTGCAGTTACCAATGTAGACCCTTAGTGTGACTTTAGCTTGGCATAACATGCAAATATCAATTCAAGGGTAAATACTTATTTATTCACGTAAACAACTGCAGTTACAAAGTATGTCCATACAATACAAAATCACAGGACACATACTGAAGAACTCACATTCAAGCCACAAATGATAGTCAGTGCAAGATAGCACCCCAACAGAAAATTCACAGTAATTGCTTGATGTTGACAGAAAGCTCAGTCCTGGCTAGCAGTAGTGGCTACCGTATTTACTCAAATCTAAGCCGCACTCGAATCTAAGCCGCATCTGAAAAATGAGACTCGAAGTCAAGGGAAAAAAAAAAATTCCCAAATCTAAGCCGCACCCGAAATTTGAGACTCGAAATTCAAAGGGGGGAGAAAAGTTTTAGGACGCACCTCCAAATCGAAACAAAGTTGGTCCATTTTAATATGAGACACAATTTAGGTCGAATGAATGATGATACAGCTACAGTAGTTTGGTCGTAAGCTTAGCACTGAACCTTTACCAGGTAGCCAGTGCTATACGTCAGGTGCTCTGTCCGTATTTATACAGGTACCTTTCCTTTTTCACGTGCTTCGTCTGGTTTGAATCGATTGCTATATTTTGCTTTGATCTGGTAAGTGACGTTCTCTTTGTTATAGGTGTTTACGTCACTCTAAGCCGAAAATGCGTTACTGTACTGTGTCATGCACTGTTTGTCGCATTCTGATAATGAGTGTCTACAGCCTGTTGCCACTTGCGGCATGGCTTGCTTTTGTGCATGCTACCGCCGCTTACAATGGGGGGGGGAAAAAAAAAAAAAAAAAAAAAAGACAGAGAGAGAGAGAGAGAGAGAGAGAGAGAGAGAGAGAGAGAGAGAGAGAGAGAGAGAGGAATTGTCTCATTAGCAAAACAATGGCAAGAGACAGCTATTTGTTGTTACTTACACTGCTGATTTCTTTGATAATGATCAACAAGAACCAAATAATACACTGCATATGAGATCATGTTCTGAACGAGAGTTTAGCGAAAATTTTTCGCTGTTTGAAAAACTTTGCAGACGCCTCTTTAGTACATTACACTCTGCACAGAAATTAGAGTCATCTTAGGTTTAAAAATCTAGTCAATTGCTGTGCTTCATTTCTGACTGTATCACTATTAGGCATAAGAATAATACAAATATAAACATGACAAGATATGTATATTCTTCCGCATTTACTGTTGTCTCACTCTAGTTTCGTAGTTTATTAGGCAGACAGGATTTAAATGAGATGGCAGCAGACATGAAAGAATACATGGCAAAATGTTTATATTCATATTATTCTTATGGTGAAGAGAATACTGCATGTGATTCACAATTCATACAAGTACCTATTAGCAACCATCTCTTCTCACAGGTAAGAAAAAATTCAGAATGTAGAGTTGGCCATATTGACAAACATCCCAAACGGTCTTGCCAGTCGGATTTTCGTAGTACACTGAAATGCTGCTACATACGAAGATGAACAATACGGAATTTGTATTTACTTCGTTGGATAATGTATGAAAATGCAGTGGTTGAAACTCGGGGCGGAGAAAAAAAGCTTGTCTTCTTCTTTTTTTTAATATAATTTATTTACTGACGCAGAGGTTTTGGCACCAGTATTTATCTTTGTGCCTGCAAAGGAAGCCTGTGTAGCGCTACATATATTCGACGGCAGAAGTTAGTTGTGGCGGCACCTACCAACATTTTTCAGAACTTCCACTTACTTTGTACTCGATTCTAAGCCACAGGCAGTTTTTTGGATTACAAAAACCGGAAAAAAAGTGCGGCTTAGATTCAAGTAAATACGGTATGTGAACCGAATGATCTGCCACAATCTCTTTGCTGTCTCCTTAGTCGGTCTGCAGAATGCCATTGTAGAGTAGACCAGGAAGTGGGCATCTTTCCTATGATCCTCTTAAAGTCTATCTTACAATCAAAGGGGTGATGTAATGGCTAATGAGTTCTGCATTTCCTACCATGATTTCTTCTTGTTATCTTTTGTAATATGATGGTATTTTGCTCTCAGCACCCAAAAAACTGAAGGCTTCTCAATTTTTAAAAATGTATTAAATGAATGCAGCATTTTTCCACTGAGGATGTAATTATTTTGACTATTTCTTTATTCCAAAACTAGTTTTGGGTTTTTAACTGTGTTCCCACTTTTTGACAGTTATGCAGTGTGTTTTCTTTATTCAGCTAAACATTTGATAATGGCTCTAAAAGCTGAAACTAGTTGAGGAATGCAGAATAAATATAAATAAATACAACCTAAGTGGGAAACTGCTGCATTCATTTGATGATCTCCACTTGAACCTACATAGTGCCTCACACTCTTCTCTGATTGCAGAGCCATACTCTTTGCTCCAACAGAGGGCAAGCTGCCTTCTAAGTTTTCCTGAAGTCTTTGGCAGGGATGAATCAGCAGCAAAATGAATCACACCAGTGATGTGATCCACCCATTCCTAGATTCAAACATGACCCTGAGGTTGTGCAGTGCCCAGTTTGGCTTGCTGTGCCAGTCTCGGGAACTTTCTTTGAGCCACTGCGCCACGGCTTTGTGTGGGTACTTCAGTGAATCGCATGGAGCACTTCCCACTAAGCAGTGTGTGCACAGGATGATGGAGAGCATAACGAAATACTGATGGCACAGACCAACCCTGTGGCTGTGTTAAAGTGTACGCTCGAGGAGCATTAAAATGGAAAGGGTGGGGGAGTTGCACAATTAGGTTAGTGAGATCCTCTCGGTTGGCTGATTCAGTGAGGGTGGGGAGGGGGAGGGGGTGCAGATAAAAGGAATATATCATCGTCGAACAAGCAATACCACGCAACTGACCTGGGTCAATCTGCAGCATACGCACAAAAACACGTGCAGGGAAACCACACTGTTATTGCTTGTTACATATCTCTCCACATTGGTATGCAGTCCTTGAATCAAGGTTTCAGTTGATAAAAATGGACAGTGATTCACAAGACATTCTTTTTGCTGAGAAAAAACTGCTGCACACTTTAAAGTTGTGTATGAAAGTGGAGATTTGTTTCTGACATTGATTGACAGCTGCCAGCCGCTACACCAATCTTCAATTCCTTGCAGGTCTTCCTGCTTTTTACTTCAGTCTTCTGGCCTTGCAATCATCCTACTGCAAACAGCATTGTCCTTAAACAGTTTCTTGCAGCTTCCATCATTCCAGTTACATGGTATTAGATTCTTTTGCAGTAACAATTAGTTTACACCCATTTTCACCTTGTTTGAATTACAGTGTGTTCTCTCCTGTTCATTTCACTGAAAAGAATGGAAAAGTTGCCATTCCCACAATAATTGAAGGTATGGCAACTGACAGAAACTCAGAACATCGAAGAAGTCAGGTACGGTGTATTGTTTCATCAACGACAATATAGTAGCCCTATGCTGCACACAGAGCAACATCTTGTAAAATGGTCATGCCAGAGAGACAGAAGGAGTGGTATGAGTTGTTTATGAAGATGACTTCTTCTCTTTTAACTTTCTCCCCACTGAGACTGTTCTTCCTGCAGAGGTTATAATCCTTTAGCAATCGTGACAATAGCCATCATCACTGAAACACTCCATTACGATCAAGTGATCAAAACTCCAGTCGCTACAATATGACACATAAGAAAGGAGAAACACCTCTTGATCACTGAAATTGTGTGTATCCAGTTGGTTTTCCTGCTCAGCAAATTTTTTCTTCCTTTCTCTAGTTCTATAATTGTTTTTAAACTTGTCTGAACAGCCACCTAATCCTGAAATTATAGCTCCAAAGCATTATCTTCAAAAGTCTGAATCATCTCCTCCAAGTGGCCTGGCTTTAGCAACTGGTAACCACATTATCTAATTGCGTCTTACAAACCGATACTCTTCAATTTAATTGTCTTGACAGTGTATTCACAATGAAATATTGTAGTTCTTAAGCACAAAAACACAGTTTTTTGTCTATATATTTCAACCTCTTGTTTAACACAGTCTATGTTTTGGGTTAGAAGAGCAATTTCTTCTGAAACAAACCAAGATGTGTTTTCTTGTTCCATATTCTTCAGTTTCAACGTATGAATTTTATGATTATCACCTCATTTATTGCTAGTTTTATACTAAATAAACTCCAATATTTGCTTTTGAAGTTGTGAAGCACACTTGTTGTTGTTGTCGTTGTTGTGGTCTTCAGTCCTAAGACTGGTTTGATGCAGCCTCTATGCTACTCTATAGTTTGCAAGCATCTTCATCTCCAAGTATTTACTGCAACCTAAATACTTCTGAATCTGCTTACTGTATTCGTCTGTTGGTTTCCCTCTACAATTTTTACCCTCCACGCTTCCCTCCAGTACTAAATTGGTGATCCCTTGATGCCTCAGAATTTGTCCTACCAGCCGATCCCTTCTTCTAGTCAGGTTATACCACAAATTTCTCTTCTCCCAAATTCTGTTCAGTACCACCTCATTACCTATGTGATTGACCCATCTAATCTTCAGCATTCTTCTGTAGCACCACATTTCAAATGCTTCTATTCTCTTTTTGTCGAAACTAGTTATCGTACATGTTTCACTTCCATACATGGCTTCACTCCATACAAATACTTTCAAAAAGGACATCCTGACACTTAAATCCATACTTGATATTAACAAATTTCTCTTCTTTAGAAACACATTTCTTGTCATTGCCAGTCTACATTTTATATTCTCTCTACTTCGACCATCATCAGTTATTTCGCTTCCCAAATAGCAAAACTCATCTACTATTTTAAGTGTCTCACTTCCTTATCTACTGCCCTCACCATCACCGAATTTAATTCGACTACATTCCATTACCTTCATTTTGCTTTTGTTGATGTTCATCCTGTATCCTCCTTTCAAGACACTATCCATTCTGCTCAACTGCTCTTTCAAGTCCTTTGCTGTCTCTGACAGAATTACAATGTCATCACAAAACCTCAAAGTTTCTACTTCTCCCTGGACTTCAATTCATACCCTAAATTTTTCTTTTGTTTCCTTTACTGCTTGCTCAACATAAAGATTGAATAACACTGGTGGTGGCTACACCCCTGTCTCCCTCCCTTCTCCAACAATTCAACCCTTTCGTGCCCCCTGAATCTTATAACTGCCGTCTGGTTTCTGAACAAATTGTAAATAACCTCTCTCTTCCTGTATTTTACCCCTGCCACCTTCAGAATTTGAAAGAGAGTATTCCAGTCAACATTGTCAACAGCTTTCTCGAAGTCTACAAATGCTATAAATGTAGGTTTGTCTTTCCTTAACCTGTGGGAAGTTATAGGGTTAGTATTGCCTCACATGTTCCTACATTTCTCTGGAATGCCAACTGATCTTCCCTGTGGTCGATTTCTACCGTTTTCTCCATTCTTCTGTAAAGGATTTGTGTTAGTATTTTGCAACCGTGACTTATTAAATTGAGAGTTTAGTAATTTTCACACCTATCACCACATGCTTTCTTTGGAATAGAAATCATTATATTCTTCTTGAAGTCCAAGGGTATTTCACCTGTCTCATACATCTTGGTCACCAGATGGAAGAGTTTTGTCATGGCTGGATCTCTAAAGGCTACAAGTAGCTCTAATAGAATGTTATCTATTCCCAGTTCCTTGTTTCAACTTAAGTCTTCCAGTGCTTTATCAAATTCTTCACGCAGTATCTTATCTCCCTTCTCATCTTCATGTATGACCTTTTCCATTCCATAATACTGCCCTCAAGTATGTCTACCCTCTACCCATTCCTTTCACCTTTCTGCTTTCTCTTGTTTGCTTAAGACTTGTTTTCCATCTGAGCTCTTGATATTCCTACAAGTGGTTCTCTTTCCTCCAAAGGTCTCTCTAATTTTCCTGCAGGCAGCATCTATCTTACCCCTAGTGAGATATACTTCTACATCCTTACGTTTGTTATCTAACCATTCCTGCTTAGCCATTTTGCTCTTCCTGTCAATCTCATTTTTTGACATTTGTATTCCCTTTCACCTGTTTCAATTACTGCATTTTTATATTGTCTCCTTTAATCAATCAAATTCAATATCACTTCTGTTACCCCACAATTTCTACTAGCCCTCATCTTCTTACCCACTTGATCCTTTGCTTCCTTCACTATTTCATCTTTGAAAGCTGCCCATTCTTCTTCTACTGTATTCATTTCCCATATTCTTGTCAATTGTTCCTGAATGCTTCATTTGAAACTCTCGACAACCTCTGGTTCTTTCAGATTATCCAAATCCCATCTCCTTAAATTCCCGCCTTTTTGCAGTTTCTCCAATTTTAATCGGCAGTTCAAAACCAATAAATTGTGGTCTGAGTTCACATCTGCCCCTGGCAATGTCTTACAACTTTCAAACCGGTTCTATAATCTCTGTCTTACCATTATACAATCAATCTGAAACCTTCCAGTGTCTGTCTCCAGGTCTCCTCCACGTACACTACCTCCTTTCATGATTCTTAAACCTAGTTTTAGTTATGATCAAATTATGCTCTGTGCAAAATTCTACAGGCAGCTTACTCTTTCACACGTCCCCCCCCCCCCCCCCCCCCCAGTCCATATTCACCTACTACTTTCCCTTCTCTTCCTTTACCTACTATTGAATTCCTGTCCTCCATGACTATTAAATTTTGGTCTCCCATAATTATCTGAATAATTTCTTTTATCTCATCATGCTGTTCATAGTAGCTAATATGCATTCCTATTTTTTGTTTACTCATTATTAAACCTACTCCTGCATTACTTCCATTTAATTTTGTGGTTGTTGTTGTTGTTGTTGTTGTCTTCAGTCCTGAGACTGGTTTGATGCTGCTCTCCATGCTACTCTATCATGTGCAAGCTTCTTCATCTCCCAGTACTTACTGCAACCTACGTCCTTCTGAATATGCTTAGTGTATTCATCTCTTGGTCTCCTTCTACAATTTTTACCCTCCACGCTGCCCTCCAATGCTAAATTTGTGATCCCTTGATGCCTCAGAACATGTCCTACCAACCGGTCACTTCTTCTTGTCAAGTTGTGCCACAAACTCCTCTTCTCCCCAATTCTATTCAATACCTCCTCATTAGTTATGTGATCTACCCATCTAATCCTCAGTATTCTTCTGCAGCACCACATTTCGGAAGCTTCTATTCTCTTCTTGTCCAAATTATTTATCGTCCATGTTTCAGTTCCATACATGGCTACACTCCATACAAATACTTTCAGAAATGACTTCCTGAGACTTAAATCTATACTAGATGTTAACAAATTTCTCTTCTTCAGAAACAATTTCCTTGCCATTGCCAGTCTACATTTTATATCCTCTCTACTTCGACCATCATCAGTTATTTTGCTCCTCAAATAGCAAAACTCCTTTACTACTTTAAGTGTCTCATATCCTAATCTAATTCCCTCAGCATCACCTGGCTTAATTCAACTACAATCCATTATCCTCGTTTTGCTTTTGTTTATGTTCATCTTATATCCCCCTTTCAAGACACTGTCCATTCCGTTCAACTGCTCTTCAAAGTCCTTGCTGTCTTTGGCAGAATTACAATGTCATCGGCAAACCTCAAAGTTTTTATTTCTTCTCCGCGGATTTTAATACCTACTCCGAATATTTCTTCTGTTTCCTTTACTGTTTGCTCAATATACAGATTGAATAATATCGGGGAGAGGTTTACCCCTGAGGACGACATCATCATTTAACCATACAGCAGAGCTGGATGCCCTTGGGAAAAATTATGGCTGTAGTTTCCCCTTGCCTTTAGCCATTCGCAGTATCAGCACAGCAAGGTCATTTCCGTTGATGTTACAAGGCCAGATCAGTCAATTATCCAGACTGCTGCCCATGCAACTACTGAAAAGGCTGCTCCCTCTCTTCAGGAACCACATGTTCGTCTGGCCTCTCAACAGATACCACCCCCCCCCCCCCCCCAATTATGTTTACGTGCACCGACGGTATGGCTATCTGTATCGCTGAGGCAGGCAAGCCTCCCCACCAATGGAAAGGTCCATGGTTCACACTTGACAACTTTAATTTTAAGCAGGACATAGTGCCTGAGGAGTAGCCATATTTAGTCCAGTATTACTGATTTGTTTTCATGTAGTTATTTAGTTTCATTTTTCATCATTTTTACAACAAAGATTTCACAATGATTGGCTTACAGTTGATAATTATCCCTATCCAGGAATTCTGCACAGGACCTGTGTCACAACATACTGATCAATTAATACATTCACTAAGTCAGACCTGATACAGAACTGATTTGTGAAGGTATTTGGGGAAAATGTAACTCCAATGTTTTCATAGGACTTAACATAAGCCAAACAATGAAAAAAATGAAGAAGTGGAACAGAAATGACTCTAACACTCGAGAAAATATTTCATTTCCAGAAAGGCACTAAATATCCATTTGCACATCTACATCATTACTCTGCAATTCACACTCAAATACTGGCTAGCAGTGGTACACAACCACATCACATTATTTAGTTACTGTTCCACTCTTGAATAGCATGTGGGAAAAATGAACAAACAAATATTTTCTTTAGAGTCTGATTTCTACTATTTCATCACTATGGTCACTTCTCCCTAGTGGGTAGGAGTCAAAAGCATATTTTGGCATTTGGAGGAGGAAGTTGGTGGTTGAAATCTTGTGAAAATATCTCGCCACAACGAAAAATGGTTTTGTTTTAATGACTGCCACAGACAACTTGTTTATCAGATTTACAACACTCTCACTCCTATTGCATGATAATACATAACAAGCTTCCCTACTCTGAACTTTATTGATGTCCTCATCAATCCTATCTGGTGAGGATTCCCTACCATCAGCAATACTCCAGAAGAGAGCACACAGGCACAAGCCACAATGCAGGCAATCTCATTAGCAGATGTCTTGTACCTTCTACGTGTTTTGCCAAAAAAATCACTATCTTCAGTTTGACTACTCCACAAAATTCTTTATGTAATGGTTCCAATTTAAGTTATTATGTTGTCACAAGAGAAGCATGAAGACAGAAACATTACTAATTGTGATATTATAGCTGTGTAGATAAGAAAATTTACTCATCAAGAGGTGGCCGGAGAACACACATATAAAGGTTAAAGAAATGTGCAAGCTTACGATGCCAGTGGCTTCTTCTTCTGGCAGAAGGGTTGAAGGGAAAGGAAGAGAGATAAAGGAAAAGGACTGGCAACGGTTAGGAAATGGGGAGAGTTTGGAAAAGTCACCCACGAACCCATGTCAGGGGATACGTAATGGATGGGATTAGAAGGAGACACCACAACATAAAAACAAATGACATACTAGTGAGAAACCGCGCAACAGTCTGCAAAGTAAAATATAGCAGAGAACAATTACATTAAAAAAATCAGTTTTTAAGTATCCAAAGTACAATGATATGTGGTAAACTTACTAAGTGGAAAAAATTAACTTCATACGGAGTTTTTACAGTTTTACAGCTGAATTGTATTACATAAATCTCACAAAAAAGATTGTCTGAGATGCGTGGACAACTCTAATATAGGCATTTTATGTAAATAAATAAACAGACTTATTACAATATTCAAGTGCTAATATGAATTCTATTCTAGCCAATTACATTAATTTTTAATTATCCCTGTGAAGACATGGACCTATGGTAAACTTACTCTGTGATGCAACAGGAACATTCCAGTTGGTGTTAAGAAGTAATTCTGGGATAGTGACTCCCTCAGAATCATCTTTCTTTAATTCTGATTTCGCAAACAAAATGGAGAGATCTGGAGAATTCAGTACAAGTTCCTTCAGCAGAGGCCCTCTGTCACTCTGGGTGATCAGGTGCAAGATAAATAGTTTTACACGATGACATTCATCTGGTCCCAAACTTCCCATTACTGCCTTTAAAGCCTGGAGAAAAAAAAAAGTAGTTATGTAACATTCAGAAGTATCATATACATAATTTTGAAATTAAATCCCTACTCACTCACAGTAAACATATTTCTATCACTTTAGCATAGATGCACGCATGCACGCGCACATGTGTGTGCTCTCACACTCACTCACACACACACACACACACACACACACACACACACACACACACACAGAGAGAGAGAGAGAGAGAGAGAGAGAGAGAGAGAGAGAGAGAGAGAGGGAGAGAGAAGGAGGAAATGAGAGAGATTAACATATTTTTGACAGTAATGTTCTTGGTTTTAGTTACCTGCTTTATTAGCATACTGCAGAATATTTAATGATCCACAGAAGAATAAAGAATATATGTTTCAATCATAGCTGCTATCACTAAACGGAGGGGACTGCATTCCAAATGAGTTATTTTGTGCTCGTGTCTAAAATTTTGGCATATAGTACAAATAATCTAAATTACCTGTAAGTGGCCTGGAAGCACAGAAACATCCAGATCAGTAGTGGTTAATGAAACAACTTGCAAACAACAAAAAACCATGGGATTATCAACATGAAATAATGTCTTCAGGTTACATTATTACTTATTACTTGCACAGTTACCCACTGCAAGATTCCACAAACATATTACACGAAAAAACAAAAACTTGTGACACCCAAATGAAGTCATCATGAACAGCATATGTAAGGGTGTTATTGATTATCAATCTTCAATTATTATTATTATTATTATTATTTTTTTTTTTTTTTTTTTTTTACGTAATAGTCAAAGTTATTACTCATTCTTCATCTGGTTGTATGGACCTCCTTTCTTGTTTGATATATCATTCTCTTTAATCAGTCAAGCCATTTGTCTTTCTTGGTTTCCAGTTCTTCTGTATGATTACAAATCACCTCTTATCTAAAACCTCACAATATAACCTAATCCTGCACCTCAACATGTACAGTCTTTCTGCAGTAATCTTCACCACAGTCAAGCTACAGTCATACATACTTTTCCATTAACACAGCTTGATCTTTGGGACTACATATAAAATATGGAACATTTTTACACAAATTCCATTCCTTGCCAATGATTCAGATATATTCAGAAGAATCTTCTTGTAAGTCTGAATGACATTAAATATTAAAATGCAGAAAGTGAATGCAGATACTTACAGAAATCAGCATATCAGCTGCTTTGTCTGCAGTCGCAGGATTTTTGAGGACCTGAATATACTCCGTGCACTGTGGTTCTCCTCCAATCACTTTCCTCACAACATTAAGTGTTTGAACTTGCAGAAGTAAGTCACGTGCTACTGTGAATTTCCCACTTGAAAGTGCACCTTGAATGTCAAGTTCTAAAGTGGCTCTATACACTAGAGGAATTTCACGTCTAACATTATCAGCCTGAAGAATGGAGACAATACCCTGCAAAGCAAGCACACGTAGTTCAGATATCTATCTCAAGTATACACTATAAAAGAACACGAAAGGTGACACAGGTCCACACTTTTAGTGTGTTGACCTGCATCTCAATGAATGATTTAGAAACAAGTTTATTTCTTTAACTACAATAAAAATCCACTACATAGACATTGTGGCTTGATCACTAATAGGTACGGGTCTGACTACAAATCCCAAAGTCTGGGGTTCAGTCTTCAGTTCTAGGATTTTTTCTTTCATTTACTGCCTCTTTCACCTCTGACAATGACATGTTAATGTTAAAAATGCCAAGGTGCACTGGAATTGGGGTCTACATTAAGCTGTAGATCTCCCTACAACTGGTGGGATAAATCAGTTCAGAGATTCAAAAAAGGCAAGTTGATGCCCCACCTCATATGATCATGTCTAGTAAACCACCGCAGCGTTTAACCAATCTTGGTTGAGGATAGCTTTATTTAGTTACAGTAAAAGACAAAAAGGCAATGGCCGAACCATAATACAAATAAAAACACAAAAATATAAATTACTTTGTTGCAAAAGGTGTAGAAGATTTTCAGTGACTGTATTACTGGTGCTGTATGTGGTGTACAATAGAACTGTAGCCAAACTCCAACTTTATAAAGTGGATGTGCAGTGGTACTGGATGCAGAAGAACAAGAATTATATAACATATTAATACTAACTATATGACAGCTCTCATATTTGTAATGTTGGTAAGTAGATACTAACTGCGACAATGCAGCAATGAGAAATCATTACAAATAACCATCCATGAATTCCAACTGCCAGCTACGAAGTGCAACCTTAGTATTTCACCCCACAAAAATCAGGCACAGCATTTCGAAGACTGAAACTTATTACGTGACTGACAGAAAAAGTGTCAATTCATTCAAGTTCTAAGGGCACATCTTACCTTTCTCAATTTATTCCACTGATCTATTATTGTGTGATAGTGTGTGTACTGTATTTACTCAAATCTAAGCCGCACTCGAATCTAAGCCGCACCTGAAAAATGAGACTCGAAATAAAGGAAAAAAAAATTTCCCGAATCTAAGCCGCACCTGAAATTTGAGACTCGAAATTCAAGGGGAGAGAAAAGTTTTAGGCCGCACCTCCAAATCGAAACAAAGTTGGTCCATTGTAATATGAGACACAATTTAGGTCAAATGAATGACGATACAGCTACAGTAGTTTGGTTCGAGTCGTAAGCTTAGCAGTTAAGCTTTACCACGTAGCCATTGCTATGCGTCAGGCGCTCTGTCCGTATTTATACGGATACCCTTCCTTTTTCACGTGCTTCGTCTGGTTTGAATCGATTGCTTATTTTGCTTTGATCTGATAAATGCCGTTTTCTTTGTTATAGGTGTTTGCGTCACTCTTAAGCTGAAAACGCATTACTGCACTGTGTCCAAAAAGAGAGAGAGAGAGAGAGAGAGAGAGAGAGAGAGAGAGAGAGAGAGAGGAATTGTCTCATTAGCGAAACAATGGCAAGAGACTGCTATTTGTTGTTACTTACACTGCTGCTTTCTTTGATAATGATCAACAAGAATCAAATAATAGACTGCGTTTGATAGAAGATGTTCTGAACAAGAGTTTAGCTAAAATTTTTCGCTGTTTGAAAAACTTTGCAGACGCCTCTTTAGTACATTACACTCTGCACAGAAATTAGAGTCATCTTAGATTTAAAAATCTAGTCAATTGCCGTGCTTTATTTCTGACTGTATCACTATTAGGCATAAGAAAATACAAATACAAACATGACATGATATGTATATTCTTCCGCGTTTGCTGTTGTCTCACACTAGTTTTGTAGCTTATTAGGCAGACAGGATTTAAATGAGATAGCAGCAAACACGAAAGAATACACTGCAAAATGTTTATATTCGTCTTATTCCTATGGTGAAGAGAATACTGCATGTGATTCACAATTCATAAAAGTTCCTATTAGCAACCATCTCTTCTCACAGGAACGAAAAAATTCACAACGTAGAGTTGGCCATATTGACAAACATCCCAAACAGTCTCACCAGTCGGATTTTTGTAGTACATTGAAATGCTACTACATTCGAAGACGAACAATATGGAATTTGTATTTGCTTCGTTGGATAATGTATGAAAATGCAGTGGTCGAAACTCGGGGCAGAGAAAAAAGCTGGTCTTCCACCTTTTTTTTAAATTTATTTACTGACTCAGAGGTTTTGACGCCAGTATTTATCTTTGTGCCTGCAAAGCATGCCTGTGTAGCGCTACATATATTTGACGGCAGAAGTTAGTTGTGGCGATACCTACCAACATTTTTCAGAAATTCCGCTTACTTTGCACTCGATTCTAAGCCACAGATGGTTTTTTGGATTACAAAAACCGGAAAAAAAGTGCGGCTTAGATTCGAGTAAATACGGTAGGCTCCACAGGCATCATAGGCCAGCTCTGGACTCTACAGAAGCATCATTCAGAGGCACACTCACACGACTTTAATATTTTAGAGGGCTTGTAGTCATTTCAAATTGAGCTGGACATTTCACAAGAAGCAGCATCATTTAAGTTGAGTATTTCTTCGTATTTAATAAATATCATTTTATTACTAACTGCCAGAAACCTTTCTGACCGAAGATAACCTATGCCATTCTCCTGCATTCCCAACAGTCAAAACCGTCTTACGGGTTGTATGCAGTTGAATGTTGGCACGCTGTAGAAATACTCCTAAAGTATGAAGTCCTCATTGTTTACTCCTGATTGCACACCAAAGTTGATTTTTCAGCATGTCTGAATAAGAAGTACTAGCTCCTGTCACTTTCCTACCCATGTAATGATCTAAAATTTACCATTTGCACCCCAGAAGAGAATGAGTACAACTTTTCCTGAAGACAGTTGAGCATGGAATTTTTTTGGTTTTGGCAATGAGCTGTGGCACCATTCAGTGCCTGACCTTTTTTCTGGTTGGTGATAGTGGACCCAAGTCTCATTGCCTGTAATAGGGTTTCCCAGAAAAGCATCACATTTGACGTGGAAATGATGCAAAAGTTCTTCACAGGCATCAGCATGATGGTCTTTCAATTCAGCAGTCAACTGACTTGGCACCTATCCTGTAGACACTTTACTAAAGTGCAGTGTATTGTGAACAATATTCTGTGCTGAACCAATACTAATCTTCAAACTTATAGCTTTTTCATTCAGAGTTCTGCAACTGTTCTCCTTCACACGCTCCTCCGCTTATGCAATGTTCTCGTCCATCACTACCCAGTGAGCCTGCCCTGTTCTTGGGGCATCCTCCACAGAAGTTACACTGCTTTTGAACTTCCTACACCCGCTGTACACTTTCTGCAATGGCAAACACAAATCACCATCTGCTGTCATTCTGTGATGAATTTTAATTGGTCTGACACCCCCGCTATACAAAAAATGCATCACAGACCGCTGCTCAAGAGCAGGGCATGCTGACAGCAGGAAGGTTAGTTTATCTTGTTGTGGATGCTGCTCCCTTCTCCAGTGTTGTAGTATTGCTCTGCTACCTGTTGGTCACTTTCTGAACCTCAAGGAACACTACTGCCACCTACCAATTTATCACACAACTTTACAAAATGTTGTTGAACTTTCAAGGTTTTCATTTGAATCACCCCCTCGTATAAACACTGTAACCCACGTATTCTTCCATCCTCCTCTTAACTGATACATCAATGAAAGGGTTGGCCCTCTTTTTCAAGTTATTTTATATTATGATGGACAGAGTTTAAATATTCCAGGAAGTTTTGAAGCTTTTCCACTCCATGTTGCTACACTACAGATGTGTCACCCATATACCAATAGTAACACTTGAATTTCAACTTGGTGAATTCCAGTGTCTTTGCTAAATGTCACCTGTTTAGGTTTGTCATGACAGGCAATACGGGACTACTAATCACCACACCACTGATTTGTTCATAATAATTTCTGTCAGATAGGAAATAAGTAGATGTGAGTATGTGCCTTAAAGTTCTGTGAAACAATCACTGGAAGGGAAATAAGTAGATGTGAGTATGTGCCTTAAAAGTTCTGTGAAACAATCACTGGAAGTTTTTCACAAATAATTCCACATAATCAGAAAACGGAACTCATGAAAAGAGGGAGACTGCCTTGAAACTGACTACAATATCCGTAACCTCGGGCCGCAATTGACTGATGTGATGTACAATGTCAGCAGAGTCGTTAATGTGGTGTTCACATGGAAACACATTCTCAGCAAATATGTGGCTATTCCTTGGAACTAACTGTGGAGAAGTTCAATGATTGTTTGACAGAGCTTTTTAGACATGTTCTGACATCTACATATTTCCTATTCAGTGATAAATATTATGAACAAATTGACGGCATGGCAATGGGTAATCCTTTATAACCTGTTGTAGTGAACCTATACATGAGACACTTTGAAGCAAAGGTACTAAAAATCTGTTAAGCTGAAACTTACAAGGGGCATTCAACAAGTAATGCAACATTTTTTCTCTTGGCCAATTTTTATTGAAAAAAATCCAGTATTTGTTATGGGACATCTTGGTATATTTTCACTTAAGCCCCTGTACTTTCATGAAGTTTCAATAGGTAGTAGCACTATATGTAGCCTTCAAAACGGTGTCTGTAAGGGAGTTGCGTTCCAAGCAAAGAGTCGTCATCAAGTTTCTTTTGGCAGAAAAACAGCAAATTGCAGATATTCATTGGCACTTGCAGAATGTCTATGAAGGCCTGGCAGTGAACAAAAGCACAATGAGTAATTGGGTGAGGCATCTGTCATTATCGCAGCAAGATCACGCGCACCTATTCTATCTCCTATGTGCTGGCTAGTGGCACACATCTGTGACCCCTGCAATATTGGAATGTGCGGACAAACTCATTCAAGGTGACTGAGGGATCACAAATGCCTCGCTGCTCAACTGGATGTCTCTGTTGGTAGTGCTGACACACTCATTCACCAGGTGGGATGCTCAAAGGTTTGCGCCCGCTGGGTTCCCCACCGCATAACAAAAGACCGTAAAGAGCAACAAAGGACCATCTGTGCAGAATTGCTTGCGCATTACGAGCCTGATCGTGATAATTTTTGGTGAAACACTGTCACAGGTGACGAAACTGAGTTCATCACTTTGAATCAGAAACAAAACAGCTATCCATGGGGTGGTATCACACTACCTCTCCTCCGAAGAAAAACTTCAAAGCCACAGCCTCAGCTGGTAAAGTCACAGCATTGGTCTTTTGGGACATTGTTTGATGTCCTCCCTTGTGGTGCAACCATCAACTCTGAAGTGTATTGTGCTACGCTCAGGAAACTGAAGAAACAACTACAGCATATTCGTTGCCACAAAAATGCAAACGAACTTCTACTTCTCTATGACAATTCAATTCCTTACACAAGTCTGTGCACCTAAGAGAAGTTCACAAAACTTCATTGGACAGTTATTCTTCATCCACCCTGCAGCCCTTATGTCACGCCTTCCAATTTCCATCTATTCAGGCCATTGAAAGGTGCACTCTGGGGGAATCAGTATATGGATGATGGGGAGGTTAGTGAAGCTGCAAGAGCTAAGCTCCGACATTGAAAAGTAGAGTGATACCATGCAGGCATATAGGCCCTTCCAGGTAGGTGGGGAAAAGGTGTCACATTGAAAACTTGTCACATTCAACTGAGATTATGCTGAAATATAGGGTGTTGTAGCCAAACGGGTGAAGTACTGGAATCCTGAATAAAATGAACTTGATTTCAGAAAAAGTATGTATTACATTACTTATTGAACTCACCTTGTACATGTTTTTATTGGTACTTGGGTAACACAATTGTGATGTGGCCACATGAAGTGGAAAAGTGTCAAGGCTTCCTGAAACATTTAAACTCTGTATGCTGCAATATAAAATTCACTATGGAGCTTGAAAAACAGGGCCAATTACCTACCCTTGACATGTTAGTTAAGAGAATGGACACATCCATGGGCCACAGCGTATATAGAAAACCTATGCACACTGACCTCTCTCTCCACACATCAAGCCATCACCATCCATCACAGGGAAATTCAGTGTTGAAAACTTTCATCCATACAGCTTTAACACTTTCAGACAAGGAGAGCTGCACCAGAGAATTACAACACTTGGTGTTCGGGAAGAATGTGTACTCAGAGCATCCGATGAACAGACGATGTAATCAAACTCGGGAACACCTGAGAAAGAGGTGGAGACAGTCACCGAGAAGCCAAAAATTGCTTAACTGCCTTAAGATGGTCAAATATCCAGAGAGTTCAGTAGACTCCTATGAAAACATGGCATACAGTGTATTTCACTCCACTCAATTACGATAAAAAATATTCTTTGCAAAAGTCAGGAGTTTATCACATTCAATGGGAATGAGGCATATCTTACATGGGGCAGTTGAGGAGAAATGCAAAGAATATCAGCAACACACCTGACTAAAACAACCATGAAAATTATCTGTTGCTGAAGTTCTGTATCACATACAATCATGGGAAGAAATGTGATGAGACGGTTGTCTTGGTGTAAACACCAAGTTTCTGGAACAGCATAATTAAGGAGTCTAGTGAAATAAAGATGTCAGAAAATGAATTAAACAGGGATGGAAGTTTCAATTTAACTAATGCTTGGGATCTGGCAATCAATTTAGTAAAATCTTCCTGGCCAGCACATCCTCCAGAGTTGGAAAATTGAGAGACAGTTTGAATTTCATCAAGTATCTGTGCAAATTGCCACTCTCCTACAGAATCACTGGCCCCTCATTAATTTCCAAGAACAGTGCAGTTTACGAAGATAACAGAAGAATGGGCATCCCCAATGAAATGTTATTTCTTCAGTTCTGTTCAATATATGGACAACCAGCCTCTGGCCCCCAATACCAAAGTTTCTTGTAAGCTGATGATCTCACTATTGGCACCCAGAGCACAAAATCTGTATCTCTTCAGAGGATCATTAATGCCCTTGATGGTTTGTCAAGATTACACTGCACAAAATGGCTTACACCAACCCCTCGGAGCCAGAAATATGTGCTTTTCATTTGATAAACAAGAAAGCCGTTTATAAGTTGAAGATAGGGTGGTCAGTAATTGAGTTGTAGTACTGTGGTACTCTCTTAATTACAAGAAATGTTGCATGAACTGTGAATTGGAAGTTCCCATCAGGAACAGTAAAACTGCCCAGAATATAATGCTGCATTCAACCTAGAACCATATGGACATCTGCAACCATTGAGTGCATCTGTTCTGTATGGTATAATTAAAATGAGTGTAACAACCATATCCTTTGTCAGAGCTCTGATCACTTATCATTGAGCCCGTAAATGAGCAGCCTATCCATAACCCTTCCCAATCATGCCAAAGTTGTAGTTCACTGACCTCCCAACCCACAAAATATCCTGGCCCATCAATTGCCACATCTGTTTCCAATCCCTTGCTACTTTGTCATCCCCCTGAAGAAGACAAGCGCAAAACTTGCCCCACCTGTGTACACACCCCTCCCCCCCCCCCTCTCCCTCCTCCAAGCATATCCCTTACTTTTCTTGTAACAGGTATATCCTATTTTGTCAAAGGTAGAGCACTCTGTGAAACCAGGCACACCACATAATATATTTTGTATGGTGAAAGCTATGAAGTACAGAAGGCTGCTGGCGAACCAAAATTAAATGACTGAAAACAACAGTTGTCCAGAGAGCTGCGATAAAACTGAGATGATGCTGTAAAGAGATATACACACTCATGTTATGAGACTAACAGTAGGTGAGCAAAACAGCTATGCTGAGCACACTTCAATTGTCACGATTTTTCTGTATGGAATTATAGCTCCAATGCAACTTTTGTGGAGGTTTTTGTGAAGTGTGATTACCAACCAGCCATCCACCTTCAAACTGTGGACAGCAGCACAGTTGACCATGCAATGGCAAAACATGTCGCTGAAAGCAACTTGCTTGCTCGTCTTCCGTGGCTACTTCACGATGTGTTCCATCTGGATTCCCTCTATTCCCCAAATACCAGTTTTCCACTCTACTGCATAGATTGGAGCTGTTCTTGCAATACATCCTTCAGTGACACAATCCTCTTACCCTCAATATCCAGTAGTCCCTGTTACACCACCACCACCACCACCACCACCACCACCACCCTCTGACCCCAGTGGTGCAACTTCATTCATTCTACATTAGCACCCTCCTCTCTGCAGTCTCCCTGCTCCTCTGTTTTATCTCCCCCTGCCAATATACTGCTCCACATCATTGTGTGCCACCAAGAAACTCCCCCTGCCTGCACCAGAGTGAACCCATCAGGTCCATTTTCTTATCACATACATTTGCTGCCTCTCCTTCCCTCCAGTCAGCCACCCTTTCCTCCAACCCTCCTTTGCTTTACTGCTTCCTTTCTACACTCATTCACTCCATCTGAAACAGCCTTCACTCCAGACGAGATACAGTGCTTGTAATGTTTAAATGTGCAAGTGTGTATAGTGTAGCTCTTTCTCTCTCTCTGCAGGAGGTGCCCATAGCAGAGGAGCCAGTTCTGAAGACAGCAGCCATGGTGTAGAAGGTGAGGGCACCGAACCAAACCTTTACTTAAAACAGGATTCGTGGCTACTGCAGCTGCAATTTTAGTTCTAGTAATACGAAATCCACCAGCAACAGTTTGAACTTCCACGTCGAAGGGAAAACAAAGCAGTTCCTCTTTGTCAAATGTTGTTTCCAGACCAGTCAGTAAATGCAATAAGGCACCAAGGCCACACAGTTGCATCCGTCGCTAACACAAAGTGCTGGTCTGGCTGAAAAGTTACCAAACAAGTGGTCAACTGCAGCTTAAATTTCAACAACTTCAATGCCCACCATAAACCAGGGGCCAGTGGAATGGAACATCTTTACATAATAATGCTTGGAGTGGTTGTGCCACAGTAGCAGCATCTGGTATGAATGTGTGGGTATACACAGTTTTGCCTAAAAAAATTCTGTAAATCCATGATAGACGTGTGGTGTGACAGTGCAACCATAGCATTAACATGCTGGTACAATTGTTTAATGTCAGAATGCGACACTTAAAAACCCAAATAAATAATGGTTGGTTGAAAAAACTGTCTTGTCCAAATTGCACTTTAACCCTGTAGATTGGAAAACAGAAAACAGAGCATGAAGGTTGTGCAAATGTTCTTCTGTTGATGCGCCAGACATTACTACATCATCTAAACAGCTGATGCAGCCTGGAACTGGTGCAGTAAGTTGCTCTAAAAAGTGTTGAAAAATAGCTGGTGCACTTGCCACACCAAAGGGCAACTACTGATGTTGATAAAGCTCAAATGAGGTATTGAGGCATTTAGATTCCTCATTTACTGGCAGGTGTACATATGTCTCTGATAAGGCAGTCTTATAAAAATTATGGCCTCCCGCTAATATCATTAATAGCTCTTCAGGGTGCGATTTTGTTAACAGCTCGTCAGGGCGTGACAAGGAGTTGGTGCATTAATAGATTTTTGAAAATGACCACAGATACATAATTGATCGGTAGATTTCTTGATATCACCAGTGGTGCTGACCATTCACTGGAAGAAAGAGGTTGAAGAACATCAAGGGATTGAAGATGATCTAATTCTGCTTTTCTCTGATCCTGTAAAGTTACTGGAATGAGGTGGGCCCAGAAAAAAAGGGGGCAGGCAGACTGTTTCATCATAATATTCTGTTGCACAATCCAGTCCTAGAGAAAATAGAGAGGAAATTTCAGTGCTGAGAGCATCTAACTGTTGATATGGAACTTGATCAGAAACCAAATGCACTTCATCAATGGAGAATCCACACAGTTTAAAAGTGCCCAAATCAAACAGATTTTCAATGTAAGCATTGTCCACAACTAGGAATGTTAATGAATGAACCACAGCCTTGTAAGTCACAGATGCAGAAAACTGTCCAAGAATGAGAATCTGTTGTTTGTTGTAAGTCACTAGCCTCCATGACACTGTAGTCAGAGGAGGAGAACCGAAGTCCACCCAAGTCTTGAGAGTTCACTAACGTTGCTGCTGCACCCATGTCCATCTGCGTTCTCAATGACATGTTAAACACACACACTTCAATGCATAACTTGCTTTGAGACACCGTCACTGCTGACATGCTGTTCGCATCCATGTTTCTGTTCCACGTTTGAAAAGGAGTTAAATACAGTAGCAATGTGTTCTTTCTTACGGGACCTATTACACATTGCCCAGTGCTTGGGACGTGCAGTACATTTGTGCTGAATGAAGCATATGCACATGATGGCAGCTCAAGGCTGTTGCTGTTGTGACATGGACTGATGATGTCACGAACAGAACAATGATTACCTATACGATGATGAGACACCTGCTGGACTGCGGCTATACCATCTAGATTCCCTTGCAAATTGACTGATGGTTTTTTCAAGGATTGATTGCTCAAAGAATATTTTCATGCTACCTAAATGAAAGATTTGTTGTTTGGTGTGTAAAGATATTATGACTCCAAGCGGCGAAGACAAGGAGGAAGTGGAACTAATCAAGTAAACAAGTAAAATACAAACTTAAATTTTTATTTGGAATAATAACAGCAGCAGAGTCAAATCAGCTATGAAACCTCTTCCTCATAATAAGTGATGAAGCAGCAAACCTTGGATTACAGAAAATTTACGATTTTCCATTTTGGGGAGTTGACTTCTGAAAACGGAACAGCATATCAGTATGCAATGACAGTGCCATGGTCACGTAGCTTGTTACTGCAGAGAGCGTACAGGAAAAAACTAAAAACCCTGCACATCAAAAGATCTCAACCATTGTTAAAACAGATGTTAAACAGATGTGGCAATTGATGGGCCATGATATTTTGTGGGTTGGGAGGTCAGTGAACTACAACTTTGGCATGATTGGGAAGGGTTATGGATAGGCTGCTCATTTACGGGCTCAATGATAAGTGATCAGAGCTCTGACAAAGGATATGGTTGTTACACTCATTTTAATTATGACAACTGACATATGAAAAAGAAAACAACTGTCATTAAAGGCTAGTTTCTGTGAATGCTGCTCACAGATGCCAAGATGACAAAGTAGCAAGGGATTGGAAACAGATGTGGCAATTGATGGGCCAGGATATTTTGTGGGTTGGGAGGTCAGTGAACTACAACTTTGGCATGATTGGGAAGGGTTATGGATAGGCTGCTCATTTACGGGCTCAATGATAAGTGATCAGAGCTCTGACAAAGGATATGGTTGTTACACTCATTTTAATTATGACAACTGACATATGAAAAAGAAAACAACTGTCATTAAAGGCTAGTTTCTGTGAATGCTGCTCACAGATGCCAAGAAAGAAGATCTTTGAGATGTGAAAGCACAGATCTTTACAATCAAATATGTAGATGGCACAACATGGTGAACTTCAGCATATAGCCTTCAATAAAGATGAATGTCTATTATAGCAAAATTAATCCAATGAATGGCAGTACAATTTCAAGTAACTATACAGCCAGGAGTACAGTTCATCAACCAGCAAGAGCTTTCACTGACTATCTCCACGTCACTTGTTTCAAACAAAAGGGTGAAAGTTGGAAAGATGAAAGTTGGAAAGATGAAAGTTGGAAAGATGTGTAAGACTGTAATGATACCAATGAGAAATGTGATAAGTTTATGGCTACATTCAAACATTGTTTTTGAAATGGCATTTCCCAAGACAATAACTATGTTTAACTGTACTGAAAAAACAAACACAAGGATAACGAAAGTGATAAGGATATCATATCACAATAAAAGGAGATTGTATGAGTACTGCAAGCAAAATACTAATCCTGACTTTGTTGCGTATTTCAAAAGATACAAAAGAATACTAACATGAGTTATTTCAAAAGCCAAAAAAAAATCTAGAAAACGACAAAATATTGTGTAATTCCTAGAACAAAACTAAAGCAACCTGGCAAATTATAAAGGAAAGAAACGGGCACCAGGCCAGTTAATAACAGTAATATAGAGCTGATTATAAATAAAAATAAACTAACTGACCTCAAACATGTGGCCAGTGCTTTCAACAATTATTTCTCTATTATAGCAAAGCTGTTAATAAAAACACACCTTGACAAACGGCCAGCCAGTCACTCAGATCAAAAAGTCATCGAAACACATTATTCTTGTATCCAGCAACACCTGAGGAACTGTCAAGAATTCTAAAAGAATTATCTAATAAATATTCAGTGGGTGTTGAGATACCAGATGCCATTATTACAGTTAGTGCAACATTTATTGTTGAACCACCAACAGAAATAGTAAATTCATCTTTTGATAGTGGTTTGTTTACAAATAATCTAAAAACTGCAAAAGTAACACCTTTGCACAAGAAGAGTGCAAAAAGTGATATTGCTAATATAGGCCAGTTTCAGTATTGTCAGGCTTCAGCAAAATTATGGAATAAATGTTCCTTAGAAGATTAACAGTTTTCTTAAATAAAGAGAGGCTGCTAAGTGACTCCCAGCATGGGTTCAGAGCTGGAAAGTCAACTCACACAGCAAATTTTGCCTTCTTAAATGAAGTATTAAAAGCAGTGGATGATAAGCAACATGTATCTTGGATATTTCTGGATCTAACAAGGGAACCTCCCCATCGCACCCCCTTCAGATTTAGTTATAAGTTGGCACAGTGGATAGGCCTTGAAAAACTGAACACAGATCAATCGAGAAAACAGGAAGAAGTTGTGTGGAAGTATGAAAAAAATAAACAAAATACACAAACTGAGTAGTCTATGCATATGATATGTAACATCGAGGACAGCATGGGCTCACGAGCGTCGTGGTCCCGTGGTTAGCGTGAGCAGCTGCAGTACGAGAGGTCATTGGTTCAAGTCTTCCCTTGAGTGAAAATTTTAGTTTTTTATTTTCAGACAATTATTATCTATCCGTCCGTCCGTCCGATGCGATCACTTTTTTGGGAGTGATTATCACATCCACAAGAAAACCTAAATCGAGCAAGGTAGAAGAATCTTTTTACCCATTCGCCAAGTGTACAAGTTAGGCGGGTCGACAACATATGCCGTCACCAGTGTCATATAGAATATATCAGACATGTTTTCCTGTGGAGGAATCGGTTGACCTATGACCTTGCGATCAAACTTTTTCGGTTCCCATTGGATAGGCACGTCCTTTCGTCTACTAATCGCACGGTTTAGCAGTGCGGTCGCAAAACACAGACACTAAACTTATTACAGTGAACAGAGATGTCAATGAACAAACGGACAGATAATAATTGTCTGAAAATAAAAAATTAAAATTTTCACTCGAGGGAAGACTTGATCCAAGGACCTCTCATACTGCAGTTGCTCACGCTTACCACGGGACCACGGCGCTCATGAGCTCATATTCTCCGAGATGTTGCATATCATATGCATAGACTACTCAGTTTGAGTATTTTTCTTATTTTTTTCATACTTCCACACAACCTCTTCCTGTTTTCTCGATTGATCTGTGTTCAGTTTTTCAAGTCCTATCCACTGTGCCAACTTATAACTAAATCTGAGGGTGGTGCGATGGGGAGGTTCCCTTGTAAGTAAAGCCTTTGATGTTACTGATCATGGCATTCTCTTGCATAAATGAAGTAATTATGGAATTAGAGGCCAGTTTGAAATGTGACTCCAGTTGTACCTCAGTAATCATCAGCAGATTACAGTAATAAAACACAAAGATAGTGAAACATAAAAAAATTCTAGGTTTTACAGCAATGAGGAGAAAAATCAAGTATGAAATCCCACAAGGGTCAGTTCTGGGACATGTCCTATTTCTGTTGTATATAAATGACTTGGCTAGTAAAATACATGCTGGAACCACTGTACTCTTTGCAGATGACACTAATATTCTACTAAACCACAGAATGAGAAAAATCGGCAGGGGACTGCAACATTAGTTATGCATGCCTTTATGCACTGGTTCAGGACCGAAAGGCTCAATATAAATTCTGAAAAAACTGTGGCAATTACCTTCAAAACCACACAAAAATATCCATCCTGCAAACTCTGTTTTCACTATCAAAGGAAAAAACTGTGTCGAAGGTCAGACATACAAAATGTCTAGGCAGTCATGTTCGGGCAGATTTGAAGTGGGCGGTGCAGCTAAACAATTTAAATAAGAAACTGAATTCACGACCATATGCTGTTGGGATTCTCACTCAGAATACAAGCTGCTCGTCAGGGCTGACTGTGTACCATCGTAGTATACAGTCGCTACTTATGTACGGAATAATTTTTCCCACAAATTCTACAAAAAACATTTAAAATACAGAAAAAGATTGTCAGGAAGATAAAAAAGCTAAATGCAAGGATTCCTGTACATCCCTTTTTAAAACTCTCAAAATATTACCACTACCTTGCTTGTATACAGGGTGATTCACGAAGATGTACGAATTTTTAATATGTTATTCTACAAGTAAAACTAAAGAAAAAAGTTCATATAAACATAGGTCCGCAAATGTTTAGTTATGGAGTTATGGCTAATAAAAGATTTTGCCTGAAATTTAGCAACTTCACTAATACGAAGTCATCGCAAAACTTTACGAGGTTAAAGATAGGCACAATTTCCACTCATTTTGTTGTTATTGGTCTGGCAAATCTAATAAAACATGTCCCAGAGGTGTATCTGCAATAGTTTTCCAGAATATCCAGAGAAGCAGTAAACAGCAGTTACAAATATACATTTTATTTACTGATGAGGCACAGTTTACTTGAGATGGTATAAACAATTTACATAACGAGCACTTAAAGTCTGAAGCAAACCCACATGCAACAGTGCAATGAAATTACCAGCAGCGATTTAGCATAAATGTGTGGTGTGATATAATCAACACACACTTCACTGGACCATTCATTTCCCTAGGACATCTAACTGGCAAGATGTACTAACAATTCCTTCAAGAAGAAATGCCCCACTTGCTCAAAGATGTTCCACTTGCTACGCAGTGCAAAGTATTTTCAACATGCCTGTTGAAATCTTTGTGCCATTGTCTGGAATTTAAGTAATCTGGGCCAAGTAGTTAATAAATAAAAAATTTTACAAAATTATCTCTTTGTTTCTCTGGATGTTCACGAAAACTACTGTGGATACACGTCTGGGACATGTTTTATTAGATTCACCAGATCAATAACAACAAAACAAATGGAAATCATGCTTTGCTTTAAGCTCGCAGTTTTGCGATGGCTTCATATTAATGAAGTTGCTAAATTTCAAGCAAAATCTTATTAGCTGTAGCTCTGTAACCAAACACTTGTGGACATATGTTAATATGAACTTTTTTCTTTAGTTTTACTTATAGAACAACATATTAAAATATTTTCATATCTTTGTGAATCACGCTGTGTATACAAAATACTAATTTTCACAAAAGGGAGCATCTTAAAAAAAGGAAAATCTCTTCAGACACAACTATGATATACACATATGAAACTATGCAGAAGATGAACCTATACATGAACACAGCAAATGCAAACTTATGCAAAAGAGGAGTGTATCATACTGGAGCTATGTTATATAACCATTTGCCTTCTTACCTACAATGCATACCAATATTAAAAGCATTTAAAATAAAGTTAAAATAGTTCTTGCTTGACTACTGCTTTTATTCTTTGTCTGAATTTATGGAACATCGCAATAAGTAAACCTCATTTATCAAATTTTACTAATTGTCAATTTTTCATAGTACAATTTACATTGTGCTTATCATGTCATCTCACTTAATAACTGCTATTATCACATGTAGAAGCTAGTAGTACACCAACCTACATTATTATGCATTGTGATTATGTCAACAATGTAGTCAAAATGACTACTGTATTGTACATTAACTACGTTTACCACTGTCCTGCATCACATGTACAAACAATGTACTAAAATGATTCTTGGACAAATAAACAATAAACAGTCATGGAAAACTATGATTTAAGCAAGAAAATTATTCAGCTCAAAGTCACTGACAAAACATATGTGGAATCTCGTGGGAGGAATATTAATCATACCACAGCAATGATATCAGCATTATTGTCATGCAGAACTTTCTGAATGTTTCCACAAATTCTAGATGTAAAGATCAGATGAAAGTAATTGCATAATAAAAATAATATCATGAATGTAGCTGCCTCCCACTGCAGTATCACTAATTGGCAGCCAGTAAAATCTTTTCTTTTCTTTTCTTTTTTTTTTGGGGGGGGGGGGGGGGAGATATAAAGCACCTTCTGGAAAAAAGTCCACTGCCACAACACTACAATATGCCACATACAAGATAAGAAGCAGCTTTACTATCTTTTGTATCACACTGTCTCTCTTCAGTGCCACTTCCCCAACCCACCCGCTACCACAATGTAATGCAAACATGTGTCAGTATAGAAATACTTACTGTATATTGATCACGTATTGAACGATGCAGCTGGTGAAGCAAATCTGACTGAGGAGAAACAGTTGGTACATGTACACGGATCATTTCACAAGCATTGCTGTATCCCTTAATTTGCGCTGCTGTTGCTGTGCAGTATATCAGATTTGTTCCACAGGCAACCAATTTCTTGTGAAGAGCAGCAGCTTTTGATATATTATCTTGAACTGCATGGTAATCTTCGCGAAAGAAATGGTACTGTGCCAGATCAAAATGCAGCTGAAACAATTTTATACATTTTTGCAACAATCACAGGCAGGATCTATTATGGTGATTATATGTGAAACATAAAAAGATGAAATTTAATTTAATTTCAGTATCATTGAAGTAGGAAAGGTCTGGCAGAATGTAAATACTTTAGGTATAAAGGAGATCACACACCAAAAAGCAGAAGCATTGAGTCATCAACAGGCGCACACAAACAATAATAAGCTACAAAAGAGTGCCCTCCTCATCACCCAATACCATTCTGGACTGGAACTACTGAAATAAATGCTTTACCAGGACTTTAACTAATTATCTATCACCAAGCCCTGGAATGAGAGACATCCTACCCAAGATCCCTCCCATCCCTCCTAAAGTGGTGGTCTGTCACCCATCAGGCCTCCGCAACCTCCTAGTCCATATCTATGCCACTCCCAATCCCAGCCCCTTGCCACAGGGATATATCCCTGTGGAACATCCAGGTGCAAGACATGCCCAATACATCAGCTCAGAACTTTCTGCTCCAGTCCTGTCACAGTACTATCCTACTCCATCAGAGGATGGGTCACCTGTGAAACCAGCCACATCATTTACCAACTCTGCTGCAATCACTGCATAGATTTTTATGTAAATATTATAGCCAACCAGCAGCCCACCAGAAGGAGTGGCTACACCAAACTGTGATCACCCAGTGGAACAAAAAAATGGCTCTGAGCACTACGGGACTTAACATCTGAGGTCATCTAAGGACATCACACACATCCATGCCCGAGGCAGGATTTGAACCTGCGACCGTAGCAGTCGCGCAGTTCCAGACTGAAGCGCCTAGAACTGCTCGACCACCATGGCCAGCACCCAGTGGAACAACATACAACTGAGCACAACATGCTAAATTTCAATGGCTGCTCCATGAGCTGTGCCAGCTAGATCAGGGCAAAAAAACATTTTTACCTACCACCCCTTTTTGTATCTCTGTCAGTAGTAAAATTTTTAACAGCCCATCAATTCCATAGCAACGATGATTTGTGAAGTAGGTAAGTAACATTACAAAATTTATAAAGCACAGTTACAACGAAGCATATAGTAATAACTACCTACCAAACACTTTACATCAACATTTTTTGAAAACATAATGAAAACAAACCTTTTTATTGATTGGCGACTCCATGTTGTCTTGTGCACTACAACCAGGAAACAGGTATACTTGAAAAAAGAGACAGCATTGGTCGTATATTTTTTACTATTGCAAAATCGATTTTCTGTCACTGAGTGACCATCTTCAGTGCTATATTGTATAACTTAAATTGGGATGCACTGTTGTCACTAAGCTTACGGCAATCACATAGTCTATGTGATTGCCGTAAGCTTAGTGACAACAGTGCATCCCAATTTAAGTTATACAATATAGCACTGAAGATGGTCACTCAGTGACAGAAAATCGATTTTGCAATAGTAAAAAATATACGACCAATGCTGTCTCTTTTTTCAAGTATAATGAAAACCCCTATCACTATCATGAAAGCTGGAACACCCATTAGTGGGCATAAGGGACCAGGCTGATTACCACTGATCTAGATCCTTTTCTCCACCACCAACTTTTCTGAACTGTGGAGGTGAAGAGTTATCCTCGCAATACAGCCTTCACTCCCAGAATAATAATGGCCTTAATATCCAATAATGGACTGTCCTCACACCCCCCTCCAACAGCTTCCCCTTCCTCTATCCTTTCACCCTCTTCTATTTTCCACATCACCTTCACTGTGCACTGATCCCCACTGCCTCCAACACTTGTGCATCACATGCCTAGCCTGTGCACTTGGCACCACACCCTCCTGCATTCCTAACCAGCAAACTGGCTGCCTATCTCCAGATTGCTAATGACCTACCTCTAGCCTCTCTCTCCCTCTAAACATCCCACCTCACAGTCCCTGCCCCAACCTATCCTCCTGAACTGCACTCCTGGCATTGTGCATCCAGCTGGCATTATGCGGGGGGGGGGGACCCGTTTTGTGTGTGTGTGTGTGGGGGGGGGGGAGCACATGTACTTCCATGCGCTCTAGCTCAACAAATGGTTCACTCCAAAAGCAGCAAGTTCCCTGTCTTTTTTGTGTGTGCTTGTCAACAATTCAACCTAATTTCAGAGCGACATCCTTAAGTACATATATCTGAGCCTCCAACTGTTATAAGTTCATCTGCACCCTAGCAACTATATTTTACATGTTTTTTTAATAATAATATAATTTCAAACTTTTGACCTTCTATATAGGTAAGTTAACATGTGCTACCAAAATGGAAGTTACATTCAGAAACTTATCCAGTTCACAAAGAGATATATCGATTGGCCAATACTTATCTTCATGAGGTGAACATGTATTACATCTCCTTTTCTTCTTCAGAGTATTATTATTTCTTTCCTTTCTCAGACGTTATGTCTGGTTAAAAATGGAAAGTGACGTGGACCTTGATCAAGCGTGGCTTCCTTTTAACAGTACGGTATATGTTACATTGCATTTAGGAACTTTTGGGTAATTGAACAAGTATCAATAATTACAGATTTCTGTAGTTGTATATATACGTTTGGATGTAGCTGTATTGTGTTGATGTACTGGTGGATATTTTGTGGTATGACTCCTGTAGTTGACAGTATAATTGGTATAATGTCAACTTTATCCTGATGCCACATGTCCTTGACTTCCTCAGCCAGTTGGATGTATTTTTCAATTTTTTCTCCTGTTTTCTTCTGTATATTTGTTGTATTGGGTATGGATATTTCGATTAGTTGTGTTAATTTCTTTTTTTTATTGGTGAGTATGATGTCAGGTTTGTTATGTGGTGTTGTTTTATCTGTTATAACGGTTCTGTTCCAGTATAATTTGTATTCATGGTGTAGTATGGTGGGAGTGGCGGACAGTGAAGTGTTGCAGTTTAGACGGAGGGCAGAGAGAAGGTGCTGAGGGGGGGAAGGGGTAAGTAGTGGAAAGGAGAGAAATAAAAAGAAATTAAAAGACTGGGTGTGGCGGTGAAATGACGGCTGTCTAGTACTGGAATGGAAACAGGGAGGGGCTGGATGGGTGAGGACACTGACTAACAAAGGTTGAGGCCAGGAGGGTTACAGAAACGTAGGATGTACTGCAGGGAAAGTTCCCACCTGCGCATTTCAGAAAAGCTGGTGTTGGTGGGAAGAATCCATATGGCACAGACTGTGAAGCAGTCACTGAGATGAGGGATATCTTGTTTGGCAGCGTGTTCAGCAACAGGGTGGTCCACTTGTTTCTTGGCCACAGCTTGTCTGTGGCCATTCATCCGGACAGACAGCTTATTGGTTGTCATGCCTACATAGAATGCAGCACAGTGGATGCAGCTTAGCTTGTAAATCACATGACTGGTTTCACAGGTAGCCCTGCCTCTGATGGGATAGGTGATACTAGTGACCGGACTGGAGTAGGTGGTGGTAGGAGGATGTATGGTACAGGTCTTGCATCTAGGTCTGTTACAGGGGTATGAGCCATGAGGTAAGGAATTGGGAGCAGGGGTTGTGTAAGGACGGATGAGTATATTGTGTAGATTTGGTGGACGGTGGAATACCTCAGTAGGAGGGGCGGGAAGGATAGTGGGCAGGACATTTCTCATTTCAGGGCACAACGAGAGGCAATTGAAATGTAATTCAGTTGCTCCAGTCCCTGATGGTACTGAGTTACGAGGAGAATGCTCCTCTGTGGCCGGACTGTGGGACTTTGGGATGTGGTGGGAGACTGGAAAGATAAGGCACAGGAGATTTGTTTTTGTACAAGGATGGGAGGATAACTACTTTCAGTGAAGGCTTCTGTGAGACCCTCGGTATATTTTGAGAGGGACTGCTTGTCACTGCAGATGCGACAACCACAGGTGGCTATGCTGTACGGAAGGGACTTCTTGGTATAGAACGGGTGGCAGCTGTCGAAGTGGAGGTATTGCTGGTGGTTAGTAGGTTTAATGGTTTGATGGTCCACATCAAACCTACTAACTAATATGAGAAGACAAAACTGCTAACATCACCTATCCCATCAAAGGCAGGGCTACCTGTGAAACCAGTCATGTGATTTACAAGCTAAGCTGCAACCACTTTGCTGCATTCTATGTAGGGATGACAACCAATAAGCTGTCTGTCCGCATGAACGGCCACCGACAAATTGTGGCCTAAAAGCAAGTGGTCCAACCTGTTGCTGAACTCGCTGCCAAACATATCCCTCATCTCAATAACTGCTTCACAGCCTGTGCGATATGGATCCTTCCCACCAACACTAGCTTTTCTGAATTTCGCAGGTGGGAACTTTCCCTGCAATACATCCAATATTCCCGTAACCCTCTTGGCCTCAACCTTCGTTAGTCAGTGTCCTCACCCATCCAGCCCCCTCCCTGTTCCCATTCCAGCACTACACAGCCGTCATTTCACCGCTACACTCAGTCTTTTAATTACTTTTTATGCTTCTCCTTTCCACTACTTACCCCCTCCCCCCACCGCACCTTTTCTCCTGTCCTCCGTCTAAACTGCAACACTTCACTGTCTGCCACTCCCACCATACTATCCCTCCCCCTCCCCGCCCCAGCCACCTCCTTACCCTCACCCAGTCACCACTCCCATCATGCACTGGTCTGTTGTTCGCAGTGTGGTTTCAGCTCTCTGAGAGACTGCAGACATGTGTGCAAGTTGCGTTTACGTGTGTGTGTGTGTGTGTGTGTTTGTACTGCTGACAAAGACCTTAATAGCCGAAAGCTATAATTGTGTGAATCTTTTTGTTGTGCCTATCACAACTAAGCATCTCCGCTATATGGTGAGTACCAACTTTCCTTCTCTGGTATTGTTACATTCCATCCTGGATTTTTCATTGTTTGACTCTTTAATTTTATTCCCCTCAAATTCATGACACCACGTTTCATCTCATTCCAATTGCAGTGTTTAGCAGTTGCTGCACTTACCAACTTTATTTCGTTTATCCTAATTATATAGCACAGTTAACATTTTTTCACAACAAGATACTGGACATGAACTAACACCTGTTTGATTTTGTAACCTAGAGTGTTAATAATGACTACCCTAACTGTTTGACACCAAATGAGAAAAGTGTCAAAAAGGGACTAACCTGGCAGTGAAACTCATCATCAGATATTGTGATACCCTCCGCCCAGTTCTGGCACACGCTTGTGCTATCTTCTGTAAGCACATTAAATGTCTCTGGAGTTGGTAGAAGTGGTGCAGGAATTGTGGTGAGACGATTCAGAACTGCTATACTATTGGCTGCCTGCTTCTCCAGGCTGTGCATGAGCTCATCTAACACATGTGGTGGCACATAATTGCTGTCCTGCAGACCAGGGCTGAGAGAAGGAAAACAACACAATTATATTAATTTCAATACATACAGTAACTAGTCATTTCCTTTCATAAGCAAATAATCATACACTTTTCATAGAAACAAAATTCACTTCTCTCTGAGTGTGAAAATAACATTAACCAAAAAAGAAAAGCATGCTTTGAAGCAGCGATTGTTCATTTGCCTCTTTATTGTTATGGTGTACAGAATTTTGAGTATTTTTATCTTTTTTAAAAAAAAGAGCAGTATAGTGATAGTTTATTAGTTATACAGTAGACAGAGTAGATTTCTACTATTTGTTTGTCCTCCGTTAATGTGTACTTTGATTCTCTCAACATTCCTGAAGGATCTCCTTTTTAATGGGAACTTTTGTTCACAATGAATGAATGAATGTGTAAGTGAATGAATGGATGAATGTTTAGTCACAAAACCATAAAAACTGTACATAGCATATAATATGATTAGTGATATCAAACATGAGACTGTTCACAAAATTTAATCACTTGCAGCCATGGCACCATCATCAAATATCAGGCACAAAGCAGCCAATGAAACAGAGAGGAAAAAAGCAGCAATCCAGCCCATGGCACTTACTGTGTAACCAATAAACAGTTCCAACTTGTGTTAAAACAAGTAAGAGTTTCAACCAATGGATAGTACCTCTAGAGGGCCGACCTGAGACATTCCGCCTACTTTATGGTTAGACATTCTGCAAATTACAAATATTCACCCCAAAGGGGAAATCATACAATACATGGACAGCACTAAATAGATTAAGAACAGAAGTGCAAAATACAAAGTAAACATGATTAAGTGAGGTTACTCTGAAGATGAGCAGCGTGAATGCGGAGAAACACACACAATTCAACATTTGCTCATGTGCCCAAGGATGGAGTTTATTTTCACAATGGAAGATCTCTTTTTATCCAGTGACAAGGCTATTAAAGCTGTAGAGTTTTAGAAGAATAGAGTTTAGATATTCTTGCCCGGACACAGAAAGTAATGTAAATATACATTATTTTCTTAGATATAATCAACCTATCATCTATTTCTCTCAAACTTGGTATAAAGAGTATATCAAGACGTTTCAGATATTGTTTAACTGAAATGAAATTATTGTACCTGTGTCATAATGTCATTAATATAAACTTTTCTTCTGTGAGCAGCAGGAGCTGCAAACAAAGGTACACCAGTGATTACATAATGTCTAAGGTTGTGCCATCATGTGGTTCAGTACACATTCAGAATGTGCAAGTTCATTTATCAAGAAATTAGAAGTTGCTGAAATCTAATTTTCTATACATCATTTTCTGCCTCTATAGATGCAATAAATTTGGTTAAAAAGGACATTTTTAATTAATGCATTCTGTGTGTCTACTAGATTGGGCAAGTCACCATAAGAATGGAATATTAACAGATACAGTAACTATTGTGGCATAATCAACAAAAGTAATTACATCTTCATCAGCCTCAAGGCAAACTGGAAGTTTTATGCCATTGCAAAGACAATTTCGATTCCAATGAAATTATGTATTTATTGCATTGTTAGATACTGTGCAATACTGCAAGTCAAATGTGAACCATGTCTGCAAGTAGCTTTATTTATACGTTTTTAGTAGTGGTCATTCCGTATGCTATTAGGTTGAATGGTTGAATTAAAACGCTGTAACACTGGGAAGTTCTTTGTTTGGACAGATTACCATCAATGTAAATTCATATGAAGTTGACAACCGGTTATGAGTAGTCTGTTCCTTCATTCACAGCACTTAAGAAATGTGTGACAGAATTCAAATGTAGCAATACTTCTCTTGCAGATGGTTCATGCAAACAATGTCACAAAACTGCAACCATAGACAAAAGTATCAAGAACATATATAATACTGTATTGGGTGATAAGGGAATGGAGGTGCAAGAAATAGTTGAAACTATGAATGTATCAGAAAGAATATAATATAATTTACATGAAGAATTACGTCTGAGGAAGCACGGTGCATGATGAATGCCACATTTTTCTTATCAGAATAAAATGTGAGTGCAAAATTCTCTGCAATATTTGGGCCATTTTAAAAGGAACATTACTGATTTTGCCAAAGCAAAACAAAAACAGAGAATATCTTGGTCAAACAATGGAAAATCCAGGATGGAATATAACAATACCAGAGAAGGAAAGTTGCTACTCACCATATAGCAGAGATGCTGAGTCACAATAGGCACAGTAAAAAGATTCACACAATTATAGCTTTCAGCCATTAAGGCCTTTGTCAGCAGTACACACACACACACACACACACACACACACACACACACGCGTAAATACAACTTGCACACACGTCTCCAGTCTCCGAGAGCTGAAACCACATTGTGAGCAGCAGCACCAGTGCATGATGGGAGTGGCAAATGGGTGGGGGTAAGGAGGAGGCTGGGGTGGGGAGGGGGAGGGATAGTGTGGTGGGAGTGGTGGACAGTGAAGTGTTGCAGTTTAGACGGAGGGCAGGAGAGAAGGTGCTGAGGGGGGACTGGGTAAGTAGCGGAAAGGAGAGAAATAAAAAGAAATTAAAAGACTGCGTGTAGCGGTGAAATGACGGCTGTGTAGTGCTGGAATGGGAACAGGGAGGGGGCTGGATGGGTGAGGACAGTGACTAATGAAGGTTGAGGCCAGGAGGGTTACGGGAATGTAGGATGTATTGCAGGGAAAGTTCCCACTTGCGCAATTCAGAAAAGCTGGTGTTGGTGGGAAGGATCCATATGGCACAGTCTGTGAAGCAGTCATTGAAATGAGGGATATCTTGTTTGGCAGCGTGTTCAGCAACAGGGTGGTCCACTTGTTTTTTGACCACAGTTTGTCGATGGCCGTTCATGTGGACAGACAGCTTGTTGGTTGTCATGCCTACATAGAATGCAGCACAATGGATGCAGCTTAGCTTGTAAATCACATGACTGGTTTCATAGGTAGCCCTGCCTTTGATGGGATAGGTGATGTTAGTGACTGAACTGGAATAGGTGTTGGTAGGAGGATGCATGGAACAAGGTCTTGCATCTAGGTCTGTTACAGGGGTATGAGCCATGAGGTAAGGGATTGGGAGCAGGGGTTGTGTAAGGATGGATGAATATATTGTGTAGGTTCGGTGGACAGTGGAATATTACGGTAGGAGGGGTGGGAAGGATAGTGAGCAGAACATTTCTCATTTCAGGGCACGACAAGAGGTAATCGTGACACTGACTTTGGGAGGTGGTGGGAGACTGGAAAGATAAGGCACGGCAGATTTGTTTTCGTAAAAGGATGGGAGGATAATTACGGTCAGGGAAGACTTCAGTGAGACCCTCGGTATATTTTGAGAGGGACTGCTCGTCACTGCAGATATGAGGAACACGGGTGGCTAGGTGGTACAGAAGGAACTTCTTGGTATGGAATGGCTGCCAGCTGTCGAAGTGGAGGTATTGCCGGTGGTTAGTAGGTTTGATATGGACAGAGGTACTGATGTAGCCATCTCTGAGGTGAAGGTCAACATCTAGGAAGGTGTCTTGTTGGGTTGAGTAGGACCAGGTGAAGCAAATGGGGGAGAAGTTGTTGAGATTCTGGAGGAATGTAAATAGGGTGTCCTCACCTTCAATCCAGATAGGAAAGATGTCATCAATGAATCTGAACCAGGTGAGGGGTTTAGGATTCTGGGTTTTTAGGAAGGACTCCTCTAGATGGCCCATGAATAGGTTAGCATGGGATGATGCCATGCGGGTGGCCATAGCAGTACTGCAGATTTGTTTGTAGGTAATGCCTTCAAAGGAGAAGTAATTCTCGGTGAGGATATAGTTGTTCATGGAGACTAGGTAGGAGGTTGTTGGTTTGGAATCCATAGGGCGTCTGCAAAGGTAGTGTTCAATAGCATTAAGTCCATGGGCATTAGGAATGTTAGTGTACAGGGAGGTGGCATCAATAGTGACGAGCAGGGCACCGTGTGGTAAAGGGACAGGAACTGTGGAGAGTCGGTCGAGGAAATGGTTGGTATCTTTTATAAAGGAGGATAGGGTCTGGGTAATAGGTTGAAGGTTTTGGTCTACATGAGCAGAGATTCTCTCAGTGGGGGCACAGTAACCAGTCACCACGGGGCGTCCTGAGTGGTTCCAAGTGCTTTCTGTGGCTGACACTGTCGCTGAGCCGGATGCTGTTGCCTGTCCTGTTTCAGAGGAAACCACTCAGCTTGCAATATCCGGGCAATCGCAGAGGGTGGGACTATTGGTAGTTGGGAGCTCCAACGTTAGGTGCGTTATAGGGCCCCTTAGGGACTTGGCTGATAAGGAGGGTAAGAAAACCAATGTGTACTCTGTGTGCATACCAGGTGGAGTCATTCCAGATGTGGAAAGGGTCCTCCCGGATGCTATGAAGAGCACAGGGTGCAGCCAACTGCAGGTGGTTGCTCACGTCGGTACCAATGATGTGTGTTGCTTTGGATCAGAAGAGATTCTCTCTGGTTTCAAGCGGCTAACAGAAATGGTAAAGGCTGCCAGTCTTGCTTGCAAGATGAAAGCAGAGCTGACCATTTGCAGCATTGTCGACAGAACTGATTGTGGACCTCTGGTACATAGCCAAGTGGAGGGTCTAAATCAGAGGCTCAGACGGTTCTGCAACCGTGTAGGCTGCAGATTCCTCGACTTGCGCTAAAGGGTGGTTGAGTTTCGGATTCCGCTGAATAGGTCAGGTGTCCACTATACGCAGGAGGCGGCTACACGGGTAGCAGGGGCTGTTTGGCGTGAACTGGGCGGTTTTTTAGGTTAGAGGGTCTCGGGAAAACACAAGATGGGCTTCAGTCATAAAGGGTGCAGGCTGAACACAGGAAGAACATAGATACAGGAACCATTGGTATAACAGTTGTAAATTGTCATAGCTGTGTTGGGAAAGTACCAGAGCTCCAAGCGCTAATGGAAAGCAATGATGCTCAAATCGTTATAGGCACTGATAGCTGGCTAAAGCCGGATATAAGCTCAGCCGAAATTTTTACGAAGAACCTAATGGTGTTCCGAAAAGATAGGCTAAACACGGTTGGCAGTGGTGTGTTTGTTGCTGTTAGAAGTAGTTTAACTTGTCGCAAAATTGAAGTAGATACTTCCTGTGAGTTAGTATGGGCAGAGGTCATTGTTGGCAACCGTAATAAAATAATAATTGGATCCTTTTACCGACCTCCCAGTTCAGATGATACAGTTGCTGAAAGGTTCAAAGAAAACTTGAGTTTGATTTCAAACACATACCCAGCTCATACGATAATAGTTGGTGGTGACTAATTTACCCTCGATATGTTGGCGAAAATACGTGTTTGATTCCAGAGGTACGCATAAAATATCATCCGAAATCGTGTTAAACGCATTCTCTGAAAATTATTTCGAGCAGTTAGTTCATGAGCCCACGCGAATAGTAAACGGTTGTGAAAACACACTTGACCTCTTAGCAGCAAAGAACCCTGAGTTAATAATCAGAATCAAAACCAATATAGGGATTAGTGAACACAGGGTTGTCGTAGCGAGATTGAATACTGTAGTCCCCAAATCCTCGAAAAATAAGCGAAAAACATATCTATTCAAAAAAGCAGATAAAAATTCACTTGACGCCTCCCTGAGAGACAATCTCCACTCATTCCAAATTAATGACATAACTGTAGACCAGATGTGGCTTAAATTCAAAGAAATAGTATCGGCAGCAATTGAGAGGATTATACCAAACAAACTAATAAACGATGGAGCTGATCCTCCTTGGTACACAAAACAGGTTAGAACACTGTTGCACAAATAACGAAACAAACATGCCAAATTTAAACAGATGCAAAATCCCCAACATTGGCGATCCTTTACAGAAGCTCGAAACTTAGCGTGGAGTTCAATGCGAGACACCTATAACAGTTTCCACAATGAAACTTTGTTTCGAAACCTGGCAGAAAATCCAAAGAGATTCTGGTTGTATGTGAAGTATGTTAGTGGCAAGAAACAATCAATGCCTTCTCTCCTCAATGACAATGGAGATACTATCGAAGACAGTGCTGCCAAAGCAGATTTACTAGACACAGCCTTCCGAAATGCCTTCACAAAAGAAGACAAAGTAAATATTACAGAGTTTGAATCGAGAACAGCTGCCAACATGAGTAACGTAGAAGTAAATATCCTCGGAGTAGTGAAGCAACTCAAGGTTCCTTTCGGAGTACGCTGATGCATTAGCTCCATACTTAACAATCATATACAACCGTTCGCTCGACGAAAGATCCGTGCCCAAAGACTGGAAAGTTGCACAGGTCACACCCATATTCAAGAAAGGTAGTAGGATTAATCCACTAAATTACAGGCCCATATCATTAATGTTGATATGCAACAGGATTTTAGAACATATATTGTTTTCAAACATCATGAATTACCTCGAAGGAAATGGTCTATTGACACACAGTCAACATGGGCTTAGAAAACATCGTTCCTGTGGAACACAACTAGCTCTTTATTTACATGAAGTGCTGAGTACTATTGACAAGGGATTTCAGATCGATTCCATATTCCAGGATTTCTGGAAGGCTTTGACACGGTACCACACAAGCGGCTCGTAGTAAAATTGCCTGCTTATGTGACTGGATTTGCGATTTTCTGTCAGAGGGGTCACAGTTTGTAGTAAATGATGGAAAATCATTGAGTAAAACAGAAGTGATTTCAGGCGTTCCCCAGGACAGTGTTATAGGCCCTTTGCTGTTCCTTATGTATATAAACAATTTGGGAGACAATCTGAGCAGCCGTCTTCGGTTGTTTGCAGATGACACTGTCGTTTATCAACTAATAAACTCATCAGAAGATCAAAACAAAATGCAAAACGATTTAGAAAAATTATCTGAATGGTGGGAAAAGTGGCAGTTGACCCTAAATAACGAGAAGGGTGAGGTCATCCACACGAGTGCTAAAAGGAATTCGTTAAACTTTGGTTACACGGTAAATCAGTCTAACCTAAAAGCCGTAAATTCAACTAAACACCTAGGTATTACAATTACGAACAATTTAAATTGGAAAGAACACATAGAAAATGTTGTGGGGAAGGCTAACTAAACGCAGCATTTTATTGGCAGGGCACTTAGAAAATGTAACAGACCTACTAAGGAGACTGCCTACACTACACTTGTCCATCCTCTTTTAGAATACTGCTGCAAGGTGTGGGATCCTTACCAGGTAGGACTGACGGAGTACATCGAAAAAGTTCAAAGAAAGGCAGCACGTTTTGTATTATTGCGAAATATGGGAGAGAGTGTCACAGAAATGATACAGGATTTGGGCTGGAAATCATTAAAAGAAAGGCGTTTTTCATTGCGACGGAATCTCCTCATGAAATTCCAATCACCAACTTTCTCCTCCGAATGCGAAAATATTTTGTTGACACTGACCTACATAGGGCGGAACGATCACCACGATAAAATAAGGGAAATCAGAGCTTGTACGGAAAGATATAGGTGTTCATTCTTTTCGTGCGCTATACGAGATTGGAATAATAGAGAATTGTGAAGGTGGTTCGATGAACCCTCTGCCATGCACTTAAATGTGATTTGCAGAGTATCCACGCAGATGTAGATGTAGATGTAGACAATGAAGTAATATTTAGCAAAACTCCAGCACTACTGCGTGCTTTTTAGGCAACCAGACAGAGCATAAAATGCTCTCGTTCTCACGTAACATAGTATTCTGATTACAAACAGGAGTAATGAAAATTCCTAACTTTAAAAAAGGTAATTTTTCTGAGTAAGCTACGTGTCATGCAAAGGCATACTGCAGGAATTTCACTGTACTGTTGAATAATGAAGCCACTAAAGGTATTAATTAGTCAGTCATCTGGTAATCTCTTAGCTCCTTCCTTATCCAAATCCAAGAATTACGTTTCATTCCTGGAACTGTCATTTGCTATATTGATAATGAGTTGATCAGCAACAGAATCCACATTTTCCGCTCTCCTTTTATCATGTGCCATTCTATATCCTGCCAGCATTCAGCGGTGACATACAAAAGAGCTGTGTGCATGAGTTCCAGTTCATCTGGCAGCTTAATGGCCTTGTTATTTCTCGTGACAAATCCCTTAACTTGGCTCCAGACCAGTTTTGTTGGGTTCATATTGTAATGGTACGGTGGCAAATGTACAAGTTCAGCACCTGTTTGGTGTGTTCAATGCTGTGAAAATGATTGTATTTTCTATTACACTTATCACTCTGGTTCGTGTGAGACTACATCTGTGGTATAAAAGAATGGACAAAGTCCAAATAAAGAGTATTTAAAGAATTTATATTTGAAATGAAAACAGGTATTTCATGTGCAATATTTAATTAGAAACAAGAAGATAGGCATCATTCATAAAAAAAAATGATATGTTTTACAATTACAAGATGTTGGTATTTCGAAGAAAAAAAAGGGGGGGGGGGGGAGAGGAGGAAGACCAAGGTGGGACTTGAACCAGCAATGCATGAACTGCACTAGTTTATAAATCTACAACACTGTCGATTGCACTATACATCAAATGTATATTTGTATCAAATACAGTCCCTCACAAAACTACAAAGCCGGTTTTTTTGTGAATTTTTGAAAAACATTAAGAACAACCTATTTCTTGGCACTTCTTCATCATGTTCCACATGCATGTTTCACTACAGAGCAGAAAGCAGCCTCTGCCATTTTCATACTGTGTGTAAACAGCGCAACAATCAGATCACAACAGTACAGAGATGGAGACTACATGATTTTTGAAATAAAAACTAAACAGCTTAAGTGTGATTTAAAAAAAGTTGATGATTGTTAATAAATTAGGATATCTTACAGTTTCATTTAATGTAACTTAGTAATAAGATATCAAATACGTAAGTAGGAACTACTTCCAAGAGCGTACCAACACCAGTGGACGTATGCTACAGCTTCTGACCAATCATCATGTTTGTGTTTGTTTACATCAGGTTTATTCGTATGATGAACAGAGTATAGAGATTGTTAGAATACCCACTGTAGTTGGCAAATTTGGCAGTTTTTGTCTTATATGTCTACCCATACCTAAAGAAATTTGTCACTGGAAATCATTTTGATTGTAATGAAGGGGTAACGGCACCCACAGATGATTATTTAACAGCTCTTCTAGATTTGCTCTTCAGTGATGGACTCTTCTCATTAGAAAATAATGGATGGAGTACACAGACTACACTGAAAACAACTGCGTTAAAATACAGTTATTCATTGTTAGACTCACAACTTTTCATCTTGATATTGTACATATGAAACCATAAACAACAGAAGCTGTCAATTATAAGAAAGCACCACAATGAGCAGCTCACATTTCTGGCATGTTATTATTAACATGTTTTCCTAGAATACTCTATAACTGGAGTCAAGTCTTCTATTAGGATTAGTAATCAGTAATTTATTTATTCAAGTATCATATTAAAATGATATCGGATCTGTCAGCTTAATATAATAAAAACATGGGTCATATGAATACTTACATGTGTTTAATGAGGACAGGACTGGCTCTTAAATGTTTACTAGTTTTCAACCTGCCAGGTAACTCAAGAATCTTACACTTTATTCAGTGAACTACCAATTTATTTTGAAGCTGAATGTCTGTTGTTGATGCAGGTATGCAACACTACAGCAACAATTAATATAATTTTGAAAAAGCTTTTATTTATGTTTTAAGCATAAGCACAATTTTCATAGCGATAAGACTTACATAGCGCAGAACCTCTTTTCATTACACGTCGATATCAGCTTTAAGTTTTATGGAGCCCCTTGTCCGAAACTTGGAAAAAAATAATTAAATAATAAATATTCAAGCTCACACTGTACTTAAGTTTGAATGGGCTGCCTTGAAACAAACAGCAGGTGATCAACAATGATCTTGTCATGAATCATGGTTGCTGCCACTATTTTTATTTACTTTTTATTTTTTCTACAGTTCCCTATTGAGGATGGCATAAAAATTTTTATACACATTGTTTCTGAATCAAATGCCGAATAATATGGCATAATTCCTATTCCATTTAAATTGAGTTTTCTCAGAATAACTATGAAATACCATGAAAACTGCATTAAATATGAGTTCTAAAAATGCTGCATACAAACCACTTTGAACTTAACAATATTATCTTCATTCTGAATTTTATTTGATAATAGTACTTTGCTTAGTTTCTGAGTTATGAGTCACAGAATTGTGTAATTTCATTAACCTGCAGTAACTTTGACCCATAAAAAGACCCGGAAGCATTTGTTTATCACAGCTCAAGTTTGTAAATAATATTAACTTCACATCAACTTTAGATGACAGAAAATTGACCCCCCCCCCCCCCCCACCACCACCACCACCTTCCCAACAAATAATGCAAGGTATCCTGCTGTCCCAAGTGAAATGGAACAGCGCATACTTGCAAAAATTTAGCTTAATGATATTAAAAATGAAATATACCGTACACATTTCATTTAGTCTCTGAAAAACAAAGAAAAATTACTGATAAGAACTGCATTTCAGCAAACAAATCTATTTATTGGCCATGTTGATAAAATTAAAGAAATTTTGGATTGTATAAATGCACACTGACAGTCATTTACCCTGCAGCACACACAAAAATGGAAAAATACGAAGAATAAACAAAAATGGTATACCATATTCGCTCCACCACAAGAGGTTATGCTGGCTTGTGTCAAATTTAAGTACCAAGGTAGAACATTATATACAATACACTCACCCACATGTGCCTGTAGTGGTTAGTCAGTGATCAACATTTCACATGGTCTCCATCTCTTTCTACTGCAACAGTTAATAATATTTAGCCCTTTCATATTTAGTGCTGAAGCTGAGGTCATCCATTGCCCACTGTCAATGGCATTCAAAGAAAAGCAAATCCAGCACACACTGTACCTTGCCTACAAGATCACCTGACCTCAATCCTACAAATTTTTCTGTCTGGGGTCATCTCCAAGGTGAAGTATGTAGCAGTCCAATAGGTATGGTTGAAAAATAGAAGAATCAAACTGTGCAATTTTGTCAAGATTTACGAGTGATCAAAGCGTGTTTAAAAGAATTCGTCACTCACTGCAAAGACAATCACACTAGAGCATCTACATGGGAAGATTACAAGAAGTACGAATATGCAGTAAACTGTAACATGTATCATGCTAAAGCAGTGTTGTATTCTTTGTTAAGGTAGGCAACCGGCAAAATTTGAGTCCACTTGTACAGGACTTAGTCGAAAAGTTTACTTTTAAAATATGTTTGAACAACTTAGGACAATGTTTCATATCAAAGTCAGCGGCAGTATCGAAGTCAGTGGCAGCTCATTACAAAAAATTCGTAATTCTTATGAAAGTGTCTTTTTTGTGGACCTAGGTTTACTGGCATTTTTTTACTTCTATTACTGTACATTACACCGGTGTTATTTTTTATTATTAATAGTCATACATCCTGAAGTCCCTTAGTACAGTGAACAGTACATCTCTTTGTGTTAGGCCTTGTTTAGAAATATAGCTTCCTAACTGTTGTCCAAGACTGCATTTGCATATCAGTAAAATGAAATGAAATGTGTGTATGGCTTTATTGGTCAGGATATTTGGCCTCTTGGTGCAAGTCTTTATATTTGACACCACTACGGTGACTTGTGCATCGATGATGGAGAAATGACAATGAGGACAACAGATACACCCAGTCCAGAGCAGAGCTAATCCATCCAGGCCGGGATCAAGCCCAAGACCCGTGATCAAGGGTCAGCAACGTTAACCATTTCTAAAGCCTCACACTGATTTCTCCAACATGCTTTTTTCCTTTACCTCCTCTTCTTTTTCCTTGTTCAACTTAATTCTGGAAATTAAATTTCTTCATGCTAAAGATGGAAAAAGACAGACAAAAATGTCCCTTCTTTGTGATTCTGTTAATTGCTCTGGTCCAGTAAATACAATCAGCATCCCCAGAGCATCATTGGTCCTCAATGAATTCCAACTTGTATAATTCATCAATGCAAACTAGGAGATAAGATTAAAAACTTTTGGAACCACTCAATATATTTCCTGCTGTATATTTGTCATATGATCCAATGTTGCTGCTGCAGATAAGACTGGTAGTGTAATATGTCCAGAGTAATTGTGGTAATTGCATAGTAAGTGAAATGAGCCATGTACCAAATATACAACCGGTGTTTTGTCTCTGGGATTATATGCCAGTCCAGTTAGAAAATGACATTCAAGTCAACGGTGTTAGGTCTTGTTCCAGTAAATAAAGCCAATTTCTTCCTATCTACAACCAAACTGCATTTTGATCTCAACAAATGAATCTGTGTGTGAGTAGATATCCTTTAACTGACACTTTCTGCAGGGAGTATTTCAATTAAATAATATTACTAGTTCCTAAGATCCCACACAAAATGCATACCATAAGTTGAAGGAGTTTAATAATAAAGATAAGGTGATAAAGTGAGGCAGTATAGTTACAGTATAACGGAAAACAGTATATACTAAAAATAAATTTGTTTCCACATTAGTTTGTTTCCAGGTTCATGTCTGTAGTCCCAGTACACACTCAAACCCCCACACAACAGTAGCGTAGCAAGCTGTTAGAAGAGGTAAAACAAACCAGCGCAACTCAGTGATAAAGAGGAGTATCATGCAATAATTTATTTTCATCAGCAGTGGTAATGCTGCTGTTGTTTCAGGCCAATTCAGATGGCTAAAGAAGGCATTTAGATCTGCTGGAGACAGATACAACTTTTTCTGCTGTTGCTAAAAATTAACTACAGCACAATACTGCACTTTATAACTGGGCTGCATCAGATTTTTCTGGTCCCACTAACAGTGTGCTACAGGACTATGGTGGTGAGGGGTTCAGTAGTTACCAGGACGGCAAACAAATACCTGCAAACAAAAAAGAGTCAGTTTATTTATTCGAGTTGATCGTTAAAAATTTACAACTACCCCTTTACAGAAGTCTGTGCTCTGTTCACACCTGATAAAGGGAGACCATGTAATGGCTTCTGCAGATGGCCATTTGAAGTACTGTACATGCTCTGTTTTGCTGCTGCTGCTGCTGCTGCTGCTGCTCCTCCTCCTCCTCCTCTCTGCAATAAGAGCAGCTATAGCCTGTCTGTAAGCTGAAGAGCTAGCAATGCTTGTGGTGAAAGATACAAACTTTTCTGAGAGAACACTATAACTGTTTAACTACAGGCACATCAAGAATCAGTTTCTTATGTAGCAGCACATGGCAGGTAACATAAATTCTATTCAATGTGCAGAAGAGTTTCAAAAATATTGTACAATGAAAAGCTTTGTATTGCAATGCTTATGTGACTATATCTCTTTGTTTTATTGTGTACTCTAACTGTCGGTCAATAGCTTAACTGTTTGCACAAAGAGACTTGTGCTATTCTCTGTGGCGTGCTTGCCATCTGGGCGACAGCAATTTAAATAATAGTGCATGGAGATGTCCTTTGCCTGCATTACAGAGTGCAAAGTGTTAAAGTAAGATTCCATACCCAAGTCAGCAATATGGATACAAAATTGCTATCACGACAAGGTATATGTGTAAGTAAGTGACTAAGACTGGAGAAGGTGTAAAACATGAATCCTGGTTTTTCTGATCGAAAAATAGCGACCTCTGATGTTTCACATCAACAGAAAAAGATTTGACAGGAAAATAGCAGCTTATGATGTTCCAGAGCAACAGAAAAGTAATTGGCGTGAAAATCGCAACATCCACCACGCAAACAGAGCAGAAATTATCTCCGCGGCAATAATCACAGACCCTGCGAAATCATCTGGAAAGAACTGAATGCAAATATCTATGTCATCTAAAGCTGGAGGATTTAGTAACTAATTTCTGTATTCCATTCATCTACAGCTGTATTCCATAGAAGTTCCCTGGGCGTGTCCAAGTACCGCACTGCTACTAATTTAAAATGTGCATTGTAGGATGACTGGTATAAGTTTGTGAAACAGTCTGTACATACACTTGGCTCACAGCTGGGTAGAGATGATGTGGACTTGCCTGCTTGCTCTTAAGTTTGCCTACGAACTATACTTCATCAACTTACTTGTTCTCACGAAGCTAAACTTATATTGTTCCCTTCCTCCCATGAAAGAACAATCCTCAGCAGTAATGAGACTCTAATGCAGGTTAAACTCACTGATTGATCAGCTAGAGAGGCAGAGAGTTTTACCGAATGTAAACACGAAATATTGGGGTTGTGAATAGAAGATTGATATTATCTTTGATTCATCAATGCTCAAATCAATACAGATCAAGAACAGTCAATCCAATATGACAACCAGAAGCTTTGATTTCCAAAGAGGAGACCATTACAGGACAGAACTTATGTGAGAAACAATGCTGTGAAATTTGTCCTCCCTTGAAACTTCCTGGCAGATTAAAACTGTGTGCCCGACCGAGACTTGAACTCGGGACCTTTGCCTTTCGCGGGCAAGTGCTCTACCAACTGAGCTACCGAAGCACGACTCACGCCTGGTACTCACAGCTTTACTTCTGCCAGTACCTCGTCTCCTACCTTCCAAACTTTACAGAAGCTCTCCTACAGGAGACGAGGTACTGGCAGAAGTAAAGCTGTGAGTACCGGGCGTGAGTCGTGCTCCGGTAGCTCAGTTGGTAGAGCACTTGCCCGCGAAAGGCAAAGGTCCCGAGTTCGAGTCTCGGTCGGGCACACAGTTTTAATCTGCCAGGAAGTTTCATATCAGCGCACACTCCGCTGCAGAGTGAAAATCTCATTCTGGAAACATCTCCCAGGCTGTGGTTAAGCCATGTCTCCGCAATATCCTTTCTTTCAGGAGTGCTAGTTCTGCCAGGTTCGCAGGAGAGCTTCTGTAAAGTTTGGAAGGTAGGAGACGAGGTACTGGCAGAAGTAAAGCTGTGAGTACCGGGCGTGAGTCGTGCTTCGGTAGCTCAGTTGGTAGACCACTCGCCCGCGAAGGGAAAAGGTCCCGAGTTCGAGTCTCGGTCGGGCACACAGTTTTAATCTGCCAGGAAGTTTCATATCAGCGCACGCTCCGCTGCAGAGTGAAAATCTCATTCTTGTCCTCCCTTGCTTTCACCTGAACAACAAATTCACACCCAGCATCCAACCTTGAAAAATAGATACTAGTTTTACATTTGATTTAAGCAACAGAGTAAATGATCCAAGAAGGAGGGGGAAATGACATATGCTTACTTACATTGATGAAGAGTTCTGACGATTCTGTTTTGGTGACACGTGGTTATGCACTATTGCTCTCAGCACCCATCTGTTATACAGAGCTACAGCAAATACTAAATGAGATGGTCCCGATGTCACAGCTGCCTCTGACATGCTGTTCACATCAAAATCCTTTTCTTGTGCCAGATACTGTAAGTCATGGAGAAGTGTAACTTGCATGGGCAATGGTAGCCTGCAAACAAAAAAAAAAAAAACAAAAACTGAAGACAGTTGCTGACAGCTAGGCAAAAAGATTATTAACATTAGGCAGCAATCAGTTTCAAAATTATATCAGAAATAAAACTAGGTGTTTTCCTATTGGAGAGGTACAGCCTTTCCCCTGTCCTACCGAGAAATGTCTCAGTCTGCCAAACAACACTCAACCAACACAAGACATGTTGCCTGGTGTGAGAAGCCACTGTTAAGTAAAATAAAAAAAAGGAGCACTAACAGGGTGTCAAGCCTTGATCCTTGATCCAGTTTCTTGAGACTGTCAACAAGCCAGATGAAGTGACTTGTAATGTACAAAACTGAACTGAGCTCTCTTCATAACTGTAGAATGGTGACACGGATTCACTCACAGACATTGCAGGATCAGAAGAAAAGTTCTCCATCACTGACTTCACAGATTGAAAGTGCTTACTGTAGAAAATCACAGCTTAGATCCTGTTGCCCACCTTGTTATCACTAGCTCCAGAGGCAGAAGTAGATCAGGTAGCAGCAGCTACCTGGTGCTGGATATTTTAAGAAAACCTTCTTCATTGCTGATATCTGAGTGCAGTATTTACTTCTGTGAACTGATGTCTACTTGTCTCTGCCACTTGTTGCAACGCATAAGCCGTATATGTCATTTGCACTGAGTTTGGATACAATATATTAAATGATTTTCCCACTTTCAACACGAATGGATCTGTGTACATCAACAGAACCTTCTTTTCTTTTATGTCACCGGTCATAGTATCTTAGTCCATCATTAATGAATTTAGCAACTGTTGAACTATTTGTTGCCCCCAAAAGTTTATAATAAATTAATTAAGTTTTAGATGCAGCCTCAGTGTCCAACTTGCCCACAGTTAGATTAGCCATGAAACAGCCTACAGTATCCATCACCTCATCAGCAGAAATCCATACAGCTGCTTTGCCAATTACAATCCTGATTTTTTCCAATATCTCAAAACAGCAAGAATCCAGGTAATTCTTCCTGAGAGTGGACTAGTCGGGAATGTTGCAGTTACAGTATTTCTTTAAGAAAGTTTAAATGCATATAGCTGAAGTTTGTTCCAGTGAATGGTCCCTGGAGTTAAGGAAAACACATTTCTTTGTAAAATTCACTATTAGATTATCCAGGATTGTAGGCTGACCGTGCAACTATGTAAGCAAAGCATCTTTCTTTGAAGAAATCTGTTATTTACTCCTAAGGTGTAGATTGGTTTGAAAATGTTCAATTTGAGATACATTGTACATCCTATATGTTTACGACCTCCAGGTGTTCATACAGGAGCTTTCGTGCACTTTACAGTGAGTTAAGTTTCGTAAATGCAGTAACTAACCAACTGATAAATTTTTGCTAGTAGAATTTCTTTTATACAAGCTGTTTGCGAAAAGCATTCTACAAATGGAAAGCGAGGTATGGTGTCTATGATAATCAAGACCCGCTGTATCATAAGGAGGCACAATGGCACTCACTTATTTCTGAGTAAACATACATAGAACTTTATATATGTGATTTTCAGTTTGTATATGTAGCACCTTAACTGGAACAAGATCATGTTTGATTTGATCACATCTTTTGCTTTACTTCAGTATGCTTGGAAAGAGAAACTAGTTGTAGTCGGCAAGAAAGTTTGCTCACAAAATAAACAAACAAATTGTTTATTTCTTATTTCCAGTGAGGTCAAGTTGCCTCCTACATTACTATGTCAATTGAGTGAATTACTTCCTGTATTATTGACAGAAGCTTGTCAAAATAATTGCACCCATTCTCACAAAGTTCTAAAATTGCTATGGATATTCGGGTCTTCCTTCATTAACATGAAATGTGTGCCCTTGCATCCGTTCCTTCTTTCCAGGGCCGAACAAAACAATTTCTGACTTTTTGTCGTCATCATCATTCTTCCATAATCCTGAGGGTTACAGACACTGCCAGGGCAATACTTCCAAAAAATTTGGAGTACGAATTAAAATCCATGGAGAAGAAATAAAAACTTGCAAGGTTTGCAGACAACATCATAATTCTGTCAGAGACAGCAAAAAGGATGTTGCAGGATGAACATCAACAAAAGCAAAATGAGGATAATGGAATGTAGTTGAATTAAGTCACGTGGTGTTGAGGGCATTAAATTAGGAAATGAGACACTTAAATTGGTAGACGAGTTTTGCTATTTGGGAAGCAAAATAACTGATGATGGTCAAAGTAGAGAGGGTGTAAAATGTAGACTGGAAATGACAAGAAATGTGTTTCCAAAAAAGGGAAATTTGTTGACATCAAGTATTGATTTAAGTTTCAAGAAGACATTTCTGAAAGTATTTGTATGAAGCATTGCCATGTATAGCAGTGATACATAGACGATAAATAGTTTAGACAAGAAGAGAATAGAAGCTTTTGAAATGTGGTGCTACAGAAGAACGCTGAAGATTAGATGGGTAGATCATGTAACTAATGAGAAGGCACTGATCAGAATTGGAGAGAAGAGGAGTTTGTGGAACAACTTAACTAGAAGAAGGGATTGGTTGGTAGGATACATTCTGAGGCATCAAGGGATCACCAATTTAGTACTGGAGGGAATCGTGGAGGGTAAAAATCATAGAGGGTGACCGAGAGATAAATACACTACACAGATTCAGAAGGATGTAGGTTGCAGCAGTTACTCGGAGATTAAGAGGCTTGCACAGGATAGAGTAGCATGGAGAGCTGCATCAAACCAGTCTCTGGACTAAAGACCACAACAACAGGAAGGTCCTCTATATGGCCCATAAACAGGTTGTCAAGGAGGGCACCATGTGGGCGCCCATGGCTGTGAAATGGATTTGTTTTTATACCTTCCCTTCAAAGGAGAAGTAGTTGTGAGTAAGGATAAAGTTAGAAGGTTTATAGTAGAGGAGTCAGTTAATTGGTAGAGGCCTTCTGTCAGGAAGCCACTGCGATTCGTGACAGAAGTTGTGGAACATTTGCCTGCAGGTAGGATGATTAAGTCATCATCTTACTGACTTTATCCTAACCTAAAACTACTGTTCCTTTGAAGGGAGGGTATGCTGTGTCTCTCACCAAGGACTTCACTGACAGGCACTATCCTTCAGACCTAGTCTGCTTCCTATCTCCCATGCCATTTCCCATCACACCCTTCAACCTCCCACTACCCCCCTACAACCAGCCACAAATGAGTGTCTCCTTCGTCACCCAGTACTACCCAGATGGGAACAACTGAACCACATTCTTTGCCAGCAAGTAGCAGTCTATCTATTCCTACATTGTTGATATTCCTACCTGGAGTTCCCATTGTTTTAGTTTTAGTGATGAAATCTTCTCTCCAGCTGAGTGATTGCACTGAAATTCCACGATGTCTCGAAGAGTGTCATTCTCATCTCTTCTGGCGAAGGGCCCAGATTGTACAGGCATCCCATATACATACCCAGAGTGGTGGCTGTCATTCCACCATGCCTTCCCCCAAGGAACAGGGTTCAGCAATATCAAGGTCATCTTTCGACCACCATGTAAAACGAAAGATATTTTTGGCTTAATAAAGAACAAATTACAATAGCGAATATCCGGCAAATATAGCATCATTTGAGAGTGTGACCACCAGTACATCGATTAAACACAGCCCTCCCAATGCATAAATATTGTAGGAATGTGAATTATTGACCCATAATTGTCAAAATTGTTTTTATCTCATCTCTTGCATACCAAGATAAAAATAATGGCTTTCAAGAGGTCAGGGATTGCTGCATGCAAAGCATGAGATGCATACATCTAGGGCATTAAGGTACATCATTGGCAGAACACACTCTGAATGAAGGACATTTGTTCAGATTTGAGGAAAGAAAAATTTTGTATTTGGCTATTGGCTTTTGGAAGAGCATCACTAAAGAATCAACTGAGATAATGCTCCATGACAATCTTGTTAACAGTGACAAGGTGAGCAACTAACTTTGGCTCAGAACCCTGCACTAGCTGCTATATGCCAAGAATCAGAGATGGCTGTGATTCAGGTATACTTTGCCAGGGGATGATGAGAGTGATACTCACAGCCACCATGACAGAAGTTCAACAAGATTTCATTAGTATTATATGTTGTAAAGTCTAGATTCAAGCCTAAGTTTTATTGATGATGCTGTTATGTTTGCCTCTAGTGCAAATAAACTTCAACAACTAATGGAGGAACTTAATACAGCATGATTGAAAGAAGTCTGTCGAAGTCAGGTACAATAAGGCTAAAATTATATAGAACTAATGTATTGCACTTCATGGGCAAATTACTTAGAGTGATACATGGAAATACATTAGATGCGCTGAAGAAAATGGTCAACAGGAAGTAGTGGTATTGAGAAGTTTCGCAATTGATCAGAACAAGCCTACAACCAAACAAGGGAGTGGAAATTAAGTTCCTGTCTTCAACATAACTGTAGAATTGTGCTCTAGTGCAACATTTGAGAAAGCATAAATACTGTAGAATTGTGAGTTATTGACCAACAATTGTCAAAATTGTTTTTGTCTCAGCTATTGTGCAACAATACTAAAAATAGTGGCTTTTGAGAGGTCAGGGAGTTTTCCAACATCAAATGTTTGGTTGTTATATCTGACTAACTCAACGGTGCATTCTGCACTATTTGGAGTTATGGGTGCCTAAAGGTTTAATGTCGGCAGTTAGCCCTGGCCAAGGACGATAAATTACGCATTCACACCTTCGCAAGAGACCACCAGTGAACAGTCTCCAACCAATCACTTTGTCTTAAGCTTATGGCTCATGCATGACAGCACTGCAAAGTACAAAACTGTTTTGTATGGAGAAGGATAAAAATGTGTTTTGAAATGTATATGTCTCATTGGTTGTAAATAGCACAGGTTTTACTAATAACATTTGCTGTTCATTACAAACCAAATGTATCTGAACAAATGTACAGTACAGGTAAATTCCTGGTCATCTGTAAACATATAAAATAAACATTTCTCTCAAGGATATGAATGAACATTAATCACTCAGCTGGCAAGTACATACAAGAAACCCAGTTCTGAAAATAAAACCCAGGAGAATAATGATGCTGCACTTCCTACACAATTCACTGAAAACAACATATGGATAGAAAAGGCTGTGACCATTCTACACACATCAAAAAAAGTTTTGCATCACCTCAGTTCAGAGAGTTCTGGAACCTGTACAGAAAACTGGAACACAAATCAACATAAACATCATTTCCGCCCTTTTTATTGCTCATAAAAACCAGACACTGGATGTTGTACCATGATACAGCGACACCTCCAGTGGTGGTGGTCCAGATTGCTGTACACACTGGAACCTCTAATACACAGTAGCACGTCCTCTTGCTTGATGCATGCTTGTATTCGTCATGGCATACTATCCACAAGTTCATCAAGGCACTGTTGGTCCAGATTGTCCCATTACTAAACGACGATTCATTAGGGAACCTCCACCTTGCTGCACTTGCTGGACAGTGCCTGTAAGATGTTCAGCCTGACCAGGTTGCCTCCAAACATATCTCAGATGATTGTCTGGTTGAAGGCATATGCGACACTCGATGATGATGAGAACATGATGCCAATCCTGAGCGGTCTATTCGGCATGTTGTTGAGCCCATCTGTAGTGCGCTGCATAGTGTCGTGGTTGCAAAGATGGACCTCGCTTTGGACACTGGAAGTGAAGTTGTGCATCATGGAACCTAGTGCGCACAGTTTGAGTTGCAACACAATGTCCTGTGGCTGCGCAAAAATCATTATTCAACATGGTGGCATTGCTGTCAGGGTTCCTCTGAGCCATAATCCGTAGGCAGCAGCCATCCACTGCAGTAGTAGCCCTTGGGCGGCCTGTGCGAGCCATGTCATCAACAGTTCCTGTCTCTCTGTATATCCTCCATGTCCAAACAACATTGCTTCGTTTCATTCCGAGGCACCTGGACAATTTCCTTGTTGAGATCACTTCCTGGCGCAAAATAACAATGCGGTTATGACTGAACCATGGTATTGACCATCTAGGCATGGTTGGACTACAGACAACACAAGCCGTGTACCTCCTTCCTGGTGGAATGACTGGAACTGATCAGCTTTCAGACCCCCTCTGTCTAATACATGCTGCTCATGCATGGTTGTTTACATATTTGGGCAGGTTTAGTGACATCTCTGAACAGTCAAAGGGACTGTGTCTGTAATACAACATCCACAGTCAACAACTACCTTCAGGAATTCTGGGAACAAGGTTGATGCAAAACTTTTTTTGATGTGTGTATGTATGTGAGAATATTAGAAAATCATAGCTTAAGATGGATTGTTTGAAATCTGATACTAAATATTTTAATGGGCTTTGTGATCCCAAAATGCTAAATAACAACCTGTTAAACAAAAGTGTGTTGACTTTTACGATATTTTGAGGATCCTCACACCTGAACCAGAGCCCTCATCAAAGGAAATAGAACTCAGGCTACTGGGACAGTAGTAAGTCATTACTCATCACTACTGATCATAAAAATAAAACTCTACAAAATTATTTCTCAGTATTTCATGGCTATTGAGTATATTGAATCTTCCACATTTAGTTTCATTAGTGTAAGAAAGAAAGAAATCTTCAGCTAAGACTACAACGAGATTGTCAGATTTTTTTTATCCGTTTAGGAGGCAGTCACAAATATCCATTTCTGTGCATTTTTACTGTTTGACATCTTCATTTCAGACCTTGTTAAGAAGCAAAGTAATACCAAATAAAAAAATTATTACTTACTTGTTCTCCAATATATCAAGGTCCCATTTAAGATACGCTGCTATCTTTAATGACAATATTTTCAAAGCCAAGTTTTTGAGGCTTCTCTTCCCAACGCCGTCATCTGGCTTGACCATATCACTTTCTGAATCAGTGGCTTTGGTTTCTTGATCCTTTTGCTCATTATGAATTGACAAGAACTTGATGATAAGATCTGTTGGAGATGGATCTGAAAAACATTTACTTACAAAAGTCTCCTCTGTATTTCCCCAAATACGTAAAAAGTGTATTATGAGGCATGTTTTTTAAGTAACTACCGTTTTGAAATTTAAAAAATACATGCTAAGATATCTCAATAATTTTACTTTTACATGAAAGCCTGTACCTTAATCTACTTTTCTACATAATTTCTGTCAATATTGAGGCACTTGTCATAACACTGTACCAGTTTTTGAACACCCTCCTCATAGAAGCCTGACTTGTTAACCACTGCATCACCACTGTTTTGACTTCATCATCGTCTTGAAGACGCTGACCGGCCAGGTGTTTCTTCAAGTGCAGGAACAGATGGTAGGCACTGAGCGCAAGATCGGGGCTGTACACAGGATGATCTAGAGTTTCCCATCGAAAAGATGTGATGAGATCTTTGGTCTGATTCGCCACATGCGGACAGGCATTGTATGGCAGCAAAACAATGCCCTTGCTCAACTTCCATGGACTGTTGCTTTGATTCTGGTGTGATGTAGGCCACCCATGTTTCATTGCCCGTAACAATTTGGCTTAAGAAATTATCACCGTTGTTGTGGTACCACTCGAGGCAAGTCAATGCACTGTCTAAACGTTTGGTTTTGTGCACATCCATCAACATTTTCGGTACCCAACGTGTGCACAATTTTTGGTAATTCATGTTCTAGTTCACAATGCCATACAAAACACTACGAGAAACATTAGGAAAGTCATCCCACAAGGAGGAAATCGTAAAGCGTCTGTTTTCTCTCACTTTATTGTCCACTTCCTGCTCCATACTTTCATTAACGACCGAAGGACACCCACTCCGTTGTTCATCACGCACATTTGTGTGGCCGTCTTTAAATGCTCTCACCCACTTTCTTACCATTCCATCACTCATAATGTTTTCTCCGTAAACTGAACAGATCTCACGATGAATATTGATCGCTTTTAGGCCTTTAGCACTAAGAAATCTTATAACAGACCGTACTTCACAGTTGGCGGGACTCACGATTATCGGAGGCATCTTAAACACTCAGTACACAATATAAAAAAGGAATAATCAGACTGTAATGGCGTCAGTGTGTAGATTAAAGTACAGGCTTTCATGTAAAAATAAAATTATTGAGATATCTTAGCACATCTTTTTTGAATTTCAAAACAGTACTTACTTAAAAAACACTCCTCGTATAAATACATACCAGGATTGCTTTTCTGAAGATGTTCTTGTAGCAACTCTGGTTTTAGTAGGAACTCAAACCACAATATTGTGTCTGGAGATATGGGCACAGTTCCTGGTCGCAATAAATCAACATCCATTTCGAACGGATAGATACTTGCATGGATCCTGCTGTCAGCCAACCCTTTTTAATAACTGAAACATTCAAGTGACAACAATCAAAGGAGTGAAAATGTTTAGTAACTACATTGATAAACTCTAAACATTATGAAATCCAAGGAATATGTGATACGCGTTCCACTCAACAATATGGAAGGTTTGAACAGTGCTGTTACAGAAGAATTTATTTTTTGGTGACATATCATTCGTCACACATCAATAATAAAACTGAGTGATATAGAATTTGTTTTGATTTGAAAACTGCAGTTTGGTTCATGACTCCCTGACAACAATATGTGTTTTGTACATATCTCTTATGTAGTGTTATTTTAATAGAGTACTCTTGTGTTTTTAACGTTTATCCATCTTTTGTAGTAGGGTAAAGTGAGTGAGTACACATGTGACCTCAAATTATAGAAATAATTTCTTCCATGTTGCATGACTTAACACACCACCACAACAATGGAAGATCAACAATCACTACATATAAACAAGATGATCAGTATTAATACAGCCGCAACATCCAAATTTTGCCGGTGACTTCATCACAAATGCACAATTCAACTACATCATCAATAACTCCAGCAACTCCAATACAGATACCAGTTTTGTGGACAACTTTTCCAACAGAATGTTTCATTTGAGAGCAGTGCATTTTTCAGCAATGCCAAAGACAAATTAGACCTTACCTTTACTAACATGGATCAAGACTTAGTAGCGTTGCCCATCTCCAACCAATCATATCAGAACTTTAAAGGTACAGTAATAAAGTACCTGTCAGTACCTAAGGAACAGCATTTCCAATGCATCCTACATGAAAAGGCCATCGGAAATCGAAGACCATGCGAATTGTTATGGCACCTATGTAATTTGGTGGGTCAGGAAACGCAATAGGCCCTACATAACATGTGGTTCAATCACCTGCCATCTACAATAAGTATGGTTTTGATGGTACATGGCAATTTATCATTATTACTTTAGCAGAAAGGTGGACACAATTGTTCGTTTTTCCCCTATGGCACTTACTCAAATGTGTTACAACAAACGTAGTGCCAGACGCCGATTCATGACAATGTTACAGAATGAAAGGAAAACATCAGAACCTCAGATTGATGCCACCCAAGCTGAGGCAGATTGGGAAAAACATAAACTCCTCTTCATCTTAAGAGACCTACAGTACTGTTTCAGTATCCTAGAAGAAGAAATTACTGTCAACTGCAGTGCAAATGATGTTCCGTCTCCTCAACAGCACAGCCACAAGACAGAAGTCAACAAAGTCACACTTCTGCACGGTGCTGGCATGACATTAAGCGAAAGGAGATCTTCGTTCTGGCATTCCAAATCACGTTATGGTGTGACCCTGAAAAACATCAACAAAGCCCATACATTTCTGGGACTCAATGTGAAAATACGTTCCAAGTTGCTCATGGTCTGTCCCAGCTGAAGTTCACGCTTCTGCAAGCATTGTTTTTCAACGCTTTACATGGCCATGAGATGACAAACAGTGCTGCCTGCTGGCAAAAGGTTGTTTACATTGTCAACAAATCGATGTTGGTTGGCTCACTTTCAGACCTATTGGCAATATAGTTATCACAACAATATTTACGCATGTGCACCTGGACATTGTAACCCACTTACCTACTCTAACAGGTACCAATAATTGTTAGCAATAATAGGCTGATCTACTCGTTGGCTCGAAGCTACATCATTTATCAAAATTTCAGCAGAAACAGCAGCTCAAGTATTCATAAAATGGCTGAACTGCTGAGGTCATCAGTCCCCTAGAACTTAGAACCACTTAAAGCTAACTAACCTAAGGACATCACACACATCCGTGCCCGAGGCAGGATTCGAACCTGCGACCGTAGCGGTCGCGCGGTCCCAGACTGTAGCGCCTAGAACCGCTCGACCACCCCGGACAGCAAATATTCATCCCCACACAGATCACAAGATTCATGGTTCCAGCCACAGAGACCACAGATTGTGGCCAACAATCTGTGTGCTTGCTTTTTACTGATCTCACAAAACTATGTCCACTCTGAAATTACAAGCTACCACCACGAGCACCAAAATGGTTGAACGACTCCACAGAACACTCAAAGTAGTGCTCTTGTGCCACAGAAGTACATGGAGTGAAGTACTGCCTGTCATACTATGGGGTTTAAGAATGACTGTGAAAACAGGCACTGACCTGGCCCAAAGCCGATCTACAGACAACAAATACCCGTTCCCGCACATCTCTTATAGAGCACCAAGAAGTAACAACAGCCTCAATCCACATACTGCAACAGTTATCACAGACACTGCAGCACACAACCCAGTGACACATTCCAGAAGCACCAGCCTGCCATGGCATCAAGCAAATATTTTTTCACAAGGACCTTCAGAATTGTTTGCACATTTTGTTGTGTGTTGGCGTAGTCAAGTCGGTGTTGTTTCCCATTACACTAGGCCGTATCAGATATTACACTGCTGTTTGCACACCTTCATAATACTTCAAAACAGTGAAGCCACAACAGTCTCGGTACAGAGAGTGAAGCCTGCTTACGTCACAAGCAAACAGCTTCAGAGATGCCCCACACAGCCTCCACAATACAAAACCCACCGGCAAGCATCTCTTTGAGAACAGCACCCCCACAGCTTCAGTGGATGAAGAGGCTAATGATACAGTTGGATCAGCAATACCTGTGGGATGCGACTCACTGACACTCAAAGCTCCACCTCCACCGGGTTTTATTTCTCATGCAGGTTGAAAAATTAAGCATACCATACCGTGTATAACAAGCACTCCACTGTTTAGCCCAGCATGGACATATTTCCGATGGAAATCCACCACCACTAGCATCATCGTCGCCACCCCTGGCAGCCACCTACCCCAACAAAGTTCCAACTACAGTGTCGGAATCTTCCAGAGTCCTGCTAACTAGAGTACTGTGGCAAGTATGCGCCAAATTCCCTTCAATTCCCAGCGGACCCATATTCCATAAGCAGACTCTTCAGTCAGCAATAATGACATGGCTTAACTGCTATCCTGCATTCACAGAAAACCAGAACTCTTCCCTTGACAGAATCACACAGTTGGTCACTCACCATTCCACACTCAAAAACAGGGGGGTTACTGCAGCAATATATCTTTCATCACACACTGACAGTGCGAGAAGTTGAGGTAAGTGATAAGAGTGTGCTTCGATCTGACAACTGCAGTTTGGTTCAGGACTGTGTGACAACAACATGCAAAATCCAGGATGAAATGTAACAATATTATGAGAAGGTAAGTTGCTACTCATCATATAGGGGAATGCTGAGTCAAGACTAACAATTATAGCTTTTGGCTGTTAAGGCCTTCGTCAATCTCACACACACACACACACACACACACACACACACACACACACACACGGAAATGCAACTCACACACACGACTGCAGTCTCAGGCAACTGAAACCACACTTCGAGGAGCAGCACCAGTGTATGATGGGAGTGGCAAGTAGGGGGAGGGGGGGGTAAGGAGGAGGCTGAAGTGGGAAAGGGAAGGATAGTATGGTGGTGGTGGTGGTGGTCAGCGAAGTGCTGTAGGTTAGACTGAGGGCTGGGGAGAGGTGGGGATGGGAGAGGGGTGGGGGCGGGGGGGGGGGGGGGGATGTAGTGGGTTGAAGTAGCGGAAAAGGAGAGAGCAACATGTGTTTTGTATCTATGTCCCGTGTAGTGTTATTTCAATAAAGTCTTTCATAATGTTACTGTTTATCCATCTTTTGTAGTGAGGTAAAGTGAGTAACTAAATCTTAAACTACACTTGACTCAAATGTTTCTATTTAAAAAGAAAATGGAGAAAGTAAGTTGCTGAATCAGTTATTTGTCTGAAAACTAGATTCCACAGTTTTGTAATAAGTTTTTCTAAAGGCAACTGCCATATTTTATTATGCAGCAGGGTAATTTAATAATTCTCTGAAGTCAGAGAGTTTATTATTGTTGTCTATCTTAACATGATATCCAATGCCAAAAAATCTAACAGAGAGAACAACTATTTTCTGTGTAGCCCATTTTGAAGCAGAATAACTTTAATATCTCAGCTAACACACAAGTTAAGTGGATTAAACAAGCACCAAAATTACGTGCTCCTCTGTGTACTATCATCTGAGAAAATCCCCATTTACAAATTTTGAATTATTCACTAAATAAAATGGGTGTTACATTTATGTGACTCACTCTGTACAGAAGGACTGTACAAAGATAAGGAATTTTAAAGTAATATTAGAGAAAGGAAAGAGGAAGTGAAAAAAGATGAGATGGGAGATGTGATACCATGAGAACAATTTGACAGAGGACTGAAACTCCTAAGTCAAAAAAAGGCACCTGGTATAGATGACATTCCCTCAGAATTGTTGAGATCCTTGAGAGAATCACCCATAACAAAACTATTGCACCTGGTATATAAGATATGAGGAATAAGCAGAGTCCACAAAGACTTCAAGGAGAATCTGATAGCTCCTATTCCTAAGATCACATGTGCTGTAAAGTGTGAATATTACAGAACCATTGTGGTGTCACCGCCAGACACCACACTTGCTAGGTGGTAGCTTAAATCGGCCGCGGTCCATTTAGTACATGTCGGACCCGCGTGTCGCCACTGTGTGATCGCAGACCGAGCGCCACCACAAGGCAGGTCTCGAGATACGGAATAGCACTCGCCCCAGTTGTACGACGACTTTGCTAGCGACTACACTGACGAAGCCTTTCTCTCATTTGCCGAGAGACAGTTGGAATAGCCTTCAGCTAAGTCCATGACTACGACCTAGCAAGGCGCCATTAGCCTTACATAGTTTGATAGTTATCGAATGAAATGTCTCATCAAGAATGCTGTATTCACATCAAAGAATAAAAGATAAGTATTCGAGGAGCTGCATACTTTTCTTATGAGAATTCACTACTTGTCCTGTTCCAGAATTCACGCCCGTCTGCGTTAGATAGCGTGCATTTCGGCCTCCTCTATCTATAAGGTGTTGGCACATTTGCCAACACATCAACCATCAGTTTAATTAGCCACGACTGCAAAATAATAACACACATTATTTACAAAAGAATGGAAAGTTTGGTAGAAGCCAAACTCTGTGAAGATTATTTTGGATCTCAGAGATAAATAGGAATACGTGAGGCAATACTGATGACAACTTAACTTAGAAGACAGAATGAAGAAAGGCAAATCTACATTTACAGCATTTATGGATTTAGAGAAAACTTTTGACAGTGTTGGCTGGAACACATTCTATCAAATTCTGAAAGTAATAGGGACAAAACATAGAGAGCAAAAGGTTATCTGCAACTTGGATAGAAACAAGACTGCAGTAGTGCAGAAGAAAGTGAGACAAGTCGTAACCATCTGACGTTATTCAATCTGTACAACACTGAGCAAGCAGTAAAGAAAACCAAGAAGAAACCTGGAAGGATAAATAAAGTTCATGATGGAAAAAAAAAAAAAATCTTTAAGGTTTGTCAATAAAACTGAAATCTTGTAAATTGTAACTTATTCATGTGATACTGAGGGAATTAGATCAGCAAATGAGACCTTAAAAGTAGCAGGCGAGTTTTGCTGTTTGGGCGGCGAGGTAACTGACAATACCCAAATTCCAGGACATATTAAATGCAGACTGGTAATAGCATGAGAAGCTTTCTGAAAATAAATGCACAAATTTTTTAACACTGAATATAAATTTAAGTATTTCTCTGGAGCACAGCCTCACATGGAAGTGAAACATAGGTGATAAGCAGTAGAGACAAGAAGAAAATATAAAATTCTGAAATGTATTGCTGTAGAAGAATGCTGAAAATTGGGTACATAGACTGAATAATTAGTGAAGAGGTAGTAAATCAAACTGAGGACAAAAAAACTTTATAGTATAACTTGGTTAAAATAAGGGCTTGGCAGATAGGACACACCACGTGGCATCAAGGACTAGTCAGTTTGGTTATGAGAGGAAGTGGTGGTGGTGGTGGTGGTGGGTGTGAAAGGGGGGGGGGGGGTGAAACTTGTAGAAAGAAATCAAGATTTGACTACAGCAAGCTGGTTCAAGTGGATATATGTTGAAATAGCCATGGAGAGAAAATGTTTGTACATCCATATTTAAATTGGATGAAGGTGGGACACAGCTGGTATAATTTTTATTAAAAATGAAACTCCTCCAGCTGTACTCAAGATTTTATTTAAATAAATCAAATTGATTTTATTTAAATAAAATCTTGAGTACAGCTGGAGGAGTTTCATTTTCAATAAAAATATAGAGAAAAGGCTTGCAACTGATATACTAGTATAGAAAGCTGCTTCAAACCACTCTTTAGAATGAAGGCCACAACAACTGTTCTGCCTTGTTTTTGTTAACTAAAAGCTGTTCCTTTGACAGAACACACAGGTCATGTCAATGCATCCCCTACTGAAAGATGATAACAACAAAATCTGCTTAGCTCACATAGGAGCTGCTAGTTGGTGCTCGCAGTAAATAATGGAAAATCTAGACAAAAATTTGGTCACGAGATGAGCTAAGAGTCTACATCTTTGTGTGTGACATAAATTTAATGGACTGAGATTAGGGAGAGACTATAATACTGTACAAAGTTAGGAGTTTCAGAATCCATCAAGGTCATAACAGATAAGCTAAAAGTGGGGAAGGTTGGGGTCTATCCTGGCATTTGACACAAATAATTTATGGAAAACACAACAAAACCAAAATCAGTATTGCCAAGTTTGAAGCTCAATCACAAATAAGAGTTCAGCATCTTAACCGCAGTGTCATTTCTTACAATTTGATTTACTCATCCAGAGATCATTTCACGATAATAGAGGATTTTATCGTCACAATAGAATGAAAATAAAGAGGTCAAAAAATTATAAGGGCATAACCACACTCAAGTCCAAATCCAAAAGCACGGTCGCCAATGAAACACAACACTTAATGCTGAAAGTATGTTTATTATGAATGCCAACATGCAACTAGAACAGAACTGATCTCCTGGACAGAATGTGCTGATATTTATAAAACATTGAATATTCCAGAATATAAAAACATAAGAAATTTTGAGACTCTTGTAGCAAATACAAATCTTAAATAAATAGTAACTGCTGATGACTGAGTTTGAATTGGTGTCTGTAGCACACCAGCCAGCGACACTAATGGTACACCACACTTTAAACTGAATATTGTGATTCACGACCAAATGATGATAACCTCTTTCACCCAACCTGTTGTACGAAGCAAACCCATCTGATGTGACTACAGAACCTTCTTCCACATATTCTTCTATCAAAGATGTCAAGACTTCCTACTTAAACTATAACCTCTGGCCCCTACAATGACCCCCTATACTTTATAAATTCCCCGCAGACTTCTCTACAAAATGAGAACCAGTCGACTACAGTGCCACACGAGACCACTGCTTAGTGCATGACAGATTTGCAAGAATACTCATAGCAAAAATAGTAGGTTAGCATGACAGTCACTTCTCGCCCAATGATTGCAAAAATGTTATAGTTGATTTACGGTCACTCATTTTCTGAAGCAGAATTTTCGCAGTAAAAACAACTGACTCATCCATAATGAACAGCATGAGAAATCAAGAACTTAAATCATGACTATTTATAAATCACGACTACTTTCATTAACAAACAATGCCGAAAACAAATTATGAGACGAAAACAAAACAATCTACACCAAATTTTTAATATAGGCGCGTAACGAGGAAATCCAGAGAAATCATTTAACATTCATCGACAGCAATGTGCAGCACAAACAAAATAACATCACACATTAAGTCATTGGTCAAAGCCGACGCGTGGTATCGGATACTAGAATTGGCAATAAGTAGCAAGTCAAGTACAGATTTAGAAATAGTTGCTAATCAAATTTTCACTGATATTAATAAGTGGTTTAAAGCTAATCCTTTGTCATTAAACTTTGAGAAGACCCACTATATGCAGTTCAGAACCTGTAAGAGATTTCCTTCCAGCATGAGTATAACGTATGAAGATATGCAGATTGAAGAGGTTGAAGGTTGACAGTGTTAAATTTCTGGGATTAAAACTCGATAATAAATTCAGTTGGGAAGGGCATACCACAGAATTGCTTAAGTGCCTAAACAAGTCTGTAAATTCCTTGAGAATGATGTCAGATAATATAGGAGATATAAATATAAAAATAACTTGTATACTTTGCTTACTTTCATTCTGTTATGTCATATGGATCTTATTCTGGGGCAACTCATCAAATCGAGCAAAAGTTTTTAGGGTGCAAAAGCATGTGATAAGAATCATTTGTGATGTAAATTCACGATCATCTTGTAGAAACCTGTTCAAGGAACTTCGTATTCTAACCACTGCTTCTCAGTATATTTATTCCTTAATGAAATTTGTTGCAAGTAATACATCCCTATTTCCCACCAATAGCTCAGTACTACGAATAAGAAGAATCTACATAAAGGCCTAAAATCACTAACCTTGGTCCAAAAAAGGGGTCCAATATTCAGGAACACATTTCTAATAAATTTCCAGCAACCATTAAAAACTTGGTTTCAGATAAAGCATGGTTTAAACAGAGTTCAAAAGACTTTTTGATAGGCACCTCCTCCTACTCCATTGATGAATATCTTAACAGAGACTGTTAAGTCAGCCTAAGTTAAAATATCTGTTAGATTTCAGCTTTGACAACACTTGGTCACAATAGTCAAGATTAGGTATTTTGCATATGATAAATTTATTAACAGTGGATAACAGTGTTTCATTCTGACAGTGTGTTCATTCTGTAAATATTAGCTGTCCCATTTTATTGCATAGCATTAACTTATTTTTGACTATCTCCTGACAAATGATCAGGGTAGTAAGTATTATATTCTAATGTTTTATGTTTTTATGTCATACTTTCTGACCTGTTCCACACCCATGAGAATCATCTCATTTTTAGGGTCCATGGAACGAAAACAATCTAATCCAATAACAGATGCAGTACTCACTGAAGACTACTATCCTTACGGGATTGGTACCAGACGCCCCAGAGCTAGCTACTGCACATACTTTCATCACTGGCTTACAGTGGCTCACATAAAATCTAACAGATCAGTAGAGACCCGGCCAGTAATCACTGCATCTGACTGTCTAGTTTTCACGAATCCCAGACGACCAGATGTTAGAGCATAGGGGAAATACTTCAGGATACCTAGCCATGGAAGAGCTGGCATGACAAGCAACCATTTCTGCTCCACTGGCTCATAGTGCCTCTTACTCAATGCAACGTTTCCTAACTGGAATTATTGTTTGGTCATATCAGCAGCAATGACTGTGATTTCATCCATGATGCTGTGTTCCACCAAAGCCTTCCTTGAAACATATTCGGCATCCTTGTGGTTGCAGCCACTTTTGTATACTACTGTGACATTGTACACCTGAAACCTCAGTGCCCATCTCACTTGCTAACCCAATGGAGGCTTCAAGCTCATCAGCCAGTACAGAGAATGGTAATCTGTCACAATAGTGAATTATCTGGCAAATAAATGCAGCCAAAACTTGTCGATGGCCTAGGCAACTGCCAGTCACTCTTTCTTGGTTGTACAGCAGTTCATCTCAGAGTTTGAGAGTACTCTGGAAGCATAAGCTATAATCTTTTCAGCAAACCTGCTAAACCTGCAGTAGAACTGCACTTATCCCATAACTGTTTGTGTGGGTCTGAAATTCTGTGTCATCATATGGTGCTGGGACTGTAGAAAATGTTAGTGCCTCGTTAAGTGGAAGGAAAGATCATACTTGCACCTCCCTACAGCAGTTCTAGCAAGGGCATGCCTTGGTATAGAAGTCTTTTATGCATTTACAGTAGTATGAGAACCTTCTGAGAAATCTTCTTACATCACAAATGTGCTGACGACTCACAAAATCGGGAACTGTTCTTACTTTACAAATAAAACAGTTTCTGCAGAAGCCACTTGTTTCTTCTGCCACTATACAGTTAAGTGGTTCACACCATAATCTTCAGGTGGACAACTGTTAGTTTACATAGCTGGTGATGGTAACAAGTACAAACATCTTTTCACATTAGCAGACCAAGGGTGCTGTAGGTTATGTTGCGTCTTTTGAGGAACAGAAAAGACGTAAACAGTCTGCATACTGCTGTCTGACTTATGTCCTCTCCACTGTACATTACATTTACACTGTCATTTGTCCCCCTGAATGTGAGTTCGATGTCTCAACAATTGCTCTGCCTCATTCCACTGGTCTCTATCACATAACGTTCTTTGATTTACACTCAAGTTTCTCCAGATAACTTATAACACAGAACAAAATTTAGTGGTTCCATCACTGCATACACTATGTGCACCCAATTGTTACTCCTGGACCACAAACATGCTAATATGCCCCTTGCACTAACTCCAGTCTGTTTGGGAAACTGACGATGTCCATGTACATCTCCACGGCCTCCACTCGGCTGCCTGCAAAATTGCATCAGCAGCCCCCACAATGAGTGAGATGTTGAGCTGAGCAGATCGACAAGATGTTGCTTCCGTGCAGTACTGATCTGGGTATATGATTTTCTTGTAAAAGCATTACACTGTGACCCAATATTGTAATGTGACAGGGTGGTTTAGTTATCTCCTTTCATCATTAACCAATATTCTGAGTTCCACAAGTGATTTTTAATTGTGCAGTATGTATTAATAATGATTTTACTGGCTTTTAAAACAAGTGTATTTTAGTAATCTTTTTTTCTTGGATGATTTATTGTACAATGTTATTCCATGACAGGAAATACTGTTTCGGTTTTTTATTCACCCCCCCCCCCCCCTCAGTAAATTAAAGTCCTATCGGATCTCTTTTTGTGGTTGTGTGTAGAACTGCTGGTAAACTACTAAGTAATTTATACAACAGGTTAGTGGACACATAGTCACTTGGCACAATAAGGATAACTAATTTTTAAAATAGTGCTTTACATTGAGCCTCACTACTACTTATTACAAGGGCTTGTTGAAAACTAATAACTTCAATTTTTTTTATTCTGTTCTCAACATCATTTGAGATATTGCATGTCATGCATATTACTCAGTCAACTTTCCTGCATCACTGACGCATGTTGTAACCCTCTGCTACTAGAGAACTCTGAGCTCTTATGTGTAATATGGTGGTGGGTAACAACTATGTCGGTGCATGAGGAACAGCAGCTGTGATTGGGTTTCTAACAATAGCAATCTATAGAATAACGAGAGCCGTGTATGGTGATCTACACACATACTCCACAAGCCACAGTGCGTGACAGAGGGTACATGGTACCACTATTGATCATTTCCCCTCCAGGGATTCCAGATTCAGTTCCTGAAACATCTTCGTAACACTTCTGCATTGCTCAAACATGCTGGTAACAAATCTAGTAGTCCATTTCTGAACTGCTTAAATGTCTTTGTTTAACTCCATGGGGGGGGAGGGGGGGATCTCAAATACTCAAGAATGTATCACACAAGTGTTCTATATGTCGTCTCCTATACGGATGAACCACACTTTCCTAAAATTCTTCCAGATTTCATACTGCTTTGCAATATTATCCACACTACTAATGCCATGTTTGAACATTATCGGATTGTTTTTCCTACACATAACCATTAACTTATATTATTCTACATTTTGAGCTAGTTGCCATTCATCACACCAACAATAAATTTTGTCTGTCATCTTGTTCCTCCTACAGTCACTCAACAACACCTTCTCATACACCACAGCATCATCAACAAACAGCCGCAGATTGCTGCTCGACCTGTCTGTCACATCACTTATGTATATAAAGAATAACAGTGATCCTATCACACTTTTCTGGGGCAATCCTAAAATTACTATTGTCTCTGGTGAACACTAGCAGTCAAGGACAACGTATTGGGTTCTATTACTTAAGAAGTCTCTGAGCCACTCACATATCTGGGAACCTATTCCATACGCTTGTACCTTTGTTAACAGTCTGTGTTTGAGTACCGTGTCAAATGCTTTTTGGAAATCTGGAATCTGCCTGTTGCCCTTTACTGATAGACCACAGGGTACAATGTCAGAAAAGAACAAGGTAACTTTCACACAAGTGATGCTTTCTAAAACTGTGCTGACTTGTGGATGTATTTTCCTTCTGAAGGTAATTTATAAAATTCAAACTGAAAATATGTTCAACAACTCTGCAGCAAACTCATGTTAAGGATATTGGTCACATGGGACTTTGCGCTGACCAAGAGATTTGGGGGTGGGGGTTTCTTTTGATTTCTCTACTGGGACTTTTGGCTATGATGTTGCTGTCATCAGCAAACAGAACTTTTTCTCCATGTCTTGTACTGTCTACAAAGTCACTGATTTGCATTAAGAGTAGAACTGGAGCCAATACAGTACCGTGGGGCAACACCTGTGTTTATCTGCTTCTTGTCTGACAGTTTTTTAACTATAAATTTACCGTTATCTACTATCTCTACCTTTCACACCCTGTTTTCCAGACAAGACTGTAACTAAACGTTTACTATTCTTCTTACAACTAGCTGCTTCTAGCATGTTTAGTAGTATTTTATGGTTAACAGTGTCAAAGCCTCAGATAAGTCTAAGAATTGCCTGTAATACAGTCATCCTTGTCAAGAGCTTCAACTACCACTTTTGTACACTTTGTAATGGCCAATATTGTACTTCTCCCACTTCAAAAACCAAACTGGGGTTTGAAACTTCCTGGCAGATTAAAACTGTGTGCCGGACCGAGACTCGAACTCGGGACCTTTGCCTTTCGTGGGCAAGTGCTCTACCAACTGAGCTACCCAAGCATGACTCACGCCCTGTCCTCACAACTTTTAATTCCGCCAGTACCTCGTCTCCTACCTTCCAAACTTCACAGAAGCTCTCCTGCGAACAGCATTTACCACCTAAGCCACACCAAATGTGTTTAATATGTTTAGGAAGTTACTAATTTCACTCTCAACACCTGTATTAATATTCAGTAGTCACATATTATTATATTAGTTTTGAAGGCGAAGACTCTTTCTGGGAATTCAATTAATTTGACGAAACAAGTACCTATGTTATCTATGTTACCACTAGATAGGCAGTACATGCAATAAATGAATACCTTCTTATGGCTGTCTATCTTTGTTGGTTCAATTCAAAATGTTTATCTACACTAATTGTGATTATATCATCTTTAGCTTTAAAGTGTGTGCCACCTCTGATATAAACACATGAACCCATCCTTTAAAGAGGATCAATAAAAGATTGCGGTACCACCCGTCTGCTTTGAAACGTTACATAACTTTGTTATGTTGTGCGATGTCATGGTGGCGCAGCATATTTTTATAATGGATTGTGTTTGCAGAGGGCATTATGCAGTATGCAATGGCACTCCCTAGCATGGGACACTTGTTTCTAAATAGCTTATAAGTGCTGTTGGTAATTCATACCTCTTGACCGCTGTTTGTGAGATTACATAGGTAGAGTTTGTGGCAGTTTGCAAGTGAGCTATCTTAAAGTTGGCAGTTACAGGGAATAGGTTTGTTTCCGGGTCTGGAAATATTAGTGTGGTTTGTTGTTTATGGTTGGAGATTTAATTTTATGTTTTGTATTTTGTTCGTTATGGATATGACAATGAAGTTCATGAACAGGTTCCTGCATCCTCAATGGGGGACAACATGTTGACTATGATTGAATTCCTACAGTTGTTTGGTTTCATTACAGAGTATGTGAAGTTTTAGGTTCATGGAGGTGAGAGATTGACCAAAGTTGCTGGATCTCAGATCAGGGTCTAGTATATGTGATTTTGTCGACAGAATAATGTATGATGTTTTATCTGAAGGGGTTCCTGGTCTGAGAAGTCTAGGTTACCCAATAAAAATATTGTATTGATGATATATTATTTCTGCTATCATTAGATTGCTAGTTTTACATGTTGGCTGACTTTGAATGGTAGGTGTGTTTCTTTTTACTGTAGTATGTATGAGGTACGTGCATTTATGTGCATAATTTTGTGTTTTTGGTATATCACAATTACTATTAATGCAATATTTTATAAATTTTTTGGTTGTGTTGTTGGTAATGATGTCGGACTGTGATTGGTAGGTATTGTGGAGTTTGTTTTACCTACACTAGTGAGGTTAGGTTTCCAAAATTAGCTATATGGGTGAGTTTTGGTTTTATAACTGCGGACATCATTTTGGCTATAACGATCAAATGAAATTTCCAGCACTACACTTTGGAGCTAAGAGAGAGTTTGTGGTATTGTGGACTTCATATGTAGATCAAGTGAATTTTCAATACCAATTTTTTTATTGTGGTTTTCTTGGTTGCTGATGATTTTGTTTGCTTTATTTTTTGCATTACTGTTTGTTTTGGTATGTCTTCATTATCAGAATTTTTCTATATTTAGTTTGTCCCCTCCCAAACCCCCTTAATTTCCACAGTTATCTCATAAGTTTCATGTTATTTCTGCAATTAAAAATTTTTCCATTATTTTTTTATGTTTGTATGAGTAATGAGTGATGTTATGGGTGCAGTTGTTTACCAAGCAAGAGGTACATAACAAGTACTGCCACCATACAGGTGTAACCACTAGGCTGGCATTCCTCAAGTCCATTCAGCAGCCTCCAGAGGGTCCTCACAAACCTAAACCTCTTCCTGCTTCTGTGCCACTTCCTGTAGCACACTGATACTGCAGACAGCTGCTGTATGGAGCACTGTCAACCATGGACTGCATAGTTTCTGCCATGTACTGCTGGACACGGAAATCCGTTCACTGACAGACATCACAATACAACACATCATGTACAAGCACAAACAGTAACAAACCAGCAATCAATCAGTTCAGTACCTGCAGTCCATTCATTACAACTCTCTGAAGACTACCTTCTGGCTAAGTGGTTGCTATTTACAGAGTAATTGGACTGTCAAAAGTGTTTGCAACATAACTATTTAGCAGACTGCCAAGAGACAGCAAAATTATTAGATATTACTGTATTATGTTTAGGATATTAAGTGCCACACATCGAACTGTACCAAAGTATCATTTTGTAAAACACTCTTAATACATATTATTAGTTATTTCTTATGGTGTTGTCACATTTCTGTTTTAGTGTACCCTATCAAACAAGTGTTAAGTGGCAAGTGACCAGTGGCTGCCACTAATGAATTAGGCCTATAGGTTTTCTGCTACTGTTGATGTCTGAGCTGTATTCATAGTAGCATTCAGTTACCACTTTCACAAGTGCCATTTTGTATAAGCTTGACAAAGGGTGGCCACCACCTTGCTGACATCATGGATCAAAGCAAAACGGGTTGTATCACAATCTTTGGTTTACAGTAGCAACTTGCACATTCATATGATGATAGCACGATATGCTGTTTTTCCTTGTTTCCACACCAATGATCTGTAATGCATACCACTATGCTATTCAAAGGCTATAATTCAACTTCAAACTGGTGTTCCTTTTTTTAACAGACAGTCAATTTTTATGAAAAACAGATAATGCAGAGCAAATTTCTGTGCTGTTTGCACTCTTTGGTATTGTACATTCTCTCTTCCATACACACACTGAAGAAATCTCTAAACTGGTTGACATACTTAAGGAGCCTGATGTCAGGATTTATATATTTGTATATATTAAAAAAGGGTAATTATCCTATAAATGACAATAGGTATTTGGCCACATATGACACCACACCCAACTGCTGTGCACTAATTCACTTCCACTCCTACTGAGGTGCAGACCATGCCTAGTATAGCCTCATCTCCTGACAGCCCCATAGGCATTAGTGCAACGAGTGACCGGACAGCAGTCGTTAGTGCTGTCTCCAACCCTGCATCATACAGCACTGTCAAGATTAGGCCATCTGCCACTAGAACAGCTTAACCTTGCACACACTGTTACGGACTCTATAGCTCACCATCTATGTAGCATTATCCCCCTATCCCTATCCAACCAGTTCCCCACTCCACCCACCTGATCAACTTTCCTGAAATCCTTTTCACAGAGACCCCCTAAACCTTCGATAACCTAATTGAGCCCGGCACTTGGCTCGAAATGGCGGTGACCTCATACTCCTCTCCTAACTTCTACTGCTCTGCCACGATTCCTACATAACAGCAGCACACTCTTCTTCAATTCAATTCAATTTTTATTATCACATAACATGCCTTATACAATCAAAGATTGTGACATAGGTGACTTGTCAGTTTTTACACTATATATAACAATACTAAAAATAGACAATAAACTAATAATATACATGGTGTAACATCTTCAAAGAGGTATTTTAATTACAATTATAATGCATTGTTACCATTCATGAAATCTTCTACACTATAGTAACATTTATCTTTCAGATATTTTTCCAGGTCTCTTTTGGTGCCTTTTATATTTGGGTCATCCATATCATTCCATATTTTATTTACAAATTTCATGCCCATATAGTATGGGGTTTTTTCATATTATTTTAAACGGTGGGTAGGTAACATGTAGCTCGTTTTATGTCTTGTATCATATTGATGCAAGAAGAAGTTGCCCTCAAAAAGTTGTGGGTTTCTTTTCGTGAAAGTGAGAGTTTCATAGATGTATATGCTTGGAATGCTCATTAGATCCAGTTTTACAAATAAAGGTTTGCAGTGTTGCTTTGGTTTTGCTCCCACCATTGCTCGGATGATTCTTTTTTGTAGTCTAAAAGCTCTAAGTAAATTTGTTTTTTCAGACCCCCAGAAAATTATACTATACCTAATGACTGAAACAAAATATGCATTATATACAGTTTTTCTTACAGCTAAATCAGTAATACTATACAAGATATTCATAATATATACAAGGCTATTCAGTCGACCCAGTATGTTATCCACATGGCGACTCCATAACAGGTTTTTATTGACTAACACGCCAAGGAATTTGACACAGTCTGCAGTCTCTAATTTTTTGTCCATATACCTTATTTCACTTATAGACTGTGCAGATTGTTTTGTGGTAAAATGAACAATTTCTGTTTTCGTAAAATTTAATGTCAAGTTATTGTTTTTGACCCATGCCTCCACTTCCCCAAGTGTTTGTTCAATATGACGAATTAGGTCTACCTCATTTTTACAACAGACTACAGCTGTTGAGTCATCTGCATAGAGGATAGTATCAGACTGGACCTGACATGGCATATCATTAATATAATATAGAAAAAGCAGTGGCCCTAATATTGAGCCTTGTGGAACACCTAATTGAGTGTTTTTCCAGCCAGAGAGAAATTTCTTGCCGTTGATGTTAATAAGTACTCTTTGTTTTCTGTTTGCCAAGTATGATGACATCCAGCTAAGAGATTTGCCCTGAAAACCATAGCGTGCCAATTTTTGGAGAAGCAGGTCATGATTTACTGTGTCGAAGGCTTTGGACAGGTCACAAAAGATGCCTGACACACACATTCTATCATCAAGACATCTGCTGACTTTTGTGACTAATTCATTTATTGCATGGATTGTGCTGCAGCCTTTTCTGAAACCATATTGATTGCCTAAGATAATGCTGTTAGATGAATTGTGATTTTCAATCTGATCACATGCAGCTCTTTCAAATATTTTTGAGAAAATTGGTAACAGTGAGATTGGCCTATAGTTGCCCAATTCATCTTGTTTGCCTTTTTTGTGTATGGGCCGAACTTCTGCATATTTTAATCGATCTGGGAAACATCCCTCATCAAATGATTGGCTGATTATGAAAGAGAGTGGATATGCAATACTGTGACGGACTATTTTTATTATTTCAGTGGGGACCTCATCCCACCCCGCAGATTTTGAATTTTTTAGGGACATTATGATTTTGATGACATCTGAGATGGAAACATGAGAAAACTTAAAACATGTGCAATTGCTATCTGTCATATTGGGCTTTGTATTTGGTGGTGAACAGTCACCAAATTTGTTACAATTTATGAAAAAGTCATTGAATGATTCACAAATGGCACTGGGTTCTGTAACAGCTCTACCATTAATCACTATTTTAGAAGGGCATTTTCTCTCTGCCTCACTGCCAACTTCACTTCTTATAACAGACCAAACAGCTTTTGATTTGTTTTTTGCATTTGAAATGAAGTCGTTATTTGCAGTACGTTTTGCTAGTTTAACTATTTTGTCAAATGTTTTTTTGTATGTGCTTACATACTTAAGAAATTGAGGGCTTCGATTTACTTTTGCCTCCATATGCAGTTTCCTCTTAGTAGCACTAACCTTCTTACTCACACATTTACTGACACACATTTCCTACTCCTACACATTCTTCAAGCTTGTCAATCTGGTAGCTGGAACCTGTTACAGATCGACATCCTCCTGTTAGCCTTATTATCAACAGCCACTTTCACCACCTCCTCCTCACTAGTCCTCTCCTGGCTTCGTGCAAATGTGCCTGAAGGGGAGAGATCTTCCTTTTCTGCTCCTCTATTAACCTGTTCATACTGCATATTTTGCAGATGCACAAGAGTGTCTCAGTAACCTCTCGAAAAGTTCTCCTCACTACATTCCCATCAGTCAAACCATTTACTACAGCTCCAACAATGCATCACACTATCTACTTTTGATGGCAACTCCCACAGTTTCCATTCATGGTCAAATGAAATATCCATAACAAAGGGATAAAACACTAAGTATGTGAAACTAAAATAATATTCTGAGATTTTAACTAACAAAAATTCAAAGCAACAAAGAAAAAAGTCACTAGTGCAGCTATCCAGAGCAAAAGGGACGTATGAAATAAGCATGGATGAGCACAGTTCGTTGGTCCCTGAGTCCAGTATGTTAACAAAAGTCGTACATACATAATGACTATTGGAAATTCAGTATACAGGTAAAACCTTAGTATAGTAATCACTAAACATAGTGAAAAGGTGTTTAAAAAGTGAAATAGACATAAAATATGACCAAAACTTGTTTTCTGATCAACATTAAAATCACACTGAATAATTATAATTAATACAATAAATATTAGTAAAATAAAATGTTGGGTCCGAGAACATTTCCGCAGAACAATGAAACAGAGGCTTTATGGCCTTCACTATTCTACGCAGTGAAGCTCCTTCAAACACAACACAAACATACTGGCATTGTTAGCTTCGACGGAACGAAGGAAACATTATTGATTTTAACGACTTGTCAATATCGAGGTCATTAGTGACAGAGCATATGCACGGATTATGCTAAGGAAATCGGTCGTGCCTTTTGAAAGGTACTAGTCCAGCATTTGCCGGATGCGATTTGGAAAATCGTGGAAAACCTAAATCTAGATGCCCTGACTCGGGTTTGAAGCGTAGTCCTCCCTAATACCAGTCCAGTGTACTAACCACTGCGCCATTTCGCTCGGTGTTAGCTTCGACTACTGAGTCACATTTTGAGGTCATAAGTCAGAATCCTACTCCAGGCTAACAAAGACAAAATACTAACTCCGAAGCTTAATTAAATATTAGTTTTTTCGGCTTATGCCGATTTATTCTTAGCCATATTAGACTGATGACAAAAACTATTCGTTTCAACTATAACACAACTCACGAAAAAAGTAACTCACACGTGCAAAACAACAACACTGTACACAGTACACACCAATGACAACAACATCACCTATCGCAGAACACCTATACCCTGACGCTGTGAAGATAAAACCGATACGAGTGTATCGATTATCACAAACGTATCGACTCATCGACATCCAACTATTGCAGCTGTCATGATTTTATGTCCAAATTTCCTTGATTGCTAGGCTCCATACTTCCGAAGCCCAGTTCAAGTCACGTGAAAACATTCCACTATGCCATTTCAAATGTTAGCATTAAGACGCTTCGTTAACGGACTGTCACGCCACGTCAGTGTTGGGGATATGTGAACAAACTTTTTCCAGCGTGCATAGTGGCGCACAAGATATGATGTGCAGATTGCATTAGACTCTATGGAATATGCATGTTCCGTGTTTGTTGGGGCACCGTAATATAATTTGGTAGTCAGATGTATTAATATGTGTTGTGCGAATAAAGCATAAGTTTATTTTGTCCCTTAATAGTGTTACCTGTCATTTAGCTGCGTTAACCTGCATAAACTACAACAGGTTATGGGCCCAGGCACTGGATTAAAGAAATAATAAGCTTTAAGGTGACGTGTATTTGCGCAAAAGGTGCGCGGAAGTTCGTATGAACTTGGATAGTGTACGCTATACGAAGAAGAAAATAACTGTAAAATGAGTACAACACAGATACCGCAAATAGAGCGGCTTGTAGGGCGCGAAAATTACGCGACCTGGAAATTTGCCGTTTAGGCGTATTTGCACCTGGATATCTTATGGGACGTCGTAAACGGTAAATTGGCACCTACGGAATCAAGTTTTGCTTCTAAGGATCGGAAGGCGAAATCAAAACTAAGCCTTTTGATTGAGCCAGTGAATTATGTTCACATAGAAAAGGCTACGTCAGCAAAGGAGGTATCGAACAAACTGAGAAACGCATTTGAAGATGGTGGTTTAACCAGAAAAGTAGGATTACTTCGTGAGCTGATAACCACAAGACTGAATAAGTGTAAAAGCGTCGATGAATATGTGAATAAAATAATTTGAATCCCCAATCGTCTGAGGAATATTGGTTTTGAAATTGCGGATGAATGGATTGGAACTTTATTGTTAGCTGGACTACCTGAGAAATATTCGCCAATGATTATGGGTTTGGAAAGTTCGGTAATATCCATTACAGCGGATGGTGTTAAGGTAAAGATTCTACAAGACGTGAAGAATGAACCAGATTCTAATGCTTCAGAAAAAGAAACAGCATTGGCTTTATACTCTAAATACAAGAGGAAGAAACCAATAAGATGTTTCAGATGCCAGAAAATTGGACTTATTGCTTCAAAGTGTAACGGAAAGTTAAGTATAAAAGAAAAGAAGCATGTTAATTCTAGTAGTCCTGAGAGAAAGACTGCCGATAAAGGTAAGGCATTTTCTGTTTTTTACTCTTTTAATGAAGCGAGTGACGGTCATGCAGAATGGTTCCTAGATTCAGGAGCATCTGTGTACATTACCAAAGCTCCATCTGGTTTGTATGATGTTCAGTCAAGGACTGACATTGAAATTTCTACAGTTGACGGATCTAAGTTAAGGTGTGAACTCGCAGGAAAAGTGGATCTTAATTTGCTTGTGAATGGCCAAAAGTAAATTGTTACTGCCCACGATGTACATTATGTAAAGAATATCACAACTAATTTGTTGTCAGTAAGCGAAATAGTAAAGAAGGGTAACAAAGTTATCTTCGATATAGAGGGAGCCAAAGTGTTAGACTCTTGTGGTGACATTGTAGCTACTGCAACTAATGTTAGAGGTATTTACCAAGTGAATACAGTCAAAATACTGCTGAAACAGGAAATCACTCTGTTTATGCTGCAAAAGGTTTCTCGTGGCATAGGAGACTTGGACATTTGAGCAGGAAAAATATGGCTTTACTGAAGAATATGGCAACTGGGGTGGAAAATTATGGAATGCATAATGTTCAATGTGAGGTGTGTTTGCAAGGGAAGCAGGCTAGATTGCCATTTAAATCGAGTCAGAGCAGATCTACTTAAGTCTTGCAACTCATACATTCAGATCTCTGTGGACCTAGGGAGAATGAATCCTTAGGAGGTAGCTTCTATTTCCTGACATTCATAGATGATTTTTCTAGATACATGCATGTTTATTTTATAAGTAGCAAGGATCAAGTCAATGATGTATTTGTTGTTTATTGCAAAATGGTCAAAAGACAGTCTGGGAAGAAAATTAAAATCATTAGATCAGACAACAGATCAGAATATGTAAACAGACAGTTTAAGGAACAGTTGAATGCAGTGGGTATTAGGCATCAGACTACCTTTCGTTACAGTCCTCCTCAGAATGCAGAACAAGCCAACAGAACCATTGTAGAAAAGGCAAGAAGTATGTTAAGTGATGTGTTTTTGGGCGGAGGCTGTGTCAACAGCAGTGTATTTATTTAACAGATCATCTACCAAAGCTGTGAGACACAAGACACCTTATGAAGTATGGACTGGGAAGAAACCGAATCTAAAGCACTTACAAATCTTTGGATGTGAAGCCATGGTTCAGATTCCAAAAACATTAAGAGGAAAGTGGGATGCAAAATCTCAAAAATATATTTTTGTTGGCTACTGTGAGGATTCAAAAGGCTACAGATTTTATAATCCTGTGAATAAGAAGATAATAAGTAGTAGAGATATAGTATTTTTGGAGGATTATAGACCCAAAATAAAGGAAAGTAGTCAAAATAACACAGTAATGCAGCCAAGCATAATGTGTGATAATGCTGAAACAGATATGCAAACTGAAACAGAGGAAGACGAGAATAAAGAAGAAGCTGATGTGCTACCCGAGAGTCAAATTGAAGAAGAAGATTCAACAGAGGAAGTCAGTTTAAGGCAGTCTTCACGTATAGCAAAACTGAAAGAATATCCAGATTATGAAATTTATGCTGCCCAAACAATCAACAATGAACCAGTCACAGCTGATGAAGCTTTAGCACGTTCAAATGCTCAACAAGACTGGAGAAAAGCTATTGAAAAGTAACTGCAATCTTTTGTGGATAATGATACATATGAATGGGTTGACATGACTGAAAATAAAAAGCCACTAAGAACAAGATGGGTGTTTAGTATTAAAAATCCTGAGAGTGCAATACCAAAATTCAGAGCCAGATTGGTAGTTAAAGGATGTTCCCAGAAAGAAGGAATAGATTACAATGAAACTTTCTCACCAGTGGTGAAGTATTCATCATTAAGATACCTTTTAGCTCTGGCTGTAAAGGAAGACGGAAATACGGAAGCGTCCGATCTAACCCGTCGGCTTTGACCCATGACGTCACAAATATAGCGGAAACGACAATTCCAATATGGCGGATATAGAAACGTTGCATACGTATCACAAAGACGAAAACACATAGAAAAACAACACACACAAAGGTTTCACAAGAACAATCTGCTAACATTGATAGCAAACAAAGATAATAATAAACAAGTGGTACTCAAGGCCAGGCAGGGGGGGGGCTGCGCCCCCCTGACCCCCCCCCCCCCACCAAAAAAAACTCCCAACCTAACCTCGTATTCAGGGCTACGCTACAGATCAATGTGTAGGTCAATCAAAAGATAAAAAAAAGAAAAAAACAATATTGATTCATTAGACATAACGAGTAGCGACAAAACATATAGACCATAAAGATTGAACAATCTAATGGCAAACTGATAAAAGCCTCATAGACGACGTTAAAACAAAAAGTACAGTAAAAAGGTAAACTATATATTACAGGCCCTAAAACTCCTACTAAGGTAACGTCAACGAGGCAACATCTACAAACACGCCACACTCACAAACCAAACTCCGCGCCGTAATGACGTCACACACCACAACACCCTTACGTCACGGGTCAAAGCCGACGCGTGAGATCGGATGTTTCTGTTGACCCATCATCGTGGATCAGTCCAATATAATATTATTACTAGACTTAACTTCCAAATGATACAAATCATGCATTTAAGAGGAGCCTTAACGTTGGGCTTTGTGTTTATCTCATTTAAATGTATTTCTTGTCTCGTATCAAAGACTGAAGCACTGTTAAAAACTGGTGCTTCTACCATATCACTCAGTTTAAATACACCGTGTCATGTACAGGCGTTAATAAAATCATGGCATTTAAATTACTGATCAAAGAGAGAGCCAAATTCGTAAGTGCATGTTGCAATTACAGTGTCAGCATGTATGCAGATCGGTAATGCATCACTTCAGATAAAGAAAAAAATAACGATTTTTTTCTGTTTATACGTAAGTAATACTTTAATAGTTCAGTTGTAATTTCTGTTGTCAGTAAAGATACCACTAAGCAAACGATGTCAACTTTTTTTCAAGAGATATCTTCACTGTTGTCCGCACTTGATTTTCCGAATTATACCAGTAGTTAAAAGCTTCGGCAAGTAAGGTAATTTGTTGGCCTCCATTGAATCTTAAATAGTGTTTTAAAACGGGCAAATAAGTAAAGCACTCATAAAATAGTAAACAATTTATAGGTCAGCTTGTCATACTTTCAAAACACACTCGAACTTAGGAATTTCATAGCAGAACTGTCACTGTTTTTTCTCGCTAGATTAGAAACACTTCATTATGTTGATGTGTAGATATCTAGAACATCCAATATAAAATACTTATCAGGGCGCAGAACGAAAAACATTTTCATCCGTGTTTTGACACTTCGTTTTTTTTCCAAATTCAGATATGGCGGACACTCAATGATATAATCTCTTGCCGGCACGCGCTAAGGCCATCTATCGGTAGGTCCGGTAGTTGAGCATCCCTCATTCCGCTAGTTTTAGACGCCTGTCTCAACTGGAACTTGAGGATAGGGCACATCGAAGAAGAGTAGGGATGACATTTGGTTGCAGGTTCTTCTTGTCTGCCTGGTTTTGCTCAAACTAGTTTTCTTCAAAATGGACCTCGAGTAATAATTGCAAATATTTTGATAGCACCAAAACGTTGTCATTAAGGAATATTAATTTACTCCTATTAAATTAACAGCTCCTTAAGGCGACTTGTGATTTTATACAGTTGTTCTAAATAAAATCAAGAGAAGTAGCTTACTTTAAACTTACAATTTTACGTCGCGTTATATACACATAACCTGCAGCAAAGTTATAATAAACACACTCCTTATATGATTATTTCATTACCGTCCCTCTGCCAATGTGTCTCACCGAGCGAGGTGGCGCAGTGGCTAGCACACTGCCCTCGCATTCGGGAGGACGACGGTTCAATCCCGCGTCCAGGCATCCTGATTCAGGCTTTCCGTGATTTCCCTAAATTGCTCCGGGCAAATGCCGGGATGATTCCTTTGAAAGGGCACGGCTGACTTCCTTCCCCGTCCTTCCCTAATCCGATGACCTCGCTGTCTGGTCTCCTTCCCCAAAACAACCCAACCCTCTGCCAACGTGCCTATTCCCAAAACAAAGAAAAATGCTTTTACTTACAATACACAGGTAGTTGTTCGATTTTGGTGTCCAGTCTTGGCGTCTTAAACTTATAAGGCACCTCTTACGCCCATCTATATCTGACAGAAACCAATAAAACTTATAACCATCAGTCTGCTATTATTTGAGCATTTTGGAGCTGCACACCCAACCATTTGACGTTGTGAAGCAATAAAATTAAGCAAAATTCATCATTTCGCTTTTCTTCGCCACACGAAGCATACAATATTCGTCGTCGTCGGATTTGGATTCAAAACTGCGTATTATTCAGTTCTGTACAATCTAGGGGCATCGTTCAAGTACTCTATGAGAACTTTACTGTACTGTGAAGAGAAACATTTCCATTATAAACAATAAACATCGATATTTATCTGCTAACGAAAATAAGTACAAACATCTCAAACAATACTTATAACTGAACAAAAAGAGTCTCTTTACCTTAACCATCGTGTTTCCTCCTTACGAAACTAATACTGTCATAAGGAAATATATTTTTCTCCTTCACTGTAGCTGACTTTTTCACTTAAAACGTTATTTGATGAAAATTGTTTTCTCCCTTATATTCAGTGTGGGTGACAGCTCTATTCTGTTACTGTAAGGCCTAAACCTAAATAATTCTTCGCATTTAGATATTTGACATCGCTTGTGGAGTAAACCTCAACGGAAAAAATATTCAAACTGTCACGGGACAGTTGCAATTTGTCACTAAAACAAAAAATTAAGATGAAACAAAAACACAAGATTCACTACTATCACTTGAGTCGGCGTGGAGAAAATAGGTTGTAAGATGTTAGCAGATGACGACGCCGTTAAAACTTTTTTCCCAAGAAACCTTGACGTGACGAATCGTTGATGGGCTGTGTGAATGCAGCCACTTGAAATGCACTATGGAACGTTTTGACGGTATGGGACGTGACATGACGTGATGGTCAGTGTGAATTTCTCTTTTACGCGTTATCTTTCCTTGTGTCTTTCAAGCCACTATCTATATTTCATTTTCATTTCATTTATTATCGTCCTTTGCATCATTTACATGATATAGGAACTGTCATAATATTGTCCAGAATATGCGCAGCAGAATATTACAAATTTCGATCAAGCACATAAAATTAACATTATATACTATGTTGAAAATTAAAACATTGAATTAATGGGTTGTTCTTTTACATGTGCTATCTTCACCAGCATTCCTCTACACTGCCCTCCCTTCTGCCTTCTAAAGTGCTGCCGAAATCACAGCGTTGTGGCATTACTTATTTTGTGAAGCGAAAGGATGTAGGTATGCTTCTCTTCCATGGAGGTAAATATTCTACCTCCATGTTCTCTTCCCTTTATTTCCCAGAGATGTGAGGTATATCGAAACCAAAGATATTTGTTTTGGTGAATGCGTCATGTGTGTTGACGTTGGAGTTTGTTATGATGAAAGTTAAGCGAAGCGATGAAGAGTTTTCTCGGCTGTGGTGTTGGTGGTAAAGGCGTATGAAACAGAGCGCAATTACGTGCTTGTTTGGTTCCTTTTCCGTGACTTTTCAGCATCAGTTTTGAGAAAAATGAAGAAAATGACAGGTCAATTCCGCAATACAACGTGGGATCCAATACTGATTATATCGCAAATCGTAGCCTTACAAAGTGTAATGTATGTTGGTCTCGGACTGTGGATCACCATCGTAGATTTTATCGTCGGATCATCTCGCTCATTAGACCACATATTTAAGTATCAGGTTGAGTATCAAAGGACGAGCATGTTTCGTCAAATCACCAAGTGAATAATTTATTATAAGAACAGTTTTAGTAGTAATGTGCTTGTGTGGTGAGGGACAACCCGTTTATAATTCCTATTACCGACTCGTACCCGTTTGTTCTATGTATATTGCCCATCATTACCGGAGTACTGTTCATGTTACAAATGTTCTATATTCTTGTGTGAAGTGATGTAGTTTTCAGTGTAGCAGGTGATTATAAACGTTCCTTGAAACGTTGTACGTAGTGAAACATGTTATGAAGTTTCGTCTCTAAGCCATGTTAGTGCTAGAGAAATAGTTTATCAGTTCAATAGTAATATACGATCCCACAAAGTTCGTGCGCCATTAATCCAAGAATCAATTATACAGCTCCACCAACTCTCACCTTTCAATCTAACCAAGGCTTCAGGCTACAACGCAGATCATTCTGTCATTATAAACTACATTGCAAAAAATAATATAGTTATAAAAGAAGTGTTATCGGAGTTTTATTCACTTTCTGTTTCTGTATGTCTTATGTCACATGACACATCTTAATCAGGTTATGGGATGAAGCCAGCATTTGGTATCGGAAGGTTTTGATGACCCACGTCCATCAAAATAATGACTATTCTTGTGAGATACCTGCCTGTGAACACTGACTTGAGACTCACCATTCGATATGTTTAATAACAGTAGCAATCTGGCTTTGGTATCACTTTTATTGGTTTCAGATAAACTTACAGCGTTCCCACTTAATGTATCTCTTGGACTGAGCTGTAGATCAGTCACACCAATCTTCAGTCCACATATGTTCTGTCATGTCACCAGTCAAATCCAGTGGTCAGATTCACAATCCCTACTTGACCACATAGTAATATGTTGTTGCATTTTTAAGTAACACTAAATAAATTTTAAGAAAACTGCTAGACTGTAGCTTTCTCTCTGACTTATTATGGGAGATGATAGCCCCACAAGAGTATTTTATTTGTGCACTGGCTGTTTTCATTCTGGAAAGGTATTGGACATAGTTGCATTATTGTTACAGCTGTGTGTATGAAGTAAATGTGACTCATTTAGTAGACAATAAAGATTCAATATTTAGTCAATCCAGAGAGCTTTTCTTCTGGCAGTTATTGTTTCTTTCACCTCTGGCAATGATTAGTATATATGGAAAATTTCAAATGAAGCCGTGACTCAGAGTTCATGTTAAACTGTTAATAATTAGCTGCTTAAGTAAGTTAAATACTGGAGGAAAGCCGGAGTGTACCACCTGCAGTGTGGAGGTTAGCTGTCACATATTTGAAAGAAAGCTTCCTTGAGTTTTACATTATGAGCTCTATAAATTTATTTACACTTTTAGGCTAAGTGTGGAACACACTTTTTAAGCAATGTGGTTCCAATGAGATTCATTACATTTTGCAAAGTCTGTATTGTAGTCCACTTGTATATACATGAGTGTTTAAATCTTATTTTAGCTAAGGATTACAGATCTAGTGTGTGTGACCAAAAATGCGTAGGGAAATCCTCCCAGTGGTTTAGTTAGTTTTGTGATTCTCTCTTCTAAACTTCAAGATTTAATATCAATACAAAATGACTTGTGTTGAAACAAGGCACCAATCAAGCAGTTCTGAATAAAGTTACTTTGTGATTGATAGACTGCAGCTGTGTGTGTGGGGGGGGGGAAAGGAGGATGACAGTATTTCCAGTGTACAGCCAGCCACATTTCACAAGACACTCCACATATCTGCACAGCAGGCAACACAGTGAGCCACAGTGCTCGAGAATGCACTACACTTGGTTGGGCCTTACATACTACTCGACTTGCTGAAATGTCAACCATACATTGATTATAATTGGAGTGTAAAGGTATGGTGTTTTACACAAAAAATTACCTTGTGGCATTTCTAAGAGACAGAGTGAGGTACAATGATTAAGTTGCTGGAGCCTTTTTTAATTATTGGTGAGAGGTCAGATCCCTGTTTAATATCCAGGTTTGACTTGTCAGAGATCTTTTTTTACATTGTTTAAAGCATTAAAATACAAATTAGACAAAACCACCAAAATGTTCACAACTTCTTAAATGGCTTCAGAAAGGTAAACATTACCTAGTGGACCTGTTGAATTTTGAGACATCTTCATTGAATAATGAAGGTTCTGAAAGCAGTTTTTGTTGTTATAACAAAAAGTGTTAAATATAGCACAAACATAGGAAGCAGGCTACACAGCAGATTGTTGTTACCACATCCTTGCTTCACATTCATTGGCTTTGCCACCTACAATCAAATTAAAACCTTCAAATCTAACTTAGAACTCAGGGTACACTACAGTCAGTCTGTCACCACAATCAAAATTTCAGGAGGGGGAGTGCTTCCACCATCACACTCTAATCAGGAAGATGAACGAAGTAGTGGAGTTCTTCTGGGTATTAAACTCTATGGGGATTTCTGGAAATAACTCATAACCAAACACTGACACATTGCTTGTGAACATAGAATAAAGGTCCACTGCCTTTCTTATGCTTGGTTTCCTTATTGTTGGATGGTCGCAAATCTTTATAAAGATTAATAGCTGAAAATTTTCAAATAATAAACTGCAGTTAGTTCTGCAAATGATCTGGTTACAATGAATGTAATTTCATGTACAATTACAGAAATACTCTGCAAATCACACTTAAGTGCCTGGCAGAGGGTTCGTCGAACCGCCTTCACAATAACAGTGCGCAGAAAAAGCAAACACCTGTATCTTTCTGTGCGAGCTCTGATTTCCCTTATTTTATTATGATGATTATTTCTTCCCATGCAGGTCATCACCAACAAAATATTTTTGCATCCGGAAGAAAAATGTGGTGAATTTTGTGAGAAGATTCCACCGCAACAATAAACACTTTCGTTTTACTGATGTTCACCCCAAATCTGGGTTTATGGGAACATCCGATTCCACCCATCAGCTTTGACCAATGACGTCACCAATATGGCGGAAACGACCATTCACAACAACTCCCATATTGCGAGTATGGCGTCATTATGTAAACATGACAACGAACATGAAAATTGATCGAAAAACCATCAAATACATATTCCTCCGATATTATAATGAACCTCACGGGACAAGCGGGGGAAATTGGGGGTTTTTGGGTGGAGAAAAACTCGTAACAAACACACGCTGCTAAACCAAATGATAAAACCGGTAAAATAAACCGACCATAACATTCGCAAAATCAACTACAAACAATATCCAATGGAATCAAACACATCCCTTGACCTATATAGGTCAATGGGAAGTATCGATACCAATTCAGAAACCTTAAAACCTACAACCACTTCCACAATCATCACTACCTCAAAAACCACAAGAAAACACCAAATCTGGTATCGAACACTTCCCTTTACCTATTTAGGTCAATGGAATGTATCAATACCAATTCAGAAACCACAAAACCTACAACCATTTCCACAATCATCACTACCTCAAAAACCAAAAGAAAACACCAGATCTGGAATCGAACACTTCCCTTGACCTATATAGGTCACCGGAAAGTATCGACACAAATTCAGAAACCACAAATTTACAACCACTTCCACAATCATCACTACCTCAAAAACCACAAGGAAACACCAGATCTGGAATCGAACACTTCCCTTGACCTATATAGGTCAATGGAAAGTATCAATACCAATTCAGTAACCACAAAACCGACAACCAATTCCACAATCATCACTACCTCAAAAACCACAAGAAAACACCAGATCTGGAATCAAACTCTTCCCTTGGCCTATACAGGTCAAAAGGAAGTATCGATACCAATTCAAAAACCACAAAACCTACAACCACATCCACAATCATAACTACCTCAAAAACCACAAGAAAACACCAAATCTGGAAACAAACACTTCCCTTGACCTATATAGGTCAACGGAAAGTATTGATTACCAATTCGAAAACGACAAAACCTACAACCAATTCCATAATCATCACTACCTCAAAAACCACAAGAAACCACCAGATCTGGAATCGAACACTTCCCTTGACCTATATAGGTCAAAAAGAAGTATTGATACCAATTCAGAAACCGCAAAACCTACAACCACTTCCACAATCATCACTACCTCAAAAACCACAAGAAAACACCAAAGCTGGAATCGAACACTTCCCTTGACCTATATAGGTCAATGGAAAGTATCGATACCAGTTCAAAAACCACAAAACCTACAACCACTTCCACAATCATCACTACCTCAAAAACCACAAGAAAACACTAAATCTGGAATCAAACATAGCCCTTGACCTATATAGGACAACAGAAAGTATCAATAAAAATTCAGAAACCACAAGTCTACAACCATTTCCACAATAATCACTACCTCAAAAACCACAAGAAAACACCAAATCTGGAATCGAACACTTCCCTTAACCTCACAGGGTCAACAACAACAACAACAACACACAAAGCCAACTCACCAATAACAGCAACACAACCCCCCAACACGTGATCCACAAGTCATCTAACCAGATAAAAACACGAAGAAAAAAAAAACCCAAAACTCACCACATGAAAACTCCGGCACTGCCTTCTAGATCGAACACCACAATCTCTCTCTCTCTCTCTCTCTCTCTCTCTCTCTCTCTCTCTCTCTCTTTTTCTTTCACACACACACACACACACACACACACACACACACACACACACACACACACAGAATAAACGACAACTAAACATACTTACCAACCCCACGCCACCCCCCCCCCCCCCCCCCAAAAAAAAAAAAAAAAAAAAAAAAAAAAAAACATCCAAAGCAAAGTAAAAGAACCATTCACAGTCTACAACTAAAAAAAACTACAACAAAACGAATCCTCCACAGAAAAACAAAAATCCACAACCATCACCCACCTTCCTCCCCACGAAACCTTAACAATAACCAAACACCCCCCCCCCCCCCCCGCAAGCCCAAGCCAACCCCCCCCCCCCCCCCCCTCCCAAAACCTCACTAACCCACAACCCTGGGCCTGTACATCTTACTAACAGTCCTTAAGAAAACCCTAAAAATACAGTACCCCTCAGGGACCCTCTTCCACCAACAGTACTCATCTAAATGAGCCTTAAGGTTGGAAGAGCTCTTCCCCCTCCCTATTACAGATTTAACAGCCCCCAAAACCTCTATAGTATTTGTACAGGTCCCACTATCATAATCCTTGAACTCTACATTATGATTAACAATCAGATGCTTGTAACCCTCCCGACCCAACTCACTATAAGACGTAAACCCATCAGACACTACTGTAGTACCTCGTTCTACATAATCTTGAATCAACCCCACTAACTCCCTCTTGGTACGATTTTCCACAACCTTAAACACACACTCAGAACAACCAGACCCCGATACCACAGCCCCCCACACCCATAAACCAACCACAGGCTTACCCCTCCCATACTTCCTTCTACCAAACTGTGACTCATCAATCTCAACCTTTACTCCAGGCCCACCCAACTTATCCCTGTATTTAATATACTCTGAACAGACCTCCCAACAAAAACAATACCAATCAAGGACCGTCGCTCACTCACACCCACCTCATGTGCACAAAAACCGTGTGAGAACTGATAACAAAAATGTTAACTCAACAAAACAATTTCACGCATGCCCAACGTAGACTTCTCGAACCAGGTACCCAGGCGAATGGAGCGCCAAACGTTGTCACGCCGGCACCTCCACATATAGCGTCCGAGACACCGAAACTTTCGTCAGCTTCATATATTCTCCGCACGCAGAGCACTTCACTAGCTCAGCCAATAGTCCAAAGAGCTGAGTGACATAGCTGTGTCACCCATCATTCCCCACAGCCGAAAACTGTCCAGTTTATCCATCATATCCATTCCTAAAGACAAAAAAAAGTGATCTCAAAAATTCAAACACGACAACCCTCATACAACACTACATTACTATAAAACAAAACAAAAACTAAACCATCAGCTCACTGCACAATACACCACCAATCTTCACTTACAAGCACAACAACAGCTGCCAACGTCAACAACTCAGATGAACCAAATACGACAAACGCCACACAACGCACGAACCCACCAGAGAGCACCACCAAACCACGACGACACGCCGCCTACAAACACATCACAAGCACGCACTAAACCAACAACAAAACGCTATCCGCAACCTACAGACACACCACCAGAGAGCACCACCGACAACACAAGAAGACATCTACAAACACGCGACACTCGCAAACTAAACTTTGCGCCGCCATGGCATCACACACCACAACAGACTTACATCACGGGTCAAAGCCGACGCGTGTTATCGGACCCTTCTGGTGACCCCCAAATCTTTTATCATGTCCATGACACACTCTCCCCTATTTCTTGATAATACAAAATGTGCTGCTCTTCTTTGATCTTTCTCGATCTAGTCTGTTGATCCTATCTTGTAAGGATGCCAGACCACCTGGCAGTACTCTCGTAATTGTAATTCCTGAGTATTTAGTTGAACTTGTGGCCTTTACATTTTACTGATTTATTGAGTAATCGAAGCTACACAGTTTCCTTTTAGCCTCCGAGTAAGAATTTGGGACAAAGTTATCTTACATGGTGACCATAATGGTCTGTTGAAGATCACAGTAGTGCCTGTCTGTATTTTGAAGAATGTTCTGTTGATGGACTCAATCTTAGCATGCTAAAATTGCAGTCCAAATTAGGAGGTGATACTTCAGCTGAGAGTTGGTGAAACCAACAAATTTATCACGGCAACAGCTAGTTTTTGAAAATGAAGGTTGTGATGATGGACTGACTTTTAGTGGAGTCTAAAGTCCAAATTAGATTGGAAGATGACAGTTTGGTTGAGAGTTTGTACATTCTCTGGAGAAAAAAAGAAATAATTGAAGCAGCCGCAGCATGATGCCAGGAGTAATGTCAGAGCGGCTCTGCAAAAAAAATTGGAAGAATAAGACCTCTCACCAGGTCACTGTTATACTCACTGACTATGACCTGATGTCATGTGCTATGGCTCCTCACAGTGTAACATCAGGAGTAACACCACAATACCTCTCCAAATAATGGGAAGAATGGGACCTCTCCCAAAGTCACTATTATACTCACTGACCATGACCTTACATCATGCCCTATGACTCCTCGCAACATGACGCAAGGCGTAACACTGCAGTGCCTCCAAAAAACTGGCACAGAATGTTGCAGGCAGTCCATTATTTGTTAACAAGATGTCACGCACAGATGTGAAGAGTTGTGATCTGCATGGTGCACAATACTGTGATCAACCAGAGCCTTATAACAAGTGTGCCTGCCCTCATGTTCCCATGGAGTCCACATTGGGCCACTATCACATCCAAATGCCCCCAAAATTTTGATGTTGTACAGTTCAGTCAACCGGCTGATTGGAGACCCACAATGAGGGCCCTTTTAAACTCGTCAGGTGCTGATAGCATTGTCTCACACAAATGTGCTGCATCTTCACTCTGTGATCACTGAAAATCTTATGCTCTTCACACCTCTTATATATCCTACCAGATATGGTGACAACACTAAGCATGAACTTCATGTATCCACTCCGGTGGGCATTCTATCTGTCATAGGGAATTACAACTGTAATCATTAACACACTCACCAATGATGTGCAGTGTACAAAGTTACTTTGATATCCAGTCATGTCTTCTGGGTGTTTCACTTCTTTTTATCATGCAGTGTATTTATATAGACATCCTTGATAAAAATCCTTAGTTTCCCACTGTGCTATGACATTTTCAGTTTTTTATTGTTTGAAAGTAGTAATAACAAGAATAGCCTCATCAGAGCCCTCATATTCCCATGAGAGACCCAGTGCTTTGATAGGTAAAATATAAGTGATTGTGTGAGGCCACCATACTCATTGATAGTGTCACTGATCGAAGTGTAAACTTACATCATATTCTTCAGCATTACCATAGATAAAGAATGGTTTATTGACTCAGTAATATGTCATTTGCAGAAATGAACCTCTATGTTATTTCTTTTAGCTGATTGTGTGCTGCTAGGAATGGATCATAATTAATTTACTAAGAACTTAGCTTTCTGTTTCATCATCTTGATCATCTCTTTGCATCTGATGATTGAGTGCTCTCCACTTTGGTCTGTTTTGAAAGACATCTTCCATAATGCCCTGGCTCTGTTTTGATTGTCTTCTTTCCAAATCTTGGTTAATCTGGTTGGACTGTCTCCTTGTTGGCTGGTTTATGGGTACTTCCAGTTCTTTCTCTGGCCATATTCTGCCTGTTTTTTCTGTCCCTGTCTTTCTCCCTCCCTCCCTCCCTGTGTGTGTGTGTGTGTGTGTGTGTGTGTGTGTGTGTGTGTGTGTGCATTTTGTGGTGTTGTTATCATCATTACAAAACACATACATATACATTGATAACATATTTACAGTTTAGTGTTTAAGTTTGTCAATCAGGTCATAACACTTAGTGTCAATTCGTGCAAGTCTTTCAGACTACTTTTGAAAGTGTAAAGTGGGCAGTTCCCACAATATGTCTTTCTGTGTGTTCCTCTGGAACATTTTCAGATGCAGCATTTTCAGAGTAACCTCATTTCAGAATGTGACCACATCTCCATTGTCTTATTTGAATATGGTTGAGTCTTGATCATTCACGATGAAAATATCAACCCCACAATCATCTTCATTGGGTTTTGAATTAGATACGTGTTCCAAGGTAGATGTTTATTCCTAAAGTCTTTCCACTTCTCACTAACATCAATACCTTCTCACTGAACACGCATTTGGGAGGACAACAGCTCAAAGCATTGTTAGCCTCCCAGATTTAGTTTTTGCATGATTTTCCTGTGGCAAATACCAAGGTGTTTCATTGAAAAGGGCATGGTGAATTTCATTTGCCATTCTTTTCTGGCTCAAGCTTGTGCTCCATCTCTAATGACCACATTTTTGAAAGGACGTTAAACTATAAACTTTCTTTCCTTTAGAAAGCTTCTGTGATCAGAAGATCAACCCAAGCTTGCTTGCTTGATTTCAGACAAAGCTGGTGGATTCGGAAAAATGCTTTTTGGAACTGAATTCAAATGAGACCGTGTCTTCTTAAGAATTTCTACTTTGCCAGTTTTTACCCAAGATCTGGAGTACAAGTAACCACAGAATGGAAAAGGATTCAACATAGTGTGTAGTTATCTTATTAATTCTGAACATCATTTCTGTTGTACTTTGTCCAAATGATATTTTCTATCACAATAATACTTTATTCTTTTATAGTGATATGGGACATACTTCTAACGCTTTTTGTCCATGTCAAAATAATTTTTTCATTAACTAAGGAACACCCCTGTCAAGCAGAGCATTAAACATCAAAAGTGAAAGCACATGGCATTGTGATACACATCCTGGTATTGTGGCAGCAGTGTCTTCTGCTTCACTGCACAATAGAATCAAATTAACTTTGTGATCAGTAAAGCACGGTAGCCCCTTCAACACTGTACACGTTAATAATATTTGTCACTGTCTTGGGGTAACAAATGCAGGGAAGTGCAATGTAGGGAGAATGATAAAAGTTACCTGCTGCAGAAGTTGAAGTACTGGAGTCTTTTGTAGTACGACATGGTCACACTCTCGGAACAGTTTACTTACATCAGCTCCAGCCTCTGGTACCTAAGGATATATAGGCTCTATTAAAACATCTACTTCTCAATTATTGCCACAGTGCAGTAGCAAAGAATGTGTCCAGTGTTGTTTGGTAGGCTTGGGAATTCATGGTTCAAGGAACTAAAATGGATGGTCCCAGTCATGAAATAGAGCGCGCACACGCGCGCACCCACACACACACACACACACACACACACACACACACACTTGATATTCAACGTCAGTCACATGTAATAATCATACTTAGATCTAAAAATTAAATAAAACATTAAGAAATAGTTGTTTCTACAATAACAATGGCTGCAAATATTTAAAACTTTTTTTTTTTAATTGTACCTGGATAAGCTGGTAACATTTTGAGAATGTGTAAAATCCTTAAAGCTGTGCCTAATTAATCACGAGTTGTGAAAAGTCAAAATTATTTAAAAGGACATAGTACTGTAATGTAAAGGAAACAACAAAATAGTATGCTCGTGACAACATTTCATGGCATTTAGCATTTTACTAAACTCACTATGCATCACATAAACTCATGTAATACGGATGATGGATAGGGAAGAGAGGAAGGTAGGAGGAGGAGGAGAAGAAGAAGAATACTGCTTTTGTATGGTATTAGAATGTAACAATGCATGAAATGTCTTTTTAAAATTTTCTAGTTAAATTAAAACATTGAGTGCATGCAATTTCCCCAGAGGGTGTCTGAGATGTGTTATGCTTGTGTTCATTCAACTCAGTCCACTTGCAGGGTCAATGGAAGTGTCTGATTCCACACATCGGCTTCTTTTGGTGTGTGACGCCACGATGGTGCGGAATTTGGTTTGTGAGAGTGGCGTGTTTGTAGGTGTCGTTTTGATGTGCTCAGTGTTGCTCTCTGGTGGTGTGTTAGGTGATGTTTTTGATTTAGTTTGCAGGTGTGGCGTGTTTATAGATGGTGTATTGTTGTGGTCGGTGGTTCTCTCTGGTGGTGTGTTTATGGGTAGTGTGTTATGCAGCATATGGGGTTCATTTGCATGGTAGCATTGCACATGTGTGGTATTGGTAGTGACTGTGCTTTCAGAAGAATATTTTTCAGTGAGTTAACGATTTTGGTTTTGTTATGTTGACTTTATAGTAGTTTTTTCTGTTTGTTGTGTGTGAATTTTGGTAGATTTCTTTGTCTTTGGTAGGTATGGATATAACTGATAAGGTCAACAGTTTTTGGTTGTCAGCGATGATGGGGGACAGTGCGTTGTCTCTAATAAAATTTCTTCAACTATTTGGATTTTTCGATGAAGTCGTGAAGTGTTCAGTGTGTCGTGAAGAAATGAGGCTTACTAAAGTTCTGGCATCTCAGACCAGGGACAGCTATATATGGAGATGGTGTAAGGATAACAGGTCAGGGGAAGTGTTAGAGTCCAATTTTGATTTTCTAGGGTTTTATAGTGTGGTATTGGTTGTTTCTGTTGACCTATATAGGTCAAGGGAAGTGATCGATTCCAGTGGATTTTTGTGTGTAGTGGAATTTGGGGAGGTTGTGGGGTCTTGTTGTTTTAGTGTTTTTTGTCATTTGGTATAGTGGTGTGTGTTTATATTTAGTTTGTCCCCACCCAAAAAACCCCAATTTCCCCCACTTGTCCCGTTAGTTTCATTATATTTTTGGAGGAATATCTGTTTGGTAGACTTTCGATCGATTTTCATGTTTGTTGTCATGTTTACTTGATGACGTCACAGAAGCAGTATGGGAGTTACTGTGAATGGTCGTTTCCGCCATATTGGTGATGTCATTGGCCAAAGGAGAGGGGTGGAATCAGACGCTTCTGTTATACCCATATACACACATCAAAAAAAGTTATGCATCACCCGAGTTTCCAGGACTCCTGTAGATAGATGCTGACTGTGGATATTGTATCACAGACACAGTCCCTTTGACTGTTCAGAGATGTCACTAAATCCGCCCAAAGATGTAAACAACCATGCATGAGCAGTGCCTATTAGACAGAGGGGGTCCGACAGCTGATCAGTTCCAGTCATTCCACCAGGAAATAGTACATGGCTCGTGTTTTCTGTAGTTCAACCATGCCTAGATGGTCAATATCGCGGTTTGATCATGTCCGCATTGTTACTTTGTGCCAAGAAGTGCTCTCAACAAGATAAGTGTACAGGTGTCTCAGAGTGAACCAAAGTGATGTTGTTCAGACATGGAGGAGATACAGAGAGACAGGAACTGTCAATGACATGCCTCGCTCAGGCTGCCCAAGGACTAGTACTGCAATGAAAGGCTGCTACCTATGGATTGTGGCTCAGAGGAACCCTGACAGCAATGCTACCATGTGGAATAATGCTTTTCGTGCAGTCATAGGACATTGTGTTATGACTCAAACTGTATGCAAGAGGCTACATGATGCACAGCTTCACTCCCAACGTCCATGGCGAGATCCATCTTTGCAACCACGAAACCATGCAGTGCAATACAGTTGGGCCCAACAACATGCCAATTGGACCGCTCAGGATAGGCAACACATTCTCTTAACCAATGAGTGTCGCATATGCCTACAACCGGACATTCGTCAGAGACGTGTTTGGAGGCAACCCGGTCAGGCTGAACACCTTAGACACATTGCCCAGCGAGTGCAGCAAGGTGGAGGTTCCCTGCTGTTTTGGGGTGGCATTATGTGAGGCTGACATATGCCACTGGTGGTCATGGAAGGTGCCGTAATGGCTGCATGATACGTGAATGCCATCCTCTGACTGATAGTCGAACCATATCGGCAGCATTTTGGTGAGGCATTCGTCTTCATGGACAACAATCCATGCTCCCATCGTGCACGTCTTCTGAACGACTTACTTCAGGATAATGACATCACTCAACTAGAGCAGCCAGCATGTACTCCAGACATGAAGCCTGTCAGCATGCCCGGTATAGATTCAAAAAGGCTGTTTATGGACGACGTGACCCACCAACCACTCTGAGGGATCTACGCCAAATCTCCATTGAGGAGTGGGACAATCTGGACCAGCAGTGCCTTGATGAACTTGTGGATAGTATGCCACAATGAATACAGGCATGCATCAATGCAAGAGGACTTGCTACTAGGTATTAGAGGTACCGGTGTGTACAGCAGTCTGGACCACATCTGAAGGTCTCACTGTATGTTGGTGCAACATGCAATGTGTGGTTTTCATGAGCTATAAAAAGAGCAGCAATGATGTTTATGTTATCTCTATTCCAATTTTCTCTACGGGTTCCAGAACTCTTGGAACTGAGGTGATGCAGAACTTTTTTTCATGTGTGTATTTCAAGTTCTTGCAAGATGTTCAAAGACAGCCATTAAGCATTGTTTGTAAAACTTCAAGATACATGTCTGTTTCTCCAACATAGTGTTAAGTTTCTGTCAGTTTATCTTCAATGCTGCCTTATTATTTTATAGTGTAGTACATTCTCTAAACTGAGCCTCAAAAGTTCTACTTGTCCAACCTATATACTGTTTGTAACAGTTGTTGCATTCAATCTTATAAGCAACCAATGCACGAACTTTACAACTTGATTTATTTGTATCATGTTTTAGCTTAAAACGAAGAGTTTCATTTGTGCAAATGCCCAGTTTTTGCCCAATTCGGAGCTGGTTTTCTGAAACTGATGCAGTGTCGTATCTGACAACATTCCTCTCTATTCTATAGACATCTACACTTCCCGAATAGCTGAAGTGGTTAAGACAACTGACCATCATGTGTGGGAAATCCAGGTTCGAGTCCCTGGCAAAAATTTTCGCATGGCACTAATAGGTAGTGCATCTATATCTCACACAGCTAATGCCAAGATATTTGTTTTCAGCAAATTCATTTCGAATTGGTTACTTTGTATCATTTTAGCTTAAAATGAAGAGTATCACGTATGCAAAAGCCTGTTCTTCGTCTGGTAGTCAGAAACTCTTTGTGCTGTTGTACGACATCCTTCGTCTGTACTCTATAGGCTTGTAGATAAATTTTTCTGCTTGATGTTCCTCTTTTAAAGCAATAGTAGCTGTTTCCTGCATGTGCTCTGCCTCTCTCTCTCTCTCTCTCTTTCTCTCTCTCTTTCTCTCTCTCTTTCTCAAAAGACCACTTCCATCTTGTAACCATTACTTATAGCAACTGGGATAATACTGGTCTTTTCAGTTTCCTATCTTGCTCTCCAAAAGGTTCCTTAAGCAATCTGTTAACTAAAGAATGAAATATGTGAAGGTTAGTGCTTTTCAGCCCAGAATAAAATTTAGTGTTGAATATGAATCTAAAGGGGCACCTAATCTGTTTCTTTGATGTAATTATCACTGAAGCATTTACAGGAAACCCACTTGCGCCATTCTAGCTTCTACATCATGGCATCCAACAATACAAGGCTTCTGAGGAGGAATGGTCAGTATTTAAGGATACAACAGGAACAATTGTTCGAACAAAAAAGTCTAGTAAACATAGGCTCTAGAATCCGTACTTTAAGAACTCTGAGCACAACTACAACTTTGATACTGTGAAATGAATGTCTTTTACTGTGAGCTCTTTGCTTTCCTTATATTGGGAGGAGATAGAATGAATCTAAATAAGGAAAAAAATGTCCAGTGAGCATGGACTCTAAAACGCAAACTTTAATAGCTACGGGCACTTACTCAGTAGAAGAGATGCGTTCCACAGAATTGGAGATGTAGTAGTGCTCGTAGTCCATAAGACATGCATTTTAGAGCCAATTGTTTACTAGACATCCTTGTCATACCCACTGAATATTGACCATACTGTTTATAAAAATGGCATATTTTTGTTACTTAATTAGCAGATTGCCTAAGCTACCATTAAATAAACAAAATAGAGGAAAAGAAATACTCATTCTCGAGCAGTTTCCTATAAGTTATGATTACGAGGCTACAATAGTCACTAAAATGTTTCAAAAAATTAAGACAGAACTCATGCGGAGAACAGATACAAGTGCAAAAAGCTGTGTATGTGTCTATAGAATAGAGAGGATGGATGTTAGAGATGGTAGCACAAGAGTTTCAGAAAACTGGTTTGAGAGTAGGCTTCTGCATAAATAAACACTTTGTTTTAAGCTCAAACATGATACAAATAAATTAAGTTGTAATGTTAGTCCATTGGGTGCTTATAAGATTAATTGCAACAACTCTCATAAACAGTATATGGGTCAGACTGGTATAACTTTTGAGACCCAAGTTAAAGAACAAATTGTAGTAGAGAGTAATAACACATCATCTGAAGATCATTTAACTGATAGTAAACACTAGGGAGGACCTAGGGCCACCCATCTTGAAATTTTACATGCTATGCCTAAAGGACATTTTTTAAGCATTTTGTAAGAACTTGAAATGTGCAGATATCATTTGAAAAAAACAGATTACATACCCGATCCTCAATGTATCTTCCAGAATTCAATGTACTTCAAGATTTTTAATGACATACTCAGATGGGCCAATCAGCAGAAAGTCTCCAACATTGCTAAAGCCTCACTTAGTACGGTACTACCTTAGTAGCTCACCACACTTGCTGGCAGCATGGTCACAGGCAGAATGAGTGAATTTAATTATAAAGTGGAAAAAAGTTTCATGTATTAATGTTAGCATCATTACTTAAATTGCTTCTTAATTTTAAATTACTAGTATTATGACGTTTAAACAGTTCTTTGTTACATTTTAACTGGGTGTTGTGTGTTGTCCTTAGGTTAGTTAGGTTTAAGTAGTTATAGGGGACTGATGACCATAGATGTTAAGTCCCATAGTGCTCAGAGCCATTTTTTTGTTACATTTTAATATTGCACACAGTCAGTATTTTTTTCCTCTCGTCTTCCCACCTTTCTCCCTCTGCTATCCATCATCCATGACACATTGACCTCTATGATGCATAGTCAATTTAGTAAAATGCTAGTCACCATGTAATGCTGCCACAATCATACTTTCACGTTGTTAGCAGTTTCTTACAGCTTTGATTATGTTATAGTTTAAATAGTTTTGACTTTCTACCCTTTGACTAATCAGAAACAATTTTATGGATTTTAAATATTGTCAATCTGTTACCTGTTAATTCAAGTACACTTAAAATTTTTTAAATTTTTTTCCATCTGTTTGCCACTGAAATAGCTACTGTATTTACACGAAACTAATGTGCCATCAAATGTAATGTGCATCCCAATTTTAAAGATTAAAATCATAAAAAAAGACTTCATTGTTGCATCACTGGTAGGCTAAACTTATTTTACACAACAATGGCTGTATATATGAAATATCAAAACATCATCAAATTTTAAGTGATCCAGTCTTAAATGGCACAGTCAGTATTAAAAATGAATGCCTAATTTGATTACCTACATGACATGCAAACAAACATACTGTAAATTACAGGCATTATTAGTCGTTATTCAATAATGTCGTCATTACTGATATCCTCAGAGGAGTCTACATCCGAAACAGATTCATTTCCTTTTTCCCCATCATCCTCAGTGTCATTCTAGAGCACATCATCTTCACTGCCATCCATTTCTGGAATTTTGTGGTTAGTGTTGCCTTTCCAGGCAGCCAAAACCCAGTATGCCATAATGTGGAGTGCAGCATGCTTAATTTTTCCTTTTGGAGTTGGTCACAGGTTGGCTCATACAAAAATTTTTGGTGTTCCTGAACATAACCTTTCAAATGTTTGTTTATAGTAATGTACAGAGGTTGTAACACAGGAGTCATTCCTCCAGGAATAATAACAATGTCACCGGCTAGGATTCTTTGTTTACATCATCAGTGAGATGATCATGAAATGCATCAATGCAAAGCATTGATGGTAGCTTAGAAAGCCCACAAAGACAAGAGTTCCCATACATTTAGAAGCCAGTCTTGCCTTGGTGTACTAACAACTGCAACCACCTATTTTGATTCATTCCTTATGGTGTCACTAGTCACAGGTTTCCCATTCCCCCCAGGGGGTCCACAACTCTTTTGTGGACACGTGTGTAGCGAGCACGGGACCCCGAGCTAATGTGGCCCTCCTTCCTTTCCGGGCTGCATACCTTCCCTTCCCTTTCCGCATCCCTCCCCGTCCCCCATATTCGCCCCCCTCCCCCTCCTCACCTCTGGCTCTTTCCTTCCCTTTCTCCCCCTCTGGGAGTATGGTTTGTGCCTACGTCCGGAGACGGATGCTCGAAACTTTTCCAACTTACTTGCTTTCTACACTTACAAGTCCTCGTCCTTCCTCTGTCCTTCTCTTTTCCTTCCCTCTTCTCCTTGCCCTTTTCTCCGCTGCGGCATTTGAGACCCCCTCTTCTTTCCTTTCCCTTTCTCTTTTTTCCTCCCTGTGCGTGTCTGAAGGCCGACCCACGCACTTCCATGCGTAGCCGGTGACGGGGTAACGCGTAATTCCCCGCCCCGGGTGGACAGGTAGGACACGTACGTACCCCCTGGTAACGGCCAGGCCCAGGGAGGGGTGATTACCCGAGCTGATACCTTCCGAAAGTGCCGATTGGTCCCTCCGTCCGTTTGTCGGGAGGTGTGACCTGAGGTGTGAACAATCACCTAAGGCGGGTGTGCCCTCGGTGAGGGCCCCCACAAGGGAGGAGCGCGCCATCGGAGACGCCGGTAATCATGGGGGATTCTTCCGCAATGGTTTCCTCACCTTCCACTATGTCTGCTCACAAACGTAAGTTCACTGAGTCTCAGCCACAGACGGTTCTTCCGTCGTTGCCACAGTTCCTTGTTGTTTCTCGGTCTGACGAAGGTCATGACTTTTCCACAGTCACCCCTTTCATTATTCAGAAAGGTGTCGACGCAATTGCGGGTCCTGTAAAGTCTTGTTCCAGATTACGGAATGGCACCCTGTTGTTAGAAACACACAGTGCCCTCCAGGCTCAAAAATTGCTGCGTACTTCTCTGCTCCACACCTTCCCTGTCCGGGTGGAACCGCACCGTACCTTAAATTCCTCGCGTGGAGTCGTTTATACACGCTCCCTCGATGGATTGTCTGACGAAGAAATTCAGCACTACCTGTCTGACCAGGGCGTCAAGGCTGTTCATCGGGTTATGAAAAGGGTTGACTCGAACATCATTCCAACCCGCACTGTCTTCTTGACATTTGACAAAGTTCAACTCCCATCAAAAATCAAAGCAGGCTATGAGATAATTTCCGTTCGCCCTTATGTCCCAAACCCTACGCGTTGCTATCGATGTCAGCGGTTCAGTCACACCAGCCAGTCCTGTTCAAATCCGGCCAAATGTGTTACGTGTGGCAAGGATACCCATGAGGGTGCTTGTCCACCTCCATCCCCTCGCTGCATCAACTGTATGGGTGACCACGCTGCTTCCTCTCGAGATTGCCCCGTTTTTAACGACGAAAAGCTCATCCAGGAAATAAGAGTGAAGGAAAAGGTGTCGACCCTTGCTGCTCGAAAATTATTCGCCAGTCGACAGCCCACCGTGCCTCAGAAAGGAAAATACAGCACTGTCCTTGCTTCTCCTCGGCCAACAAAGGAGGCGGCCACGCAGACTTGCGACCTCACCTTTAGTACCACGGTCGTCAGATCGGCCAGCGCAAAGATCGCCCGTTCAACCTCACCACTTTCACCTGCCCACTTAATGGCTCACCCTTCGTCGGGTTCTGCTAAATCTCGAGCCCAAAAGTCAGACACCAAGTCTTCGAAAAAAGAGCATTCTCGTGAAGAGTTTTTACGTACCGCAACTTCACAACCATCGGTTCTTCCTTCATCTAAACATCATACTTCCAAGAAGGCTACGAAGAAACACAGTTCCTCTCCTTCTCCGCCAAGGCATGTCCCATCTACAGCACCACCTGGCGGAATTCGCCCTCGGCCGTCTTCTGTGTCGCCGAGGCGCACTGCTGGTGGCCGGTCAACCGGCCGATCGCTGGTGGCAGGAGCTGCTCCTGACCAACCTATGGATCAGGATCTTCTGCCTTCGACTGAATGCCATTCCATGCTGTCGGTCGCAAGGTCTGAGCAGTCGTTGAGTTGACAGCACCCTTGGTCACGTTCCTCCATTTCCTGTTCACCCTATGTCCATTATCCACTGGAATATCCGCGGCATTCGAGCCAATCGGGATGAATTATCGATCCTCTTACGATCCTACTCACCGGTCATCTTCTGTCTTCAGGAAACAAAACTGCGTCCCCATGACCGCTTTGTTCTCCCTCATTTTCAGTCTGTCCGATATGATCTCCCCTCTGTTGAAGCCACTCCAGCCCATGGAGGACTCATGATTCTTCTCCATGATACTCTCCATTATCACCCACTCCCCTTAAACAGTTCCTTCCAAGCTGTCGCCGTCCGTCTTTCCCTTTCTGGATACACGTTCTCTCTTTGTACGGTATACATTCCATCGTCCACACCAATGGCACGAGCTGATCTCCTTCATCTTCTTGATCAGCTTCCACCCCCCTATTTGCTGGTTGGGGACTTTAATGCCCACCACCCGCTTTGGGGATCTCCGCATCCTTGTCCACGTGGCTCACTATTGCTAGACGTCTTCCACTAAGCGGATCTAGTCTGCCTCAACACTGGGGTCCCCACATTTTTGTCTGCCTCCACGACAAATTTATCTCATTTGGACCTTGCGGTCGGTACTGTTCCGCTAGCTCGGCGCTTCGAATGGTTCGCCCTTGATGATACACACTCAAGTGACCACTTTCCATGTGTTCTTAGACTGCAGCCTCAACTGCCATATATGCGCTCGCGACGCTGGAAGTTTGCCCAAGCCGATTGGACACTTTTTTCGTCTCTAGCGACATTCGATGACCGTCGCTTTCCCAGCGTCGACGATGAGGTCACACATGTTACCGACGTTATTCTCACAGCTGCGGAACGTTCAATACCACGCACCTCCGAATTGCCCCGGCGGCCCCCAGTTCCTTGGTGGAACGAGGCATGCCGTGATGCAATACGTGAGCGGCGATGTGCTCTTTGCATTTTCCGTCACCATCCAACTTTGGCCAACTGTATCCGATATAAGCAGCTCCGTGCGCGATGCCGTCGCGTCATCCGCGATAGCAAGAAGGCAAGCTGGAAATTCTTTATTAGCTCATTTAACACCTTCACTCCCTCCTCGGAAGTTTGGAGTCGGCTTCGACGGTTCTCAGGCGCGCCTAGTTTCTCCCCGGTCTCTGGGCTCACTGTCGCGCATGATACCTTAGTGGACCCCGTCGCAATTTCTAACTCATTGGGTCAGCACTTTGCTGAGATTTCGAGTTCTTCAAATTACACGCCAGCGTTTCTCCCGAAGAAACGTGCAGCGGAAGTGCGACAGCTTGCTTTCTCCTCTCAAAATCACGAAAGCTACAATACTGTTTTCTCCATGCGGGAACTCCAACATGCCCTCTCTTCTTCTCGCTCCTCCGCCCCAGGACCGGATGGTATCCATGTCCAAATGTTGCTGCATTTATCAACCCATAGTCTGCGTTACCTCCTTTGCCTTTATAATCGAATTTGGACCGACAGTACCTTTCCCAGGCGATGGCGGGAAGCTATTGTCGTTCCCGTTCCGAAACCTGGAAAGGACAAACATCTCCCCTCTAGTTATCGCCCCATTTCTCTCACGAGTAGTGTCTGTAAGGTTTTGGAGCGTATGGTGAATTACCGTTTAGCTTGGTGGCTGGAATCCCGCAGTCTTTTAACACCAGCCCAATGCGGATTCCGAAAGCATCGTTCTGCAGTTGACCATCTTGTTGCTCTCTCCACTTATATCATGAACAATTTTCTCCGGAAACGCCAAACGGTAGCAATATTTTTTGATCTGGAGAGAGCATACGATACCTGTTGGAGGACAGGCATCCTCCGCACACTGTTCTCTTGGGGCTTTCGGGGCCGGCTGCCCCTTTTTCTTCGCGAATTTATGGCAGAGCGCACATTTAGGGTGCGGGTGAACACTACTCTCTCCCGTACTTTCTCCCAAGAAAACGGGGTACCCCAGGGCTCCGTGCTGAGTGTTGTACTGTTTGCCATCGCCATTAATCCAATTATGGATTGTCTCCTTCCTGATGTCTCGGGCTCCCTCTTTGTGGACGATTTTGCGATCTACTACAGCTCTCAACGGACCAGCCTTCTTGAAAGACGTCTTCAAGGATGTCTCGATCGCCTCCACTCGTGGAGCATCGAAACCGGCTTCCGTTTCTCACCCAGTAAGACCGTTTGTGTTAATTTTTGGCGACGTAAGGAGTTTCTTCCGCCCTCCTTACATCTAGGTCCTGTCAACCTTCCGTTTTCCGACGTCGCTAAATTCTTGGGTCTTATGTTTGACAGAAAACTGTGCTGGTCCTCCCACGTTTCCTATCTTTCGGCTCGCTGTCTGCGTTCCCTTAACACCCTCCGTGTCCTGAATGGTACCTCCTGGGGAGCGGACCGAGTGGTCCTTCTCCGCCTCTATCGCGCCTTAGTGTGCTCGAAATTGGATTATGGAAGCATAGTCTACTCCTCTGCTCGGCCGTCTATTCTTCGGCGTCTCGACTCTATCCACCACCGTGGATTACGTTTAGTGTCTGGAGCTTTTTACACCAGCCCTGTGGAAAGCCTTTATGCTGAGACTGCTGAACCTCCGCTGTCCAATCGGCGGGCAGTCCTTCTGAGTCGTTATGCTAGCCATCTGTCTTCCATGCCTGCTAATCCAGCCCATGACCTTTTTTTCGACGCCTCCTTTGATGTAGGGTATGCAGGCCGCTCCTCCTCCCTACTACCCCCGGGAGTCCGCTTCCGTCAACTGCTCCATTCTCTTTCCTTTCGCTTTCCTAAAACCTTCTTGACAACTTGGGGTACAGCACCGCCTTGGCTCCGTCCCCGGATCGACTTGCTCCGAGACCTATGTCAATTTCCCAAGGATGGTACCCCTACACTTGTTTACCGTCGGGCATTTGCTGCTCTATGTGCACAAATGACGGACGCCACATTTATTTACACCGACGGCTCGAAAACATCGTTAGGTGTAAGGAGTGCCTATATTGTTGGCGACACCCCAAATCACTTTCGGCTTCCCGACCAGTGTTCGGTTTATACTGCGGAGCTTTACGCTGTTCTCCAGGCTGTCCACTACATCCGCCGCCATCAGCGGATACAGTACGTAATCTGCTCAGATTCTCTCAGCTCTCTCCTAAGTCTCCAAGCTCTTTACCCTGTGCACCCTCTGGTCCACCGGATTCAGGACTGTCTGCGCTTGCTCCACCTGGGGGGCGTCTCGGTGGCGTTCCTCTGGCTCCCGGGACACGCTGGTATCTGTGGGAATGAGGCGGCCGATATAGCGGCCAAGGCTGCAGTCTCTCTTCCTCGGCCAGCTATTCAGTCGCTTCCCATTACCGATCTACGGAGCGGTTTATGTTGCCAAGTTGCTCATTTAAGGCATGCGCATTGCTCAACACTTCCCCATAATAAATTGCGGGAAGTGAAAGCCCTTCCTTGCGCTTGGACCTCTTCCTCCCGAACGCGTCGTCGGGAGGAGGTAATTTTAGCTAGACTCCGGATAGGGCACTGTCTTTTTAGCCATCGACATCTTTTAAGCGGTGATCCTCCCCCACTCTGTCCCCACTGCTCTCAGCTGTGGACAGTCAGACACCTTTTAATTGAATGCCCCTATTTTAATCCGTTATGCTCCCGTCTACAGCTATCGCCTGATCTATCGTCGATTTTAGCAGATGACACGCGCTCAGCCGACCGCGTTCTCCAGTTTATTAGTGACAGTGAAATGACGTCAGTCATTTGAAATTTTTTTTTTTTTTTTTGGGACAACAAACCCCTTTCTATAGTGGATTTTTAAGCATTCCTTCTGCCTTTAGTTTCTCAAATTTTATGACTTTGTTCCCATTGCTGCTGGTTTTAAATTTCGTTTTTTTCCTGTTTCCTACGTCACGGGCTGGGCGCTAATGACCATAGAAGTTTTGCGCCCTAAAAAAAAAAAAAAAAGGTTTCCCATTCTTTCTCAATTCATGGATGACTTCCAAAATTTTTACTTCAGCATCAGGATGTCTTCCTTTGCAAGGGCCAGTGGATTTATTTCTAGTAGCATTACTTGCAAATAATGCCAATTTCTCTTTCTTCTTTAAGCTACATTAAACTCGTCTCACTCTCCTTTTACCATATTTTTCAGCATAAAGAATTACTTTACACTTGACAGCAGCATCATACAATGTTCTTCTCTGAGGGCCTTCCGTTTTGTGACTACCTAATACAAACACACAGCACAGTAATAGGCCAATTCTAATGTAATGAAGTTGAGAACTGCAACACTGCATTGTGTTGTAAGAAACAATACTTAAATTTCAGTGAGATTGCTGGTGAACAACAGATTCAATTTTTTACTTGAATGTAATGCACTATCAAATCGTATGCCTTATTTTTACATTTGAAGGTGATCATTACTTGTGAAACTAGTTACCAAGTGTGACTGTTTGCAGTTGAGGCTGCTATAATAAATATTTAAAAACACTGTAAACAATGTTTTTTTTTAATCATTTCATGTTTTTTCGGATTAACTGAAGCCCTTGATGCTGCTTCACCACCTCACAGCTAAAAAGTCACCTTCCAGACTGACCTATGCCTTGAGCTACTCTGCAGATTGGTATTTCGCCACAACAAACATTTTGTATTCACATTTGTCAACTTAGCCAACTCACAACCAAATAGTCACCTATCAACTTTACCTAGACCTTGGGCTGTGCTATAGATCAGTGTGTTACTCCATTCTACAGTCCAAAGAAAAACAGAGCTGCAAAGAAATATTGTCACTGTTCTCTTATCTTCCTGTTTGTGCATATATGACCTCAAACACCACAGCATCATTACATCACAAGACGAAGCCGACAACTGATGTCGATAGGGTCAGTTGATTCCTTCCCCTACTTTAGATCGTGTTAATGATACGTTTTCAATCACTTTATTAGATAGCAAGCATTCCATTCTGCGACACTTGGTTTGTGTCCAGCAGCATATCCCTGTAATTCATTTGCTTGCGTCTCTCGACTCCAAAGTTTGGAACAGTTGTGGCACCATTTTCTGGAGGTCAGTGACAGCAATTTATTACAAAACTTTTAAATTTGTAATCATGTCAGAACAGTTTGTCTGCTGATGTTCTTCACTCCTCTGATTGAGACTGTGGTTCTATATTTACCTATCTACCTTGCATTTTTATTTCACAAAAGCCGCTGTTGAATTAGGTGCCTAAAATTTGTCCATAACTCAGATTGAATAAGCAAATCAGAGTACCAGTAACAAATCTCTTTTTCAGCCCTACACCGTCCTCACTGAATGTCTGTCTATTTTGACTGGTAGGGCTAGTTAACACACAACTTTATAGAGTCGCATAATCTGCTTTAATGATGTACTGTGGAACCTTGCTTAATGAGCTCCTCTCATAATGCACAATTCACGTAGCAAGCAAAACAAATTGTAAAAAAATTACTGACTTAATGAGCGATGTTTCGCCTGATGAGTGATGACGATTTGAAGTGACGTCACCAGCTGTTCACATGCAGTGGGGAAGTGTTCAACAATATGAACACCTTTCATTTTCAGCAGCAGCATATGAACAATGTCTTTAGTACATACTCCAGTCAGGATGTAGTGCTTCTTCTGCTACCATCTTAGTGCAGTTGGTCATTACACATTTTTCTATACTTGTGTTTTTTTTTTGTGCATAATTTTAATAACCTTCATAGAAATGTCCGCGAAGATAAAGCCACAAGAAGACAACCATGAGAGACAGAAAATGACCTTAGAAATGAAACATAAAATCACTGAAAAACGTGAACATGGTGTGAGTGTTGCCGATTTAACATGCATATATGTAGTCTGTCTACATCAATTATTTGCACTATCCACAAGAACAAGTACAAGATTAAGGAGAGACATGCTTCTAAGGGAGTGAAAGATTATCTAAACTATGGTTTCTTATTCTGGACGATGTTGAAAGGTTGCTCCTTATATGGATAAATGAAAAGCAATTTATTAACAAGAACATCATTTGTGAGAAGGAAAGAATGATTTTTACTGGCCTTGTTAGGAAGACGCCAGGATCATCAGCATCCAAAGAAATGTTTAAGGGAAGCCATGGGTGGTTTGAGGAGTTTAAGAGAACAACGGTCAGCTGGCTCCGACACAAAGGCAGCAGAGAAATTCATCGGCAACTTCAAGATGCTCATAGATTCTGAGGGTTATCTGCAGCAACATGCTTTTAATTGTGATGAGATGGGTCTATTGTGGAAAAAGATTTCAAAGCTTAACAGAGGAGAATGTATTTTCCAGTCACAAGCCAATGAAAGACTGTCTCACACTGCTATTCTGTGCCAATGCAAGTGACAATTTGAAAATTAAATCATTGCATGTTTACCATTCAGGAACTTTATGATACTTCAAGAAGTGTAAAGTCCAGAAGAGCAGGTTGAATGTGATGTTTAGGTCCAACAACAAGGCTTGGCTGACATGTGATCTATTTTGTGATTTGATCAATGAAGTGTTTGGTTCTTTGGGGAAAAAATATTTGCTTGAGATGAATCTGCCACTCCATGTCTTGCTTGTTATGGACAACACTTGTGCCCGTTCTCCAGGCCTACAAGACTACTTCCTAGAAGAATTTCAATTCATCAAAATCTAATTTCAGCCTCCCAACACTACTCCATTACTCCAGCCTATGGACCAGCACAGTATTTCTAACTTCAAGGTCTACACTAAAGTGCTCTTTAAGCATTGCTTTAAGTTGACTGAAGCTACCAATCTCACTCTCAGAGAGTTTTGGAAATATCACTTCAACGTCACCGCCTGCTAAAAGATGATCAGAAAGGCTTGGAAAGGGGTCACCAAAAGAACCCTCACGTCTGCTTGGAAGAAGCTTTAGCTACAATGCTTTGTCGAATGTGACTCTGAGGCATTTGAGTCAGTACCTGTGGAGTCTGTAGTCAATGAGATTGTGTCTTTGGACAAGAACATGGGACTAGAAATTGATAACAATGATATCGATGAGCTTGTAGAAGATCATAACCAAGAAATGACCACTGAAGAGCTTATGGAGTTGCAGTGTGTTTGACAGCAGGAAGCTGTGGAGAGGAGTTCTTCAGAGAAAGAGGAGGAGGAGGAAGAGGCAGTTAACAGCAAAGCAGCAGTCTTCTGGCGCAATAAGAGAAATGCTGAAAGTGTGGTGATTGGTTGCATCAGTTGAAAATCGTCACCCCATTAAAGCAGTGGCTATGTGCACTACAAGTTTGACAAAAATGCTTTGTTGCATTTTCACCAAGTGTTGAAGCATTAGCAGAAACAAATTACTATAGATAGCTTCCTAGTGAAGAAGAATTAGGTTATGTATTATGAATAATAAAGTGCATAGTAGTGTGTTTATAATTTCCTTGAATAAATGGCATGAATAAGATAAAACTTTTAGCATGGAACACATTATTGTATTTCACATTAATTTTTATATGGGATAAATTGTTTCACTTAATGAGTGTTTCACACTACGAGTAAGATTCTGGAACAAATTATGCTTGCTATGCAAGATTCCACTGTATAAGAGTATGCTACTTAACTTTGATGGATTTGTTCAATTATTGACAAATTTCCATAACTGATTTATTCTGTTGCCCATGGTTTTATTTCTGGAAATTCTTGCTAAGAAACTCTGGATTATTTGTCTATATGAAATTCATTGATTGTGAAACCGTGTTACTGATCCTGAAATGATGGTGTACAGCTAGCTTTACGATTTGTCTGCCTGAACCAAATCCAGAATATTCTTGTCCATTCCTATTCCAGTGATGTACCCCATGGTTCATTCCCTTGTGGACAACCCAGGTGCAATACCTGTTCCACACACCAACCCACCACCACCTACCACAGTCTAGTCACAGGCATTTCCTGCCCCCTTAAAAGGCAGGACCACACTTGAAAGCAGCCTAGTTGTACATCAGCTATGGAGCGGTTCCTGTGCAACATTCTATGTTGGCTTAACAAATAACCAACTGGTTATTCACTTGAATGACCACAGCCAAACTATGGCAAACCACAAACTTGACCACCTAGTTTCCGAACATGTTGCACACCACAACATAAATGACTTCAGCTGCTTCACTACGCATGCCATTTGAAACTCCCTTCGAGCACAAATTTTTCTGAACTATGCATGTGGAAATAGTCTTGCAAGCACATTATGTGTTCTCACAATCCTTCCGCCCCCCACACACACACTTCTCCTCTCCCCCCCCCCCCCCTCCTCTCTTCTCCTCCTTTCTCCTCTGCCTCCTTCTCCTCTCCCCCAACCCTCCCCCTCCTTGTCCTTGTCCCTGACTGTGTCTTAAGCCCTACCTTCCTATCTTTCCCTGTCCCCCTCACACCCTGTCTATCTCCAGCTCCACCTTCCTCTCTTCCCCCACCCCTCCACTGAAGATCAGACGTGCACAACTGCTCACCAGTTACATTGCACACATTCATTGCTCTCCTGAACATCCTAATTACCATCTTCTTTTCCAAACCAAGGCAGTTCACCTCCCACATAGGCTGCCCAGGTCAGGACTAATGATTGCAGTTCGCGTGCGATCGCTTCTGTCTGAACTGAAGTCCTTGCCTGTACCACGTCTCCTCGAAATCAATTCACGTACACCACCGTGGTTTAGCTGTAGGCCGAAGCTTTGCCTGGACCTTTGGTGTGGCCCTAAGGACTTCGTTAATCCTGCAGCTCTCCACAGTCACTTCGCCTCGATTCTTGAAGTGTTCTGTGTTCTGAAGTGGTTTACACCAACGGTTGGATGGCTGATGGTAATGTTGGCTACGCCTTTGCCCACAGAGGCCATATTGAACAGCATTCCTTGCCCAATGGCTGCAGTACATTCACTGCAGAGCTGGTGGCCATACCTTGTGCACTTCAGTGTATCTATTCATGCCCCGAGGAATCGTTTCTTCTGTGTACAGACTCCTTGAGCAGCTTACAAGCTATCAGCCAGTGTTACCCTCGCTTTCCTTTGGCCGCGACCATCCAGGAGTCCATCTATGCCTTGGACCGGTCCCATCATTCAGTGGTGTTTGTGTGGACCCCAGGACACGTCGGCATCCCAGGCAACGAACTTGCTGACAGGCTGGCCAAACAGGCTACGCGGAAACCGCTTCTGGAGGTTAGCATCTCTGAACATGACCTGCGTTCTGACATATGCCGCAGGGTTTTTCAGCTGTGGGAGACAGAATGGCATAACAGTATGCACAACAATCAGTGTGTCATTAAGGAGACTATGAATGTGTGGAAGTCTTCCATGCGGGCCTCTCGCAGGTAATCAGTTGTCCTCTGCCGGCTCCACACTGGCCACACTTGGGCAACCCACGGTTACCTGCACCCACCTCAGTGTTGGTGCAGTGCCGAGTTGACAGTGGCCCGTAATCTGGTGCACTGTCCCACTTTAACTGCCCAGCGATGAAATCTTGGGTTATCAGACTTGTTGCCACTCATTTTATCTGACATTGCCTCATTGGCTGATGTTTCATTCTTGAGGGTGGGTTTTATCATTTGATCTTAGGTTTAGCACGTAATTTGTCCCTCTGTGTCCTCCACCCTAGTGCTTTTAGAGTGGAGGTTTTAGTGTGTTGCAGAGTGGGTGGCTTTTCCTTTTTATTCTTGTGGTCAGCCAGCCACTGTAATCTGTTCTCTTGTTTTACTCTCTTCTCTTTCTAGCATCTCTTTGTTGTTTTCTTGTCCTCTTTTGTTCCTTTTAGTGTTTGTTGTCCTTCCTTCGTTGTTGTGGTTTTCCCTTTCTTTCCATTTTATGTTATATTCTTGTCTGTTTTATTCTCACACTTGGGGCATTGTTTTATTTGGAACAAGGGACTGATGACCTCATAATTTGCTTCTTTCTCCCCTCATTTCAACCAACTGGCCCTCTCCCCCTCCCCCTCCCTCCCCCTCCCTCTCCCCCCTCCCCCTCTCCCCCTCCCTCCCCCCTCCCTCTCTCCCTCCCTCCCTTCCTCCCTCCCTCCCTCCCTCCCCCCTCCCCCCTCCCCCCTCCCCCCCCTCCACCTCCCTCTCCCCCCTGTCCCGCCACTGTTTCCCAATTCCACACTCTCCTTGTCTCTATCTCCGCCTTCCTCTTTCTGCCCCCCCCCCCCTTTCACCTTCCCCTCTCTATATCTCGTGTATGCTCTGTCCCCTCAGAACACCTTTCGTTGTCATTGTGCAGACACTGAGTCATCTATCTTTTCCACTGCTGCGTTGAGCTATTTCCTCCCTTGCCGCATGTGTCCCTCCCTATCCCACTGCCCCTCCATCAGCCAACTGTTCCTTAATAGTCAGTGTCTTCATGTCTGCAATATGTGCTGTTGGATGCCTGTGTGGTTGTGTGTGTGTGATTGTGTTCATTTTCACCCAGAAAAATAGCCAGAGCTTGAAAGCTGTAAATAATGTGTTCTAATGTGTGTGACTGTGTGCCACAAACATACAGATAACTCAATTTTTAGGAGAAGTGCAAAAACATTTGCTGCTGGACGGAGCTTCACAAATAAATAGTTGAGTATAAAAGTAACAGAAATTAGTGACAGAACAACATTCATGATAGATGTTGAACAGAGAAATAAACCACAGCCCAAGTAAACAGCATGCTTAGCTGCAGACCATCTATGCAGAAAAGAGACACTGTGAATGTGAAAGATTGAAAAAACTCAGATTAAATGTAGGTAGAATAGATTAAAAAAACTGCTGACGGGGTGTGTTTCTGTAGTTCATGTACAGTATTATGGATAAATATTAGATCAAAAGTCGTGACACATTCACAGTGTTAGGAATTGTGTAGTAGTAAGACATATTTTTATCAAAGTGTACTACAATTTGTAACACCGTTGAATTAAACTATGTCTCTTGCAATGCATTGGAACTGCCCAGATAGTATTTATTTTGTTCGTAACAAATTGAAATTCTAGATATTACATTAAATTGGCTTTACATGTTATTTATTTTATCTTCTTAACATGCCAGTGGAAAATTATTATTGCCCAGTGGCATATTATTTAATTATTTTAAGTTGTTTTTCTGTAGCTTTTATGATGTCTATTTAACAATTTTGCTCTCTTTTTATTTCAGGAGGTTCATGTACGAGATGTTAATGGAAAATTAATCATTACTGCATTTGTCTTAAATGCTCTTGTTGGGTAGGTCATTATTGCTGCAGATTTTTTTCTGTTTGATAGGTATTTTATTAAGATCTTTCATGAGTTAATATTTCAGTGTTGTAAAACTTTCGAGTCCACAGCTTGGTGAACACAGTTGATTCCACCATTTGTATTAGTACTTAATTTCATTTTGTTAAATTTATTTAGTGTCATTTTCATTGAATGACATGTCTGTTTTTGGTGGGAGTAATATTCAAATGAACTTGCACACATTGTAACTGATAACTTAAAAGTTACAATAGCAATTGAAAACTTAAACAAAAGGAACATATATCTGTTTCATTCATTGCCCTTTCTTTATTACAAACGCAGGTCACTATGGGCCCCAGCCATTCACTGGTGAGGTTGTGGATGTCTTGTAGCACACCCTTGAAGGAGGTATTGGGGCAAACCGGGGCCAGGTGGGTGATTGATTGCTCTTTGGCTCCACATCAATCACATTGGGGGCATTCCGAAGCTGCCCACTGAGTCAAGCTTTTGTTGCAGATGCCATGGTTTGTGTGAATCTACACCGACAGCTGCATAGATACACTGAAAATCAGCAAAAAGCAGAGGCAGAGGGTATCCTATAGCACTACTAGTTCCACTTGCAAATAGAATGGGGAAAACACAACTGTCCGTATGAGCCCTAATTTTTCGTTACTTACCTTCATGGTCCATAAGCACACTGTATGTTGGCAGCAGTGGAATCATGTGGCAGTCAGCTTCAAATGCCGATTCTCTAAATTTTCTCAATAGTGTTCTTCAAAAAGAATGTCACCTTCCCTCCAGTGGTTTCAATTCAAGTTCCTGAACACTTAGGTAACCTGCCTCTGAATTGCTTCGATGTCCTCCTACAATCTGAGCTGGTACAGATCCCAAACACTAGAGCAGTAATCAAAAATTGGGTGCACCAGTGCCCTATATGCAGTCTCCGTTACAGATGAAGCACACTTTCTTAAAATTCTCCCAATAAACCAAGGTTGACCACCCTTCATCCCTACCAAAGCCCTCATATACTTGTTCTATTATACCACTTTGCAATGTTATGTCCAGATATTTAAACAATGTGACTGTGTCGAACAGTACACTACTAATGCTGTATCTGAACCTTACTGTTTTGTTTTTCCTACTCATTCACATTAACTTGCATTTTCCCACATTTAGAGCTAGCTGCCATCCATCACACCAACTAGAATATTTGTCTATGTGATCTTGTATCCTCTTGCAGTTACTCAACTTCAACACCTTATGTACACCACATCATCATCATCAGTAAACCACCACAGATTTCTGCCCACCCATCTGCCAAATCATGTATGTAGAGAACAACGGTGGTCCTGTCACACTTCCGTATGAAACTCCTGATGATACCCTTGGCTCTGATGAGCACTTGCCATCGAGAACAACAAACTGGGTTCTATTACTTAAGAAGTCTTTGAGCCACTCACATATCTATGAACTTATTCCATATGCTCATGCCTTCGTTAACAGCCGGCAGTTGGGCACACTATCAAATGCTTTCTGGAAATCTAGGAGTATGGAATCTGCTTGTTGCCCTTCATCCACAGTTTGCAGTATATCTTGTGACAAAAGGACAAGCTTAGTTTTGCATGAGTAAGGATTTCTAAAACCATGCTGATTCGTGGACGTAAACTTCTTAGTTTCAAGAAAATTTATTATATTTATACAGAGAAAATGTTCAAGGGTTCTGCAGCAAACCGAAGTTGGGGATATTGGCTCTGTAATTTTGCAAGTCCGTTCTTTTATCCTTTTTATATACTGGAGTCACCTGTGCTTTTTTCCCAGTCATGTGGGAGCTTGTGCTGGATGAGAGATTCATGATAAATGCAAGCTAGGTAAGGGGCCAGTGCCATAGAGTACTCTTTGTCAAACCAAATTGGGATTCCATCCGGACATGGTGACTTATTTGCTTTCAAATCTTTCAGTTGTTTCTCTATGCCAGGAATGCTTATGTCGTCCATATGGGAGTCTGGCCGATGATCAAATGACTGTATGTTTGCACTATTTTCCTGCATGAACAATTTCTTGAATGCGAAGTTTGAAACTCCAAGTTTCATTTCGTAATCTTCAGCTGCCATGCCAGACTGGTCAACAAGGGCCTGAGTGGAAGCCCTAGCAATTTTACATAGGACCAGAATTTTCTCAGGTTCCCTGCCAGATCTTTTGCTAAGGTATGACTGTGGTAGTTGTTGTATGCGTCACACATAGATCTTTTCACAGAGACACAAATCTCTACTAACCTTTTCTTGTCGTCATTTGAGCATTCTCTTTTGATCCAAGAGTGCAACACCCTCTGATCCTCGGCATTTTCTAAATTTCATTATTAAACCATGATGGTTCTTTTCCATCCTTTATCCACTTACTCTAGGCACATAACTCTCCTGACCATGACTTACAATGTCCTTGAAATTTCCCCATAATCCCTCTGCATCCATCTTACTGTAACTAAGTGACATTAATTCACTCTCTAAGTGAGATGCTAACAACTGCTTATATGCTCTACCTAGCAGAAACACTCGCCTAGCCTTCTGGACTGCTTTATTAACTTTCGTAAGTATAGTTGCAATAATGACATCATGATCGCTAATCCCTGTTTCTATACTGACAGTCTTACATCATTGTCTTCAGGGAAGAGAAAATCCTGGTACCTTCAAAGTTGGACCTGTCATGAGATGAGGGTTCATGACATTCTGATCTTGCCAGAGTGATGTCCAGTGATCATTGATGTTGAAGTCATTGAGCTGGTTGGCAAATGCTACAGGGAGTGTCTTGACTTCAGTCTCAGTTGCTGTCATTTGGGGAAATCAACACAAATGGAAAGGGATGGTTGACATTACATTTTCCCAACTGTGATTTGAGGGCTGCCAGCCATTTAGTTTGGAGAGGTAAGAGATTGTGGTAGTCATTGGAGGCCAGTTGTTCTAATAGTTTCTGTTATGGTTTGGATTGCCTGGTTTAGTTGTTTGTTGGCAATGTTGGTATGGCAACTGTTGATTCACAAAGGAGCACAGAATTCTGCAGTTGAGTGCATGAGGGCTGTTATGGTAATTCTTGAAGTTTCATCAGTAGAATCTCACAACATACTGCCCAGCTTCTGAATCAGATGATTTTTTTAGTGCTGTTTGAAGGCGAGTGTTCTTTCAATAGTGACACAGAGGTATGTAGGATGTGGATTATCTTTCAATGTGACTCCATCATAGTGAACAACAAGAGTTCTTTGAGCTTCTCTGCTGCAAAGATGGAACAATGTGACTTTATTTTTGTTTGGAGTCAGCTGGAAACCATCTTCACTAATTATGACAAGGTCATCTGTTTGGGCCAAACTCAAACACTGAGTACCGATGGTAGTGTTATCTGCGTACATGAATTTCCAAGATGTTGGTAATGTATCTGTGATGTATATGTTAAACATTAGAGTAGCTAGTATAGATCATTGAGGTAGGCTAATTCGTAGACTATGGAAAATACTTGACTTTCCATAGATGTGTTCTTGGAAAAGTCTGACACTGAACATCTTGTTGAGTAGATGAAGAAAGTGTCTGCAAGGAGTAAGCTGTTATACCATGAGTGTCAGTCCTTTCGAAACTGTATCATAGGCTGAACTTAAGTTAAGAAATGCAACTGATGTTTTTTTGTTGTTGGAATCTTCTGCCTATGTAGGCTATGAGCAAGAGGACCTGATTGCAGCAGCTTCTCCTTGTCATAAAGCTATCTTGCTTATTGGTATGCTTTTGTTTACAAATGGTATTAGACATGCATAAAGCATTCTTTCAAGTATCTTGAAGCAATTGGTTGAAAGTGCAACTGGTCTGTAGTTTTCTGGCAAAGTGATGTTTTCCTTAGGCTTATGTGTAATAATAACTTTGCTGCTCTTGAAAGGTTTTGTTAACTTGCCTCTTGCAGAATATCATTGTAAAGATTTAAAAGCCAGTACCACATGTTTGCAGCCACATGTTCCATTAATTCAGTATATATGTTGTCTAACTGTGCAGCTTTTCTGCATTTTTAAAAGTTGATTGCAGTATTGAGTTCGTTCACTTTGACAAGCTCTGATTTTCATGAAGAATCATTTATTTATATCTTAGTTATAAACTGTAATACTGAACTGTCAAAAGAAACAAAAGAACTTAATCAACAAATTTGTGTTTTTTCTGTGAATATTGTTTCTCCTCGAACACACAAAATTACTGTCCAGTATTCAGCTTCTCTGGAGCACATCACCAGTCTCATCAGGGGAAGCCCTTAACCCTCAATCCGAATCCCACATTTGGCCATCCTGATATCATCCAACTCAGATTATGAGTAGTCACTTGGCCAGGGTTTCATAAAATCAGTGCATGTTGTTGCAGTTCTAGGACCCTTGTGGTTATCATGTTCTTGGCATATGTCATAGGTATCATTAGTTTTAACTTTTGTGACTCAATAGGGACCTAAGTTCTTGGCCTTTAGCTTTAGTGTTGGTCCAGTTTGTGTTCATTATACTCCCACCAGGTCACCAACTTCAATCTTCAAGGCTTTCTTCTGACGTCAGTGAAAGTTAGCTTGGTTTTCTTCTTGCACCTTGCTGATCTGTAGCTTAGCATCTTCCTTCAAATTACTGCATCTCTCTAAAAGTGAACTACAAATTTCTTCTTCTACAAGGTGTACAACTTTGATTCCTCCATTTTTTCCCCAACATTTGAGACTTTAATGAAACAAACTGGTTACACATGTGTCATTCAAAGTATTTTCCATCGCTGGCCACTACTTTCTCCCATCTTTCGGGCAGTGTACGAATCCCATGTCGAAAAAATTGTTTATCTTTTGAAGTGATCCACGAATCGATCCAATTTTGACTTCTTCATGAGATCAGAAGTGTTGGTCAGCCAGACCATGCGCCATTGATCTAAACAGGTGATAGTCAGAAGGAGCAATGTCTGGAGAATACGGTGGCAGGGATAGGACTTCCCATTTTAATGTTTCCAAGTACGTTTTGACCTCTTTTGCAACATGGGCTTCAGTGTTGTTGTGCTGCAAAATCATGCCTCTCACTGTATTGCGGCTTCTTTTAATGCTGTGCTTGAACACATTAATTGCGTTCGATAGCAGGCACCTGTGATTGTTTTACTTGGTTTTAACACTGAGCTGGTCCCACCAAATGCAGAGCATGATTGTGGAGCTGTGAATATTCAGTTTGGCCATCAATGTGGAAGCATGGCTGGGATATCCCCATGAGTTGGTTTTAACACCTCATAGCACATGACATCCAGCTGGTCCCACCCAATGCAGAGGATGATTGTGGAGCTGTGAATATTCAGTTTGGCCATCAATGTGGAAGCATGGCTGGGATATCCCCATGAGTTTTTGCGTTCAGTTATTGTGATTAACCCATTTTTCATCCCCGGTCGCAACGCAATGCAAAAATCCCTTCTGTTTTTGTCTCTGAAGCAACTGTTCACAAACACCGTTCAACGTCTCTTGGTTTCAGCTCACATGGGACCCAAGTTCCTTCTTTCTGAATCGTGCCCATGGCTTTGAGATGTTTTGAAATGGCTTGCTGTGTCACACTAATTGTGCCAATTCTTCTTGAGTTTGACATGAGTCTTCACTCAGCAGTGTCTCCAATTCTGTATCTTCTATAACATTCTCTCTTCCACCACTATGGTGCTCTACGGTGTTAAAATCACAGTTCTTGAAGCGTTGAAACCACTCGTGACACATTCTTTCACTAATAGCACTCTCACCATACGTACTTGAGAGCATTCAATGAGACTCAGCTGCTGATTTCTTCTATTGAAACAAAACAGTAACACCTCCCACAAATGACAAGAATTAGGCTCGTAAACTGACATTTTCAATCAAGAACAACTCTATGATGCAGATACAAATCAACTAATGTTTGAATGTGGTTATGTTGACCGAGGCACCAAGCTAACTGCCTGATGTCTGTGATCTCTTTCTTTCAACTGCTACTTACCGTTGTTGCCAGCTACCGGCAAACGGCAGAAGCAAAGTTGTACACCTTGTAATAATTTTATGTTGTGAAGATCAGTCTGTTTATGCATCGTAACTCCTATCACAAATTAAAATAGGGTTTTCCCAGTACTTCTGTTGGATGTTGAACTGATAGTACCACCTTGTACCACTCATTAGAGCTATCAATACTAAGCTTAACAGTGATTTTAGTCAAAGTAGACTTGATCCTCTCAACCTGTCCACTGGCTGTAGGAAGTCTGCCATTATTAAAGTGTGTTCCTTCTGTAGTGCAGTACCCCTTGAATTCTTGAGAAGTAGAGCAAGTCTCTCTGTCAGTAATTACTTGCACTGGATTTACAAAATTGGCTTTCTGTTAAGTCCATCTTGCTAGTTGCTTCTATTGATCTTGTAGTCTTACACATGATAAACTTGATAAATGCATCAAAAATTCTTTGTTTTTGCTAACATTTTTGGAGAACAGCGATCTTGTAAGCTATAAAATTAGTGAAAAACAGTCTAGAGCATAATGGTTATTTTATGTGAACAAACTGGTTTCGGCCTAGTCTTAGGCCATCTTCAGAATAACACCAACAGCTGATGTTGATGACATCCAGAACTGTCAGTAGACCTCAGTTGCTGAAGCAGAGCAGTTTCAGCAACTGAGGTAGGACTGTTCCAGATGTCATCAACATCAGTTGATGGTGCTATTCTGAAGATGACCTGAGACCAGGCCAAAACTGGTTATTTTAAATAAAATAACCATCTCAATCTAGACTGTTCTTCACTAATTTTAAATAATTCTTAGAATGTGGTTGTATCCTTTGTGCTTTGATTGAAGTGGTCCAATATGATCCATGTGATAAGCCCATAATGGTTCACTTTATTATGATAAGGATAGTTGTTATTCACCATGTAGGGGAGAATGCTGAGTCATGTACAGGCACAACAAAAAGACTGTCAGAAAGTGAGCTTTTGACCAACAAGGTCTTTTTTTGAAAAACACACACACACACACACACACACACACACACACACACACAAACAAACAACTACAGTCTCTGGCAGCTTAACTCGGACTGTGGCTTAAGCTGCCAGAGACTGTAGTTGTGTGTGTGTGTGTGTGTGTGTGTGTGTGTGTGTGTATGTGTGTTTTCAACAAAGGCCTTGTTGGCCAAAAATTCACTTTACGACATTCTTTTTGTTGTGCCTATCTGTGAGTCAGCATCTCCACTGTGTGGTGAGTAGCAACTACCCTTTTCATAATATTTTTATATTCCATCCTGGATTTTCCGTTGTTTGATAATGGCTCAGTTTCTTTGAATAAGGGATGAAGGAAACTTTCTTTCATGATTTCTTACTTACAATTAAACATTTTACATAATTTAAGACCCTTCTTTTGACCTTTTTAGTCAAATTCGGTTTATAATTTTGTTTTACTTCCTCCTCAGTTTGCTTAACTCAGTTCTTATGCACAAGCTTGATGATTTTACATTGCTTAGTATGTGAAATCGTCGGAGTATCTCTTCTGTCATAAGACTTGAAATGAATTCCACATCTCATTATAAGGTTTTTGTGGTGTCACCACCAGACACCACACTTGCTAGGTGGTAGCTTTAAATAGGCCGCAGTCCGTTAGTATACGTCGAACCCGCGTGTCGCCACTGTCAGTGATAGCAGACCGAGCGCCACCACACGGCAGGTCTAGAGAGACGTACTAGCACTCGCCCCAGTTGTACAGCCGACGTTCATAGCAATGGTTCACTGACAAATACGCTCTCATTTGCCGAGACGATAGTTAGCATAGCCTTCAGCTACATTTGCTACGACCTAGCAAGGCGCCGTATTCAATTGATATTGAGATTCTATTAATGTATCATCAAGAGCGATGTTCTACAAATGTGGATTGAAGTTAAGTATTCCAGAAGCTACGTACTTTTCTTTATAGCATTCATTACGTATCCTGTTTCAGACTTCACGCCAGCCTGCGTGAGTTTAAGCGCGTGCCTTTCGGCTTCCTCTCATTGTGTCTAGGCTGTCTTGCCTAGACACAACAGTTTTCATAAGGCCGTTCTTTGAGAATGCTCTTGACTGCTGCTAAACCATCATCCTTCTCTTGAGCTTACTGTCTCTAGCAATTAAACCATCTGCAAAACCAAGCAGTACATTCATACACTGACTTAAGGCACCTATATGTTTCAGCCTAGAATCAGAGTGGTATTCAATAGTGTAGGAATGCTCTTCCAAGGCTAAAGCCCATCTTGCTATTGTTGGTGACAAACCCTATGTACCCATAATCTTTTTGATTGCAATGCAATCCATTAAAATTTTAAAATGTATTCCTCACAAAGACACACTGAATTTCCTTAAGGCATTAACAATAGTTAAAACTTCAAGCTCATATCTATTGCATTTTTCCTCTTGAGGTGTTTTTACTCATATATGAGACTGGATGGAACTTGTCATTGTCTGTAGATTTTTGCAAAATACTTCTCCAAAACATTCTTAGCTTGTGTCCCTGTGTAACTCAGGTTTGCATGTTAGGCTGTAGCTTTTTTAAACTGGGCCCAATGAAAGAATATCTTTGAGCTTGAATACTTGCCTCTGCTACTCTTCAATCCTGTGTTCTCGATTATTCCTCAATAAATCACTCAGGGGTTTGGCAGTTGCAGGCTAAGTTGAGCAAAACTTCCTAAAGGATCCTATCAGACATAGGAAGTTTTGTATTGCTGCAATAGATTTTGGTTCTGGAAAATTTTGAACAGCTATTGTCTTCTCAGGCGGAGGTCAGATATGTCTAAACTGTATAACACACCCAAGAAATTCAACATTCCTCTTCAAGAATAGGCATTTTACAAAATTAATTTCCAAGCTGTATTCTTCTGCAGTTTCTAACACTAAATTAAGCCACTGAAGTGCCTCATGATCACTCTTTGTTGATATTATAGTATCGTCCATGTAAATAAATATTATGTTCTCTTGAGTCAATCCCAAAAAAATCGTAAAATGCTGGAACACTACAGGTGAATTTGATAAGCAAGGTGGAACTTTTCTAAACTGAAACTACACTGAGTGTGTCACAAACGAGGTATATTTTCAGCTTTCTTCTTCAACATCAATGTGGAAAAAAACATTCTGGAGGTCAGCATGGAAAACACCCAGGTATCTTGTAGTTTATCTAAAAGATCTTGTATGAGGAGCAATGGATAATGATCTTTCACTGCGATCGTGTTTGATTTGTGATAATCTCCATTTTTCTTTTTTACAACTAACACCTGGCTAGCATATTCAGATAAACTTGGTTCTGTTATTCAATGATCATGCCACTTCTGGACATGGATGTTAACAATTTGTTTCTCTCCTGGTGACAATCTTATGGGTCTTCTACATACCGGTTGTTGTTCTCTCACAGTAATCTTCATTCTGACATCACTGGACTTTGTCTTCATTGGGGTGTAATTAGTCACTAAATCCTCAATGTCTTTCTTTGTTTCATCACTGACAGAGTTTTCAGTGTCTAATTCTAGTTTGTGTGTTACATGGATACATGGAAGATGAGCTTCCCCTTCAAGTTTTCTAATTGTAACTCCACCCTTGTTTATTAAAACTTCAATTTGATCTAGAAAATCAATTCCATCTACCATTTCTAAATTCATTGTGGCTCTGGAAACCACACAAATATGTTTCAATTTTCACACAATCAGTCTCGACAATGCCTGTAAAATATGCATGTGGAGAGATGAAGTTTTTTCCAGATCCTATCAAGACTCCATCTGTTTCTTGCAAAATTGGAGTATCCACAGACTAATGAACATCATGTCATAATAAATTAAATTGGTTGCCACAGCTAATTATTGCCTTCACTTCTCAGTTAGTTATTCGTACGTATTTAAATTTGCAGTCTTAACACTGTTTGCATTCATAATCGCCTTTTGATTATTCTTCTCGTCCCTTGTCGTTGTGGTTGCAGTCACTTGACTTGTGACTGCTTGCATCACAGTTGAAACACTTTTTGTTTGGATCCCAAGCTGTGCGTGTAGTATTTCTGTTACTTGAGTCTTTAGCCTCTTTCTTAACGGAGTTTAAATTTTCACTGCTGCAACTTTTTAAATTTCTTTTCAGCAACAATTTCACAGCTCTTTCATAATGCCTCATTTTTTCCTTAAACTTTCTCACACTTCCAGTGCCATAAAGTAGAAGTTTTATGCTGGAGTCAGCTTCTGTTCCATCAGTCACATACTGAAATAAGGAGTCAAGTATTATTGGCACGGCTGGCAATTTCCTTCATTACAGGAAAATATTCTTGAAGAGACTCTTCTTGTTTCTTATTTCATTGAGCCAGCAGTTGGTTAACCTCCACAGCTTTTGTTTTCATGCCAAACTCTTCCTGCAAAGCTTTCTTAAATGCAGCCCACAATGTAAGACCCTTCTCACCATGAATAGAAATCTTAGCCAAACCTTCAAGTGATTTTGCAAAAACAAGCATATGCAGTTCACTCCAATCCATTAAAAGTGCCATTTACTCAAAAGTACATGATCCACTTTTTAACTGGTCATCTTCCAGTGCCCTAAATGATTTAGTTGCACCCTCGACATCACTAAATGACAGAGTAAATTTACATTGATCTTGTGAATGCAGTGAGATTAGTGTTTTACTTTTATCTCTTGTTCCTAAATCAAAATCTTTTTCCATCTTCTTCTCAAGTAAACTTAATGTTTTATGACTACCCATTTGTATTTCATCCTCTTCTTCATCATCAGCATTGTCTCCATCCCCTTCACATTCTGTGTCGTCATTAATTTTCAAAGTAAGTTTGTCAGTTTTAGATAAATAATAACAAATCTCAGTAGTCATGTCATTTTTCTCTAATAGCATGGCTAAGCTGTGTGCCTGTGGTTAAAAAAAGTTGTCAGGATTATATCCTTTCCTCCATCTTGCAGATTTGAAGATAGGTTTCTGTTTAAAATTAAAAGAAGTTGTAGAGCTGGTGGTGTGAGTTAAAAATCTCCCTCTCTCCCTGTGTGTGTGTGTGTGTGTGTGAGAGAGAGAGAGAGAGAGAGAGAGAGAGAGAGAGAGAGAGAGAGAGAGAGAGAGAGAGGGAGAGATAATGCCTAATTTAAGTTTAAACAGTGGAAAGGACATGTTGGAATATCAACAGTTATGAAAGGATAGATTGCTATTCACCATAAAGATGGCATGTAACTGTTTGAGTTTGCCTGAAAGCTTGTAAAGCTATTCACTTTTGCTACAATTCATGCCTTGTACATTAATTTGGCATATTCTAATTTTGGAGGCAATTATCAAATGGTCCTTAGAGTTTTGTTTGCTTCTTTCTTGTCACAATGTGTTTGATAGGAGATCAAAAGACAGTTTGGCAGTATTAAATGATGGAGAGGGGAGCATGAGTACGTACTGTTACAGATGCAAGCAGCTTTACCACAGTCCCGCCCCCCAGTTTTAATATTAAGACCTAAAATCAATTTTGTGTGAAAAGTGTGAACCTTACAAAGCTTATCAATAAATGATAATGAAGTGGAAATGTTTGAAGCAGAAGGAAACCTACCTACCAGATGCCGAAACATAGAAAAATCCAGTAAGGGGGGGGGGGGATGTTGAGATGATGAGATCGAAGAAGTAATGTTGGACAACTGTTGGAACTTCATCAATTTTAACATAAAAGAGAAAACAAAATTTAATGGGGAGGAGTAAAAAAGAAATTTACATAGAGGGATTTATGGAGATGGAAAATAACCCTGAAATGTGGTTCACATGAGAAACAAGACATAGATAATGAGTTGGAAGTATAAAATGAGTTGGATGTATAACACACAAGATCAAGTCACATTTTAGAAGTGCCTGACAGATTGTAGTTTTGAGAGTTTTGTTTAAATTTTCCACAGTTTGTGTGCTGACACATTATAATGATCATGTTAAAGAGCAAGTTTTTGAGACTGAACTAAACTACTGCAAGGACAGTACTACTGATGCACACATGATTCAGAAAGTTTTATGAGAATTATTAATCTAAGATCTTGATCTAAAGACATTTTGAAATCATTCACTTTTGTAAACAGACAGTTGTTTTCTAGAAGACTGAGCTTGGTACAATACCCCCCACCCCCCACAGGGATCACAAATATTTTTGAGTATGTGATTGGCTACCATGGGGCCTACAACTTTGCGCCACAACTTCCCTTTCTGTGCTACAAGCTTATGTTTCCACTATCCCTTTCCCCCCTCTGTCTTTCTAACAGAAGGTCTTCCCTCTGTCTTTCTAATAGAATGTCTTTCTGGTGCAGTTCCTGCTTGGCCCTGGTACATGTTTTAGGACCTTAGTTTTCCATTTCAGTTCCGATACTGTCTACACTTTTCATTAATAAATACTTGGTCCCCATTGTTGGGTTTGACCTGCCACCACTTTTCCAAATTTTTCAGAAGTGCATATCATGCAGGTAAAGTCGCCCAGTGTGATATGTGTTCCACCTTCGTGCCTTTCCATCTTAGCACCTTTCCTTTTCAATGAGATAGTATGCTGAAACACAGCTTAGTGGCCATCCCATTGTGAGGGGGTCATCTAGTACTTGCATGCTGGTAGCCCCTGACCATGCAGGGACTGCAATATTGTGCCTGAGCTGAAACTTCCCCATGTATACCAAGGAGTATGTGCCCATGGTGCTGGGGCATGGGGACTCCAATCAACAGATTACTGACCAGGTAGCCATTGCTGAGGGTGGGTGGCTCCCACGGGGGAAGCACCTGTTCTGAGCTTGTGGCACTGTGGTGGATGACTTACATTTGAAACAGATGGAGTTTTCTCCCACTTGTGGTCATACGGCCCCATCAGCCTACTCAGAAGGAAAATAACTTATTCAGCGCAGAGAGATGGCCACAAAATGTTTTCTTGGCTTGCTACACCATGGGAGGAATGTAGGGCCAAACGACAAGTATAGAAATACTCCCTCCATAGAAATACTCCCTCCAATACTTGATTTATACAAGGACAGATGGCGATTCTTCTTTGATTAAAACAGCATCCCCTGCCCAGTTAAGGGTGTTGCTTGCCTGTGACTAGCTGGGTAACATTCAGGTGACTGTCACTCCCAGTAATAATCTTAACATGGTTCAAGTCATTATTTTCTATCATGACCTTCTCTTGAAGTCTGACAATGAGGCGGACCAACTTGGAGCAATGGGGTGTACACTTTGATAGAACAGCTTTGTGCAACAGTTATAGAAACTGTCATTTAGAAAGCACAATATTTTTTGAATGCTGAATTTATAATCCATGGGACAAATTATTGGTACTGACAGTTCAGGCAGGCAGACAGCAGTGTTGCTAGACATGGGTTATGCAACCCCACACCCAGTCACTACTAATCACATTCTCAAATGGCAAAAACAAAAGCCTCGACAACATGCAGTTAATGTATGAATTTATTTAGAGCTGCTGTTTGTAGTATATAAACTCCAAAACTTGAAAAGTGTTATTTAGTATCTAGTAAGGCAAAATATCATAAAGGTATTTGTTATACGTAACTGTAGAAATGAAAACTATTTTCACAATGTCAGCAAACATTCACAGTTTTTATTTTCATTGTTAAATAATTGCATTATGAACTAGTTCTGCATTGAGCAGCTGAATAATTTACTCAGTGGGATGACAGGATGCTGCCATGGTGCCTTTTTAAATTCTCAAGTGTGTTGCGGTTATGCTAATGGGAAAACACCACTCATATCACTGTCAGAATCTGATTTAGAATAGCTCTTTTCTCCTCTGCTTGAGCTATGACTGCTCTCTCACAGATGTATTATTAAATTTTCTGTGCATTTTTCCATGACATCTTTGTGGCTGCTTATCTAATGGCACATGCAGTTATGATCACAGTTTTTGTCCACATCTTACTTGTCACTGTTTACAGCTTTTACTGGAAGATTCTTAATTATAAAGATAATTTTTTTTTTTTTTTTTTTTTTTTTTTTTTTTTTTTTTTTTTTTTTTTTTTTTTTTTAAATATTTGCACCCATACCCATTGAATTTCATTGAAATGACAGTGGCATGGAGGAAGCTGAATGATTTCATGCCCTTGCCTTTTATCGATCTCATCAGTTCTGTATGCTGGAAATTGTTCCTTTTGTGCTACAATTTTGAGCAGTTCAGCCATCTTTGAAAGTTGTCTGCCATCTCCATTTAGTCTTTTCATCCACTGAATGAGGTCACAGTGCCCCCCCCCCCTCCCTCGAAGTTTATGTCTTAGATGTGAACAATAGAATGATGTGGGGCATTATCCATAATGAGCACTGATGGCCTTGTCAGATTTGTCATAAGCAGTGTCATGAACCACTTTGAGAAAACTGTGCTGTTCATCTTTTCATTGTAATCACCTGTCTGTGTTGAAAGAAACATTAACAGACAGCTTGGAACAAAATGCTCGATGTACCTGCGCATAAAACAATAATCCCCCCCCTTTACCAACAGGCACTGCCATTGCATCCTTGGACATTTCATTTTTCGAGCCGCTACTTGAAGAATGACTGGCATTACTCCAAGTTTCATCTCACCATGTCGCAGCCATGATTTTGCACAGAAGTCTGCAATGCCATGCAACAACACCAGTCCTATCCATTAATATATCACATCCATTAAACACTTAGAAGCTGAAGCCTATGTCTTTGTGCACTGTATGCAGTGAAAATTTACTGCCTTTAAAAAGATCATCTTTATGAAGGAGCAATGTAGTTAATTTGGGATTTTCCCTTTTGTTATAATAGCCTGATGACATATAGCATGTTTGTAGGAATCGGTCAAATCTCTTACTTTTTCCTTCGCTGCTTTTTTCCTGGTGTCTGCAGCCTTGATTTGCCATTCTCGTCACAATCTATATTGTACTGTTCTTCCCATATCTTTACAACAGTGTTCACATACTTTCAAAGCTGTTCAGTTCCCTTAACAACCTGAGTGACAGGATAAAAGGGCTCACTTTTCTCCCTTTCTTTGTCTACATAGTCCTTCACTGAACATGCAGATTCACAAACCTGGCTGTGTAGCACGATTTTCTTCCCCAGTTTCACTTCACATCTTGGTCTTGCAAGTTATGCAAGCATAACTCATCACAGTGGACATAGTTTGAAATTAATTGAAGCAAATGAACTCATAAAAACAAAATAAACTATGAACTAGATTTCTAGTTACACAAACAATGAAACACATGCATGTCAATTTTACAACATGGCAATGTGGCTTGTGCTACCTGCTCGAGCCCAGTCCATTACTGGCTGGCGTGCAGTGGTCACCAGACAATACAGTAACAATACTGAGCTGTCAGTACCGAAGACACATCTTCCAGACTACATTGTTGAATATGATTTAATGTTTGAGTAGGTATTGTAACGAAAAATATTTTGATTCGTTGCCCATAAGAGAAAAAAATATACTGATTTATTTTAAGCCATTAAATGACCTGCATTGGCAGAAAGAATAATAATAATAATAATAATAATAATGTAAGCCATAAAACCAGTAAGATTATAGCCAAAAATTAAATTAAATTTCGTGTGGCACTGTTGGTCAGGGATATCCCAAGGTGTGGGTTCAGCTGCCCTGATGAAAAGGGTGTTTCTCCTCTACGCACATTGGCCCCTTTCTTACAGATAAGTGAGAGATGTGTCATATGTATTTGTGGAGTGTAGATGAGTGTAATGAATGTGTGTATAGTGTAGTGTCACATTTGTGTTGTGTGATTATAGTCAGAGGGAGAGGGTGATACCTGGTGCCGGCACATAGCTTACTCCCCTTTAATAGCACCAAGGGAGCAGCTCAGCTATATATCCCAATTCTACAGATGAATTAACATCAATAGTGTCACATGCTCTCACTTCACGAGACAGTACTGCTACCGCCTCTTCTCCTCATGCCAGCAAAAAAAATTTCATGCACCACAAGGATTCAGACCAGCAGCCTATCTCAAGAAATGCACAGGCACGTGTTAGTGACCTCAACTTTGAACATGGATAATACAGCCAAGATATTACTTGTAGTACTTTTCTGTGTGTAACTATGCTTTCATTGTATAATATATTTTTGTAATACTAGAAATACCAGAATGAAATTTTTACTATTTGATAAAAGTTCAGGTTTGTGATAAAAACAGCTGTAACCAAAAACATCTTTGTCTTCTAACATTTGACAGCAACTTGGGCAGAATTGACACATTACTCTGGCATTTGATGTATCAGGTTGGTTTTGTTTTGATCTGTTTTGGGCAGTGACCAACATTCGTTTGACAGGAGATATAAGCTCAGATGAAAATCTATTAATGCAATCCTTAACATGCGATTAAATGCTTAAAACTGAAATCAACAACACACATGAAACATCGTGAGCTCTTTGACAGATGATCACATTTTTGTCCGTTACCCACATATGATTAGATTAGTGACGCTTGATATACCTGTCCTTCCAGCATGTATTGAAAGAAAATTGGTAACACTCTTTTATTTACCATTCTATGGGTAGTCAATTACAATGAATGTGAATTATTGTATAATCCAGCAGCTTATCTGCAAGATCCGAATCCAGACAAGGTTAAGACACTAGATTTGTGATTCTCAAGTTTTCTTGGTGCGAATGATTTTAATAATGTGATTTTGGTGTTCTGCCACGTTATTCTTTTCATTTTATGCACAATAGTATGACAATCAGCCCAGTCATCATCTTTTAGGTGCTGCAAGTTTTATTGGTATGTTTACTCGCTGCTTGGGCTCCAACCAGACTGTGAACTATTGTTGTCGCACCTCACAGTGTATAGTTTTATGTTTTTCAGACCTCGCACTGATGTTCTGTGAAACACATATTCTTTCAGCTTTTTCAAACTCTGGCGGATATGATGGCTGTTAAGATTTTAATAAACTGAGTGCTGGACCTCAAGCGTTATTTAACTTAACACTACCATCTCTGATTATTTGGTTTTCTGATATCTTTATTTCAACAGAATCCTTAATTATGCTGTCCCAGAGGCAGTACCTTGAATATAATCATGAAATTAAATACAATGAGGCCAGTATTGTGATGTAAATGCTAAGTTTGTGGCGCAGCATAGTTAGTGTCTGTCATGAACAAGGACAGTGGTTTCAATTTGAATAACGCTTGGGGTCAGGCACCCAATTTATTGCAATCTTGTTGGTCATCATATCCATCAAAGTTGGAAAATGCTGAGAAACTTTTGTGTTTCACAGAATACTAGAGCAAGGTCTAAGAAACAAACGTGTCAAACAGAGCAGTGGACATCGGGAATCGAACTCAACTATGAACAATAGTTTACAGTATGGTTGGAGTCTAGGCAGCAAGTACACGTAAAAACAAAACTCACAGCATGTGAAGAAGACAGTTGGATCACTTGTTGAAATATTGTGCATAAAATGGAAACAACAGCCCGATAGAACACCAGGAAGCACAGAGTTAATTACTAGATTTGTATTTGAGCAGCCATATTTGTAATTTCTATTTCCACGTATCAGTACAGGTGAATGTCGTTATAACCCCACCAGTAAAGACACAGCTATTTCCTTTCAATACTTTTGCTCCGATAGAGTTAGTGTGGAGTCTTTATAGATCTTTCTTTAATTGAGAGATGACTAAGATGTTCTTATTTGTGATATATATATATATCATTGTGTTTTGGGAACAACACAATGGTACTACTGTTCATCATGAAATGTAAAATTTGTAAAATTTGACTGTCATCTCTCTCTCTCTCTCTCTCTCTCTCTCTCTCTCTCTCCCTCCCCCCCCCCCCCCCTCCCCCACCTCCTCTCCCTTTGTGAGACATATTTGTGTCTGCCAAAAATTCACAAACATGTTGCAACATCAGAATTGGGAAGCAGAGAAATAGGCAGGTCAGTTATCAGAAGAAAACCAAAAGACTTGAAAAAACATTGGAGGTACTTACTCATGTTAAAACACTTATTCATGTTAAAATTGAAGCCAAAGTTGCAGTACACAAAATGGAAACAGACATAAACAATTGGGTGTTTCAGTTGAAACCACGTCTAGTTTCTCTTCAAATATTACGTGGGCTTTTACTCTTAACATTAATTGGTCCATTTATCACCAGTTTTTTTCTTTCTTTTGTGATTGATGAAAATCTTTGTGATCTATTATTTTGCACAATGAATAATGGAGGCCACAAAGAAGATACAAATTCTACTATAATTATTTATTTGTCTTATGTTTGATGCTATATAATGCACATTTCCCTGCTACATTAAGACTGAAACTGAACTTTGTAAAGAGTATGATCTTGTTATATCTTTAGTTAACATATTGTAAGAATAATCATAATACTGATATACAATAAAAATGAAGTATGATAAATATAAGGGGCAATCAAAAAGTTTCGGTTTGAAGGCCACACAGACCAGAATCAGTATGCCAATTGGGCAATATTACCATGAACACTGACACACTCATCCCACCAATGCACCAGCTTGAAGATACCCATTTGGTAAAACACTGTCTTGCTGCGTTAATAAGTCTGTAACTGCGTGCTGCATATCCTCGTGAAAAGAATTGTCAAATCTTTTGGGGCATTTTTTTAAGGAACCAAAGTCAAGATAATCCCATCTGGGAAAGATCAGGACTGTAGGGCTGGTGCTAGTGTGTCTCCTATTTACATTGGTGCAACATCTGCATGCTTTGCAACATTTGCAATATGACATATGTTATCATGAAGCAGCAACAGCCCATTCATAGTTTTCTTGAACATTTCTCCTTAATTGCATGCTATAATTTCTCCAGCTTTGGTCAGTACCATTCCCCAGTGATGGAGACACCAGGTTCCTTGAATTGCTGTCTGTAATGGATGAAGCTAGCCTCCCAGATCAACCAGCATTTAGTGTTGAATCACGATCAGCACAGAACTTGGCACACCATTCCACAACTGTGGTTTTTGGCCGGCATGTTGCCCCATACACATTCTTCTTTCTCCAAAGGATGTGTACAGGTGTGTGTCCTTTGGCGGCCAAGTAAAGCACCAGTCCTTTTTGGGGTAATGCTTCCATAATTTGTTTTCTCATTTACCACATGCACATAAGAAAGACACAAATGCCACATTAATCCCTTGCCTACATGTTGGCACTTGTATACCCACATTAGTCGCGCTGCATTGCATATATGATGCAGCAATGCCCTCAGATGGAAACATTTTGATGGCCACTTACTTATTCTTGTCTTACATCAACAACCCCTTTTGGTATGATGATAAACCTTGATTTTAATTTCTTTTCAGTGCTCTAGGACTGTGGTTTATTGTGCAGCGTACAAAGCAGTGCTTGGATTTTTCTTGTACAGCTCACCTAATACACCTCATTATATGCTGGTACTACAACAGCCACTTCCCAAGTGCTTTCTCATGGTGGTTGTTGAATATAGTGTGCCTCACAATCATGTGTGTGTGTGGAGAATTTCTTTGCATGAGGACAGAACTACAAGCAATTCCTTTAAATATGGGACCTAAAGCAGACCTGTGATGATTAATGGTGCAACAGATGACTTTAAATTTCCATGTTTGTGCTCGTTTTACTAGGAGAAATGTAACATTTGTCTTAAAAATAAAAATGTTCTACAGCTGCAAATGCATTTCATGAAATTTGATATGGAAATATAACAGACTGTGATACCATGTGGAGAAGTCAACAATTGATCAGAAATACCAATGGATATAAAGATAGAAATATTTACATATGATCCATTTTTTTCATATAACTGCCCTTTTGCTGTGATTCTTACCCCTTTAAAGCTCAAAGTCTTTAGATTTTTGCTATAGATGTTATAGGATATCCTGTTCCATCATTGAAATATTAGCCTGCAAGACAAGATTTAATTAGCTACAGTTAATTTTCCAAACACTGAGAAGGCATTCGCTCCACAGATGTTTTTGAGAGTGCAGCTGCCAGGCAAGCATAACTAAAGCGATGCCTGTAAGCTTAGCAGCGTAAGTGTACAGCAAGAAGTACTCAGGTAGAATAGCGGTTATGCACACTTAAGAATTTGTACTATCAAATAAAGGAAAATCATGGATGGAATGTAACTATATTATTAAAGGGTAGTTGCTACTTACCATATAGTGGAGATGCTGAGTCGCTGATAGGTACAACAAAAAGATTGTCAGAGAGTGAGCTTTTGGCCAGCAATGCCTTTGTCAAAAATAGACAAAACAGACGCATATGCTCATGCTCTCTCTCATGCTCACGCATATCTCACACACATGATCACAGTCTCTGGCTGCTGAGACCAACCTCCGCATCCAGAGTGTGTTGTTGTGTGTGTGTGTGTGTGTGTGTGTGTGTGTGTGTGTGTGTGTGTGTGTGTGTTGTCTATTTTTACAAAGGCCTTGCTGATAGAAAGCTCACTCTCTGACAATCTTTTTGTTGTGCCTATCTCCGACTCAGCGTCTCTGCTGTATGGTGAGGAGCAGCTATCCTTGTCATAATATTGTAAGAATTTGTACTGTCAGGCCCCAAAGTGAAGTGATATGTTTGTGCAACACAGTAACTTACACTGTTTTGATAAGTCAGTTTTTAAAAAGGTTAGAAAAATTGTTAGGTCACTGAAAAGCAGTGATTCTTGTGATTACGATGCTGTTTCAACCCAAGTATTAACCCTTCATTACACTTTTTTTTTTAGAAGTTAATTTTTTTTTTTTTTTTTTTTTTTTTTTTTTTTTTTTTTTTTAAATTTCAAATTGTTCAAAGATGTCAGGAAAAATGTTGAAAAAAATAAGATGTTTTTAATTCAGAAAAAAATTTATTTTTGTTCAGTTTGCATTTATGCAAAACTGTGGGAAACTTATCATATACACTCATAAGTGACACTTTGCACATATGCAAAACCATGCGAAGTTTTTCACACAAAAAGGTTATTAACTGTAAAAAATATTTTTTTTGTGTGTCAAATTAACAACAGATATGAAAGAATTAATGACATTCGAAAATTAATGAAAGACACGTCTTAAACGCTGTGGAATGCAAGAAAGCAGTTTTTGTCTTTATTTAAACATAAATTCGCTTTGCACTTTTCACACATGCAGTTAGGGCGTTTGCATGTTGTTCTCTTCTTATTCTGCACTGGCCAGTGATCATAAGGATCTAACCTTACTTCCTTTGGAGGTAATGATGATCCCTTATATCTCATCCTGTCTATCTCTATTGGATCTGTGCTAGCTGGTCCACCTCGTTTTTTTGCTCAAGGACCAATCTGCAAAGAGTTTGAGCCAACTTAGTTCTAAATTTCTTCTGATTCATTGGCATGTTTACTGTTGTTTTTTCATTAGTACCCTTCTGTACAGAATCCACGAATTTATTACAATTATATCAATCAGATGGAAAAACAAATGTAAATACCAGCATTTGGATCTAATCTTTATATGACATCTTCCAGTGTTGCTATCCAACAAATCTACATTTCCCATATGTGAGTTCTAAACAGAAACAACAACTGGACACTGCACCATTCTGTGCTCTCTCTTCTTTCTATCAAATCTTGTCACTTCAGATTTTGGCAGCTCACCAACAAATGTAGACAGGAAACAGACAATATTATTATCTTTATACAAAACAGAGGAAATGTCCACATTGTCAACAGTAGTGATGTATTCCTCAGAATAGCCACGTGCTTCTTTCTTCAGTTCCTTTTCACTTTGAAATTTGCAATTTGGTATCCTATTCCTTTGTACTGTTCTTACACTCCGGATCCCAAGTTTGAAAAGGTATACAACTAGATCCATAGACGTATAATATCTGTCAAAGTAGATCTTGTAATTCTGATACCTTGGAACTTCCCTTATGAGGCAAATCACCACATTTCCAGATGCTCCAATATCTGGTTCACTATCTAACCTGAATTTTGGATTCTTTTCTTGCCCACTGTAGATTACAATTTTGTGTGCAAACCCCATATCCCCACACAAAACAAATAGTTTATACCCCTATTTATGTGGTTTGTCTTTCATATAAACCTTCATGTGGTGCCTTGCTTTGGTTGCACAGATTTGTTCATCAACTGACAGACGCTCACTCATTGGAATCAAAAGACATTTTTTATTCACATGATCAATTATAGGCCTGATTTTGTACAATTTGTCATGATCTTGACTCTCAGGGTCTGGCCGCTTTGTATTGTCATTGAAATGCAAAGTGGCCCTCAGACTCTCAAAGTATCTCTGAGACATTGTCTGTTTTACTACCTCAACACCAATAACATCATTCCAGAGATCAGGAACAGCAGTAGGTGGAGCCAAAGAACTAATAATACATATGCCTGTAAGTTCATGAATGTCATGAACATTGCGATTAAATGGTTTGTTTGGATTTTTTTTGTGTGCTGTAAAATTTAGTTTCATCAACAATTTTGTCGTTAATTCATCATTAAAAAAATATTTTAAAAACTGATATGGCGTGGACAACTGTAGCGCTGACTGTGGCAGTGAGGACTTTCCTTTGAATATAAATTTATCATTTCCAAAGGAAGCACTTCGTTTTTTCCAGATGATTCGATTTATCTGAACCTTTTGGTGTTTTTCAGAAGCTTGTGGTACCTGTGCATCAGCAACAGCTTCATTCTCATCATCCTTCAAACAATAATTATTTGAATTATGTGTAGTAACTACAGTAGCCTCAGGCTCGCTATCACTATCTGCAGATTCCAGATCATTTACATTTATTGTCGGGTCTCCATCTGAATCGTCAAAATCTAACTCATCTTCACTGCCAGAAGGGCATTCCAGGGCCATGAATTCTTCATACGTCATCACTTTATGTCGTACATTGTCGAAATATGAGAATGACTCCATTACAGCACTCGAACTATCACGATAAACTAAGCAAAAGCAGAAAGAAGGAAACACTACTTCCTCATCCTTCGATTGTGGATAGAAGTATTATTATGCACTACTGCACATATGCAAACGAAATTGATTTGTATACTACTCATATATTTATTAGCAGAAATACAAGATGAACGGAGCAGAATACTCTCCAAAGGTTGTAGAAACACTACAATTTTTTTGCATTCACGTGTTCTTCCATTCAACTACTAACAATCACTGCCGAAAGAGAGCAATGTCAGCCTGACTTACAATGCTACTCACAGCAACACACATTGTCACGTCATACACTCAGTAGCGCATTCTAGTGGCAGAATCTTATCAATTACTGTCATAATACAACATAGCACATCAGCAAAGCAGTTTCAAGCATTAAACTTCAAGAACAACGGCGAAAAGAGAGTTGAAACTTTGCTTTGCACATCTGCAAAGCAACGCAGTGAAGGGTTAAAATCATTTGCTGGCTTGATACTGCCTTCCTTGAGTTACTTTTTTAATCCATCAATGAATCAATGTGTATTTCTTAAAAGACTGAAGTATGCAGTAGTAACACCCATTTTGTCTGAGAAGGTACCTTACAACAGGATATTGAACCATTTTTCTGAGAATAATCTTTTAACAGCAGCTCAGTTTGGCTTTCATAAAGGATTCTCTTCAGAGAGAGTCATAAATGATTTCACAAATTCAGTTGTGGTCGACCTTTACCTTTTCTATGTCCTGTCACAACCTTCCAGCAGTCCACTTGCAAGAACCTACACCAGTACTCTGCAAACCACCATAAAGTGCACAGCAGAGGGTACAGCCCATTGTACCGTTTATTAGTGTTTCATCCCTTTCTATTGACATATGGACTACAGGAAGAACGTCTCTGTGCGTGCTATAATTATTCTGATCTTATCCTCACAATCCCAATGTGAGCAATAGTATATTCCTAGAATCATAATTTAAAGTCTGTTCTTGAAACTTTGTTAGTAGACATTATTGGAATAGTTAACATCTATTTTAAAGAGTCAGCCACTTCATTTTCTTCAGTACCTCTGTGACACTCTCCCATGGATCAGACACATCTATGAACATTCGTGCTGCCTTTCTCTGTATACATTCAGTACCCCCGTTAGTCCTTCCCACGCACTTGAGCAATATTCTAGAACCAGTCACATGATTGATTTATGAACAAACTCCTTTGTAGACTAATTGCACTTCCCCAGTATTCTACCAATAAACCAAAGTCTACCACTTGCTTTACCCTCAACTGAGACTGTGTGATCATTCCATTTCACATCCCTACAAAGTGTTTCCCACAGGTGTTTGTAGGAGTTGGCCAATTTAAACAGTAACTAATTGATATTATAGTCATAGGATACTATTATTGATATTGATATTATTATTATTATTATTATTATTAGCTTAGACAAGAAGAGAATAGAAGCTTTCGAAATGTGGTGCTACAGAAGAATGCTGAAGATTAGATGGGTAGGTCACATAACTAATGAGGAGGTATTGAATAGAATTGGGGAGAAGAGGAGCTTGTGGCACAACTTGACTAGAAGAAGGGATCGGTTGGTAGGACATGTTCTGAGGCATCAAGGGATCACAAATTTAGCATTGGAGGACAGCATGGAGGGTAAAAATCGTAGAGGGAGACCAAGAGATGAATTCACTAAGCAGATTCAGAAGGATGTAGGATGCAGTAGGTACTGGGAGATGAAGAAGCTTGCACAGGATAGAGTAGCATGGAGAGCTGCATCAAACCAGTCTCAGGACTGAAAACCACAACAACATTATTATTATTATTATTATTATTATTATTATTATTATTATTGTATAGAGCACAATTTTATGTGTTTGAACAGTTAAAGCAAATTGCCAATCTTTGCATCACTTTGAAATCTTATCAAGATCTGTCTGAATGCTGAATGTTTATGCAGCTTCTTTGAGACAGTTCTTCATTATACGTAACTGCATCATCCGCAAAGAGTCTGATGTTACTCTTAGTATTATCTGCATGGTAATTAATGTACTACATGAGCAGCAAGGGTCCCAACACACTTCTCTTGGTCACAATCGAAGTTGTTTCTACATCTAGTAAAGACTTTCCATCCAAGATAACATGCTGCATACTCCCTAACAAAAACTCCTCAGTCCCGTCACAAATTTCACTTGATACCCTCTTTGACCATACTTTTGACAATAAGTGTAGGTTTGGTACTGAGTCGCTTTTTGAAAATCAGTAAATACATCATGTACCCAAGTGCTTTCAGTATGTCATGTAGGAAAAGTGGGAGTTGGGTTTCACATGTTCAGTGTTTTCAGATTCCATTCCCGTTGCACGGAGAAGGCAATTTGTTTGAGATAGATCAGTATGTTGGAGCTCAGAATATGTTCTAAGATTATACAACAAATCGATGTCAAAGATATTGGACAGTAATTTTGTGGATCAATTCTACTCCGCTTCCATTGCTTTTTCCTAAGAAGTGGGCACAGTTTTTTGTTAGAGTGATCTTCGAAAGATTATAGTTAGAAGGGGGGCTACCTCAGTTGCAAATTCACTATAGAATCTGATAGGGGTTCTGTCGGGCCGTGGAGCATTGTTCAATTTTAATGATTTCAGCTGTTTCTCAGCACCATTGATACTAATACTTATTGCATTCATCTTTTCAGTGGCATGAGGACCAAATTGGGGCAATTCTCCTGGGTTCTCCTTTGCAAAAGAACTTTTGAAAATGAAGTTCAGCTTTTGCTTTGCTATCCTCAGTTTCATTTCCTGTCTCATTTGCTGGGCACTGGAGACTTAACTTTGGTGCCACTAACAGCCTTTACAGATGACCAGATTTTCTTTGGTTGTTGTGACAGATCATTTGACAATGTTCTGCTAGGCTAATCACTGAAGGCTTCATGCATTGCTCTCATGACAGCCAAATGCATTTCATTCAGCATCTCTCTATCTGTAGCCGTATGCTATTTTTTACATCTATTATGCATTAATATCTGTTTCTAAGTTAGTTTACAGTGGCTGTATACCATGGAGGGCCCTTTCCATTATGAACTGTTCTACTGGATACATATCCAACAATTATTTTAAACTTTAGTCATAGTTCCTCTACAGGGGTGCCAACATATAAAAAATTTTGGGATTGGGGGGGGCCATACTGGAGGTCTTGCCCTGGCAAATTTTCTAAATTTTAGATGAAAAATAGTGAGTTTCAAAGCTTTTTAAGCATTTTAGAGTCATGTGATCAGTGAATATATAGCTCTGAAAAGACTGAAATTATATTTAAATTAATCCTAAACTATAAATTATATTTAAATAAATCCTAAAACTATCATTAAAAGAATAAAACATAAAATACTGCTGTCGTGCAGTAATAGCACTTTGATTAATAAGTGAAATAGCTAATTTAAGCTTACTTTGAGTAAAAGCAGTATCTCAAAGTTAATGCTTTAATACAGTTAATGAAGTTAATACAGTATGCCTAATACTTTCATTCAAAAAGTATGTAAATAGCAGGTTTTAATTGGGTCTTACACCCTAAAAATATTTGGGTATTTGAAAATAACTAATACAGTACTATAGTAATATAGTAATACAGTATTAAACTGGTACTAATATTTTTAAACTAAAAATTTAACATTATGTATATATTTAATTCTCTATTTTATAAAATTTTTTAATATTGCTCTAAATGCCATTATTAGGGCTAGAGTATCTTTAGAAAGGTGCAAATGTCAACCGTCTGACTGGATTACTGAATATGAAGTCGTTGATGACTGGTCGAATATCCAATTCATCCAAAACATCTTGGTGGGCATGAAGAACATCCAAGTTGTTCAATCGCTTCTGTCCTATTGTTGATTGGAGATATGACTTCAGATGTCTAAAGGCGCTAAATGACTATTCTGCTGTTGTTATCTTGATTGGAACTACTTGGAGAAGCTTAATGCACTTCACTACTTTGCATAACATTTCTCCAACTGTAGGCTCTTGTGTAATGTACCTTCTTACATCACACATGTTTGTTAAGACCAGCTGTTTTTTATTAGCGATATCGGCTAACATATTCAAATGTAAGCACAGCCTCTCAATGTCTAGGTCATTTTTGAAAAACTCATTTGATTTTTCCAAATTTGTTTCATCTCTGTTTACTAAAAGCAAGCACTCTTGTTCAACTGCAATGACCTGTGTGAGTCCAGTTGAAGCAAACTGCTCAGTAATTCAAGAGTGCATCATTTCACAAACTTCAGTGTAAATAGCTTTGTAGGATTCCTTTTGGGTTTCGAAAGTGTGCAGTGAGCTGGCTTTCTTGTTTTCATACTTCTTTGGTATACTTCAATTCCGAGGAAGCAAAGGATCATCAACTTTTGAAGGTTTTTCTTTTAAACACAATTCCCAAAAGTGTTCTAAACTATCATGCCTTCCATTCAATATACAAATAAAAACCTCATATATTTTTTCCAGATTAGCAACATTTAGATGAGGGCATTGAATTTTTTCATTGACGTTCTCTGCTGGGTTCATTGCATGCCAATAAGGATGTAAAAAGAAATAAGTCTTTAATTGTAACATTGACTCAAGGTAGCCTGCACATTTGTAACCTGCCTCTGTTTTGTCCTCTGCAGAAAATGTTTAAAAAAAACTCTAGAAGTTCTACACAGTTTTTCAGTATTCTCAAGATACTAGAAGCTCGCATAGTCCATCAAGTTGGGCAAAGGTGTTGTACACGAGCTTGGTCGTTGGCACTCCCATCCTTTTGTTGGATTCCCTTACGGAATTTATTAAGTTCTTGGCTAAAGCCATAATATCCCTCATAGATGTAAGATGGCGGAGACTGTCTACAACTGCCAAGTTTAAACTGTAAGCAGTGGAGTGCACATAACCTGCTTCTGGTTGTATATCCAAAACTAACTTCTTCAGTCCTTTGAACTTACCTCTCATACTTGAGGTACCATCATAGCACTGTCCTCTTAAGTTATCTATTGACAAATCAAGATGAGCAAAAAAGTCTTTTAAAATAATAAAAAGAGTTTGAGATTCAGTGTTTGTGGTCTTGTATAAGCCAATAAAGTTTTCATGATGATTAAGGAATCATCAGCAGTATGAATACAAAATGACACTTGTTCGTGAATCGAAGAATCACTTGTTTTGTCATCCAAAATAGAAATATGTTCACCTTCTTGATTGAAGCTAATATCTTTCTCAACACAGACTTTCCTGGTAGGTCAATGGTCTCGTTTTGAATATCGCGGAACATCCACTTATACCCCGAACACCCTAACCAATCTTTAAACTCAGGTATGTCATTCTTTTGGAGTTCCAACAATTGAAAAAAATTTGAGTTTACTTCTTCATGCCCTCTTATTGCTAGTCCTTATCGGCATAGAAATAGCACGGTAGTAAAAATTGTCTCAGGAGCTAAACAGCCTTGCTTCATATCACTATCGAACTGTTCATTCAGTTGGGAGCCACACTTCGGTTAGTGATAGAATTTAGTTTCAGAACACCTTCTTTATGCATAACGTATTTTCATGAAGACAGAATTTTTCCAAAGCCTTTTTCCAGTTAGAAAACCCTATGGAAGTAAATGAATCTACCTTTTTTGAAGAAAAGTGTAATAGATTTTTAGTATCTGCCTCTTTGCAGATTTTGCAAAAACCTTTTCGGTAGATGCTTCATATTCTAGCACTTTATATTTGATCAACCAAGACTTCTGAAATGATCTTCCCTTATCGGGTTGTCCATGTTTCGGCTGTGAACAGTTCTTGCCTGAAGACAATAAAGCAATTGACAACATGATAATTGTTGGAGATTGACTTGCAGTATCAACAACTTCCAAGTGCACCTTTTTGGTAACAAATTTATCCATTGCAAACTTAATTCACAATACACTAAGAGACTAAAGTAAACGAATAAAATACAGTCATATAAAATAGTCCACTAGACACTAAAGTTGGAACACTAAACACGTCTGCAGCATGCGCTGAACAAAACTATCCTCACTGAATGACTGTGACAGCAGGGTGGGCTTTATATAGCTGCAGCGTCGTAATGCCTCAAAGCATCAAGGCGGCGCGAGGTGGAGAGTTCCAGGTGCTTCTGCTCCAGTCTTTTTGATGTCATTGTGGCTGCAGCGCTGGCCCACCGGCACCAGACTTTACTCGAAGGTTCGTGCACCAGGACAAATTCTAAGTGTGCCTGCAGCCCTGTAACACTATCATGATTCACACCACTCGTTTTCTGTTAAACTCATTACTGAATGTATTTTGATAGGTAGCTATCATCAAACAAGGAAAATAAAAAATTCCAACATAATTTTGTGATTTTACAAAGCATAATATAACTAATAATTTTATTAAATTATTGGGGGATTCATACACTGTTGTTCATGTACAATAACTGTATTTATTAGAACTAAAGATCACAACCAGAGATGTTATTTGGTAAACTAACAGGATGTGGATTTCTTTCTAATCTATTTCGATCAGAATAAACAAAATTTCCCTTCTGCAAAAATAAAATAAAAATTGTGGACCAGCTAACTTTACACAGTGGGGAAAAAAGTAGTCATTCATACAAAGAAAATTGCAATGTACATAAATGTAATGACAATGTTAATACTTTTTTAGCATTTGTCTTGAATGCATCACTTCCATTAACCTGTTTGCCATGGAATGAACCAAATTTTTGTGGTCTCTGAGATAATATTTCTCAATTCTTGTTGTAGACATTGTTTCAGAGCAGTCTTACTTAATATTTCATGTTTTCTGACTATTCTTTCATATGTACTCCAAAGATGTTCAGCTATATTAAGGTCTGTGCTTTGTGATGAAAACTTGAGAATATGGGGAGTATTGTACATCAAACACAGTCAGTCAGTTTCTTTTGTATGCATTGGGTCATTGTCTTGTTGAAAGTAGTAATCTGTGGCTAAATCGAAGCTATGAACACTTCTTTGCAGTTTTTCCTTTAGGATATTTGAATACTGAAATCTATCCCCATTACGTTCAACAAAAACAAATTATTTACCAGATGTGGCCGTATATCCCCATACCCTAATTCCTTCGCCACTGTGCTTTACTGTGGGTTGAATGTGTTTGGGATCCAGTTCAGTTGGTTGTCTCCACATCATTCTTCTGCCATCATTTACAAATACATTAAATTTACTTTCATCTGTGAATAGTACCTTGTCTAGAAACTTGTGATCTTGCTTGTGTGGTCTCAAGCATATTTGAGCGTTAATTTCTTGTTCTTCTTGCTGGTGTATGGTTTTCTTCTCGTCATACTAGCTCCGTAACATGCACTACTTAAAATATAGCAGACAGGCTTTATTGTGATTTCCTTCCAGAACTGATCATTAATATGCGCAGATAATGTAGAAGCTGTCAATATAGGATCTTTTTTGACCATCCTTATTGACATATTCCATTCTCTTTACATTGGTTTGTGGTTGACCTCTTCTTTCACTATTAATGAAAGTATTTCTTTCTCTAAATTACAATATTATTGACTGCACTGCTGACCAGGTGCTTCCATTAATATCAGTTA